>NC_000070.6:97852967-98152967 GCF_000001635.26 Mus musculus
AGCATCCCTCTATAGACTGTGCCGACACATGGATGCTGGCTAGTCCCTGAAGACAGTCCATCCAGGAGTATTCATTGAGCTCTTACTTTGCTGGCACTAGAAAGATAATGCTCATGTACTTGAAAACTTATTTCTTTTCCCACATGACTTTTCTAATGTTCTGTAGTAAGGGAAGTGCTCTGAGAAATGTCTTTCAGCAATACATCAATCTGTATGTGGAAGGCTAGGTAAGTGTGCTCATTTCTCATCAAGGACTGACCTGGAGTTAGAAGTCAGGTTTTAGGATACGCTTGCTTTCCTCCAAAGGAGGCATTTTCTTTGTAGAGTCATTATGATATTTTGTAGCTATTAAAATTTGCTATCTTCATGATTGGCTGTGCACTGAACGGGATGAAATATTTATTAAGGTCATATCACTGTTATGTACAAAGGAGCACAGAATGATGTTTATGCTCTGCTTCTGGGCAGTGTTTCTGCTGGTGCATCTATGTCTGTAGATGTTATTGATTATAATTAAGCCAGTCTACATTGTCTCTTGGAATTTACATGAGTTTAAAAATCAATCCCTCACATATTAATTTGGAATTGTTTGAAAGGATCTTAGTCTAATGATCAACTTTTCAACTATTAATCCTGCTGTTGTTTTTTTTTTTTTTTGAGTCCAAAGCATGTGATGTCTCATCAAAACATTTGTAGTGCTTAGATGTTATGATCTGTTTAGTTTTCTTTGGTTTTATTCTATCACCAAACTTTTGAAAGACTGTTATAGTTATCCTTTGTCCAGTAGATGTCTGAGTATGCCTTGTTCAAATCATGAAGACTATTTCAATTCCCTATCAGATTCTCTCTGCATTTGTACATTTCCTGTACACTTCATAAGGTTATGAGGCTCTGTGCTGTTTGGCATCTCACATACACTTGATGGATTGGATGGGGATCACTGGGGGGCAAGAGGTCTGACTTTGAGCACAGTACTAAGGAATGCTGTCAGAGCTTTATAAGAGATTTCTGT
The DNA here is from genome assembly GCF_000001635.26 of Mus musculus. Lineage (NCBI taxonomy): Eukaryota > Metazoa > Chordata > Mammalia > Rodentia > Muridae > Mus > Mus musculus. The sequence continues at coordinate 97,853,980 of NC_000070.6, forward strand.
TACTTTCTCTTTTTTTCTTTTTTTTATTAGGTATTTTCTTCATTTACATTTCCAGTGCTATCCCAAAAGTCCCCCATACCCTCCCCCACCCACTCCCGACCCACCCACTCCCACTTCTTGGCCCTGGCATTCCCCTATACTGAGGCATATAGTTTGCACGACCAGTGGGCCTCTCTTTCCACTGATGGCCGACTAGGCCATCTTTTGATACATATGCAGCTAGAGACACGAGCTCCAGGGGGTACTGGTTAGTTCATATTATTGTTCCACCTATAGGGTTGCAGACCCCTTCAGCTCCTTGGGTACTTTCTCTAGCTCCTCCATTTTCTGTTACTTTATTTGCACTTTATTTGAAGCAGAATTGATAAACATATTTATAGTAAATATTGGGGCACTAACAATCATGCAGGCTTGTGAAGCTGATCCATACAAACAAAGAAAAGAAGCATTTAATAAGCACTGTGAAATCCAGTAGTGAGGTCCTGAAGAGCCAGTGCTCTGTGCAAGCCTGAGACTGATTTATATTTATGCTGTTTCTCTCGGGAACTGATTTCAGGGGCATCGATTATACTTCTGCCCAAGTGGACTGCCTCGGTGTGTACATGTATACTCTAGGTGTGAATTAAGAAATCAAACTGAAAAGGTAATAGTTCTGATATGGAAAATCCTGCAGTAAAGTGCCCTTTTATTTCAGTGATGGAGAAATAAAGTGAGTGTTATTTAAACATGAACTCATGCTAAATACACAGCCATCTGAGCCTTTATTTAGAATAGATTTATTTCCTCAAACAAGAGACTTGTGGAGATTATGGGCAGCAACATGTTCTTAGGACCTTGATTCTTGAAGATGTTCAGTAAACAGTTCTCACAAGTAGCACTATGTCTGGAAAACCCTGCACCACTCCACGCTTCCTGGGCGGAGGTTATGTGTCTTCTAAGGTTAAGTTTTGAAAACTTACTCGTGACCATTGTGGAGCTTTCAACATGGAGTAGAGGTCTGGTTTTTTTTTTGGTTGTGTGTGTAATTATGAATCACTGTTGAATATTTTCCATTCACCAACTTATCAGTATTTTCTTTTTCACAACAAGACTGGCTTCCTTTGCTCACGGAAAGTCCCCAGTTTGTTTAGAACACAGACTATCTTATCACAATTCTGGTGGAGAGAAGATGCAGCTACATAAAACAGAGAAAGCTGAGCAGGGTTAACTCCCAATATCAGGCCTCTATTTGTGGGAAGCCCAAGTGCACAAATAACTTGTTAAACTTCTCCCTGGCTCTGGTTAAAGGGATCTTTACTTGTAAAGTTTAGCTGGTTCCTCCCTAAAGTCCTCCCCACCAAATTAATAATTTCAGGAGATCTTAAAAGCTTTTAGAAGACAATCTAAATCCCCACTCCAGCTACTACAAACTAAAAAACAACACAGAAGACCTGCTGCTTGATCTCTTTAGTTGTGCAATAAGCACACACTAGAGGATTCTAAATATTTAGTGTCCCCTCAGCTCCCAGTGTTCTTAGCTTTAGTTAAATAGGGTCTCTGAGACCCTATTCTTACCCCCTCCTGCAGCCTCCCTCCAGGAGTGCTCCTCCTTACTGCCACCCCCATTTCTCTCTGGAGAATTCATTTGTACTTCAGCCTGTATTGTAACAGCCAGCTCTTCCTGATGTTTCTGTGGGCTCAACTGAATGTGAGAAGGGCTCCACCATTTCTGTCTGGTTGGGCTCTGTAGTCCTCTGCCTTGTATTCCAGGTGAGCTCCATTCCTGTAGCTGTTGCGATGACAAAGAACAAAGCAACCTAAGGGAGAAAGAGTTTGTTCTGGCTCACAGCTCCTTAGTTCCATTTGCTGTGACACTGTGAACTTGGCCTTTCTCGCTCTCTAGGATTTGGGTGTTTGTCCTGCCTGTCTCTTGGAAGGCATGGTCACAAATGACGTAGATAGCCAATCTGAACTGTGCAGAGAACCTGTACACAGTCTGGTGGAGTCCTCATCTGGACCCATAGAGCTATCTTGGAGAACTCATTCACACAGTCTCTAGTACTATCAACTGTCATTCTCATTGGGTATTCAAAGGCACCTCTGACCCAAAAGAAGTTGAGTGATCTCCCTAAAGGCTTGATTAAGTGGAGGTACATTGCTTGACGAGTTCATGGCGGTTCAGAATCATTTGCCTGGTGGGGAGGAGGAGAGACAGCTGTGAACGTAGGCGTAGAGGAAAGCCTAGGTTAGACTCCTGGCTGCTGTGGTGCACCTGGGCAAGTTATAGCCAAGGCTGATGTTGTAAGATTGGGCCAGAAACTTACATTGCTAGTAAAGGCCTAGGCAGGCACCCAGTATTAGTCATTTCCCAGCACTGCAGATATTGTAAGGTTTTGAGATGTTAAGGATTAGTGCGCTTTTGCCTCTGGGTAAAGTCTTTCTCCACTGATCCTTCTGATAACTACAGGATGCGTGCACCACATATTTCTTTCTGGCAAAACTCTTCTTCATGGCTGTGGTAGGAACCTTAGGAGATGGTCTGCAACGAGCAAATATTACTCTCACTGCCGCCTTGATGGGTGGATACTCGTCACAAGGCTGACCTAGCCTCATGGATGGAGCACTGGCAAAGGTGTCAGGGTTTGCCGAGCCTTTAAAGGAACAGACTTTCTTTTATTAATAAGACAGTGACAGGTCTCTTAGTTTGTTTAAGAGAGAGGACGGGAGAGAGAGATTGTTTCCTCAATAGAAAAGGACGGGAGCTTATAGAAGACGGTGTCCATGCTACTTTATGTGCTTCTGCCTATGGTCAAACGGGAATGATGTGCACGCTGCTCTCCACTGGCATGCACACTCAAACGCTTGGCTGTTTGGTCTCATAGCTGTTGATGCTGGAACCATGGAATATTTGCTTACTCCTCCACTTTCTCTCATTCATGGTCTTTTATAAAATTCTAATTATTATATTCTCGGAAACATAAATTAAAAAAAAAACTAGAGAAATTTTAAAATGCTAAAATTATTCCAGACTAAAACGTATAGGATGGTACTGTTTACCCATCTACTTGAATTAAGAGGCCAAGCAAATGGAAATGTGATCTATTTAAGAAATCATTTCCTCAGGCAAGAAGCATATTTCCTATATACCTTGTAGCTGGACAACATTCCTTGCATTTGTATTTTGAGAATAAGCTGAAGATATTTTGAAAGTAACCAAGCAGCTTAGTAACTTCTTAGACTTAGCCAAGAAGTGCAAAGATCTATAAATGCTATCTGTAATGCAAGCAGATTGAATCATTCAAGTCCCAAGTCTGGTAGAACACAGAGTGGACAAACAGGGAGAAATTCCTTGTTTAGGGCGGGCTTTGAGTCTATCTTCTTTAAGGAATGGCTGAATACTGCTGATAGATGTGAGAACGATCACGAGACTTTGCCACCTATGGCTACCGTGTCTGTCGTGCTGTGCTTGTCATGTGCTTCTGGAAGGTGGCTCATTTTGTTAGGGGGAAAGAGAGTACTGGAATAGGCTTGTACACTTAATTCTGATTTGCTCTTCAAACTGCTTGTAAGAGAGACAGGAACATTTGGCCTATGGAAAAGGGTGGGATTTCCTCTGAGCCCCATTGGCATTCTCAAAGACCAATATAGAGAGTAATTTCAGTGTATCTACCTTAAGAGTTTTGCCACTGAACATAGAAAGGAATTTCAGTGATGTTTCCCAACTGGGGATAAATGCCAGGGAAGAATCCATAGAGCTCTGAGGACTTCAACCTCCAGGGGAAGAAAGCAGTGATTTATGGATCTCTCTAGAAATTATGGTTGGGTTCTTTCCACTCTCAACCTAGTCTTCCTTAGTCATGTGACCAGAATTCAATTATCTCTGCCATAAATAATCTTGTGAATGGAAGCAGTGTGTTTGGCAGTGAATTTCTGTCTCCTAAAGAGAAAGGAATAACGTTAGACGTTATTAAAAATAATACTGTATGAACCTCTATTCCAAATACAAGTGGCCGCAAGAGTGTGGCTCATCTCTACAGAAGGTAGCTTTAAATGAATTTGGTACATGCTAGTGACAGATTGCATAAAGGTTGGTAATACTTTTTGAAATACGTGTTTTGAACAGGCTGTATTTAGAAGTTTATTTATGATTGGTTTGAGGATAAAGCCAGCCTGTTGGTGCATAACAGAGTTGATCTGGCTCTGACTAACATCCTTGAAATATTTAATGAGAATCTGGTTTGAGCATTTGTAGTCTCCTGGGCACTGTGGAGATAAGGGCACCCATTCTTTAAATACCAGTAGCCTTTGTTTTCCTACCTTGCTCCATGTTCCATGTTCTAGACTAGGGAAGATCAGCATTTTATAGTCAAAGGCTGTGTGTCTTGAAAATAGCCATTTTGCTACCTATCCTCAGCCAGTAACAATTTATGTCTAGAAGATGGCAGAGAGTGCTGATTTAAGTCATTTTATAACCAGTGTCCTTTACTGGGAGTGAGTAGCTCTGTAAATTGTTTCAAGAATCGGAGCGTTTTTCTTGGTTATTAAAACTTGACCATCCATCTACACAGGGCTCATTCAACTGAGAAAGTTTTATTGGACCCAAAAAATAATAATCCTTTATATTCGTATAGTATTTGCAGTTTTCAAAGGGACTCTTCACATCCATTTTCTCGTTTGATTTTTCTGACAACACCATGTAATAGAGAGAATAGGTACTGTTACCTCCAAATGAGAGATGAGGGACCTGTAGCCCAAGTGCCTGTAAATCCTGTTCAAGGCTTCACAGCTACTAAATGACAGAGGCCAGAGCCCCTGAGGTTTGATGCTGGCCCAGAGCTTTTGTTGCTCATTTAGGAAAGAAGCTGTTGGTTCAGGAAAAGGAAGCTAAAGGACAGCTGAGAGGGAGGTGTGCTGGCCTCCTGTACTCCTTACCCACCACGAGTGTGATGGGGCAAGATCTTGACTCCACGCCTGCGATTTCTCTTCTTTTCTCTGACCACAACAGGTTTTGTGGCAAAGATGACACACAGACAAGTTGTATGGGAATTCTTTGGAAGGTGCACATTTACAAATGAATGGAAGTTTCAGTCTGTATATTTTCCCCAGAGTAGAGGGCCTTTGTTCTCCTATAGAGACCTGAAATCTACCCACAGGAGAGGAGAGCAAGGATCCATTTTATTCATTCCCAGGCTGTCCCTTACCACTCACTCTTTCTGATTGCCCTTCATTTCCTTCCTCTTACCTTTCTGAGCTGGGTGTCATGATGTTCCAAAGAGGATGTCAGAGTCATAGCCAGATAACCCAGCCATGTCACTTTCTGACTGTTCAGTTTGGGGCAGGCAGCTCTTTTTTCAGGCTTGGTTTCCTTTCTCTGAAGCTGGTCTAAAGATGGTACCTTAGGGAATTGGTGAAGTTGACACATGAATTTCATGACATAGCAACCAGTTCTCGGTGCATTCTCAGTAAAGTATTCTGTATTAGGGATGAGCCAGCAGAGACAGGAATCAGGCCAGAGCTGATGAGAGCACTGGATTTGGTCTCAGCCTGAGGCACTGCTATTGCATTATTGCTCTGCTTCCATCCATCTTGACTCTCTTCCCCTCACGTGTGAGAGCTAAAAGAAGAGTTGAGTTACGAGGTGAGGGCATTTTGCAGATGGAGAGGCAATAGCTAAATGTAGTAACAGAAACCCTGCCCTGGGTCTGTTCCCAGCCTTCCCTGGTGGTTGTGAAACACATGCACCCTCAGCAGGCCAGGGTAGCATGCAAAGCTGTTGTGAAGGCCTTTCCCACACACCACTACCTGCCCTGAAAGCCTTGTGTGTGCTGACGCTTCACAAAGCAGATGGTTTCTTTTGCTTTCCACGTGGTTTTGAAATGAAATGGACTTTTGATGAAATAGGTTGGGGAATTCCACATCCAATTATGAATCGGTGAAAGGAGCAGAGAGAGGGTGTACTATAGAGTTTAGAAGAATTCGATGCTCCTGTTTCATCCAGCATTGGGTTAGGGAGGGAAGACTTGAATAAGTGAATCTGCTCCTCAGGGGTCCAAAACCAGCCACCAGCCCAGAATGTGATGTTCACTTTAGAAACCTGAGAAAAACAGAAGCGGCCTTCCTGTTGTCGTGATACCATACAGTGAAATGGAAGAGCAGAAAGGGACTGGCTGGTGATGGAGCTCAGTGGTAGAGCACTTTCTAGGTGCTACCCAGTTATGTTCTCAGCAATGGAGAAAACAAAACAATAAGGTTTCAAAAAAAAAAAAAGAAGGAAGAAAGAAAGAAAGAAAGAAAGAAAGAAAGAAAGAAAGAAAGAAAGAAAGAAGAAAAGAAAAGAAAAAGAAACCAAAAGCAAACAGAAAACAAAAGTCAAACCAACCAACAAACAAAAAAACAAAAACCCAGCAATCCCCAAAAGAGCAATAATAACAAAAACCACCTACCAATAAGCAGATAAATCAGGGACCAGAAATTCAGGGGAGTCTGGTTCTTAGAGCAGGATGGAGAACTGAGATCTTGGCTTTTGCTAGACCACACGCCCTGAAGCTAAAGTCATGTTTTAGGTTGTGACAGCTGAGATCCATGAGTAAACTTTTGACAGGACCCAACCAGACATGATTCAGTCTTTGAGAACGTTGTGGCATGCGGTGGGGAGGACCCTCTGCAGCTCTGCAGCTGCACTGTGTTATTGGTGTGTGGCCTCCTTCCCAGCTCCAGTTAAATGACTTAAAAAACACACTGTAAATTTTATCACATTACAGAACCAATCACCAAACATTATCTGTAGTTGCTTTTTAAACTGAGATTACTTGGTTCTGGAGTTTATTATGATTTTAAGATTTTGAGAGGCATAGTAGGGTAAGTGGGGGGATATCATTAGAGCCGACTCTTAGGGGACAGCACCGGCTACTCATGACTCTTGTAAACCCTGGGGACCTGCTATTCTTCCCTTATTTCCTGAACAACTACAAAGCAAAACACAAAAACAAAACACTAACCCTGCAGCACAGGAAGGAATAATGTGGGAGGCGGGGCTTGTGCGTTTGCTAGCCATGGGTTCTAGTCTACCTGAGTGATGTCAGAGAGGATCACATGTTGTTGGCCATCTTCTGTACCTGCTTCGGCCGCCTCTTCCTTTATAGTTACTTCACTAGTCATTTTCTCACTTAGTCATTCAGCATTTTGACACTCATGTGTGTTAAGTTCTGTATTAGTCATATTTCCGCTATTGAGAAGCCCACAGTCCAATGGAGAGGGAAAAAAAATGACAGTCACCAGCTGATTTCTGACAGAATTAAAAGCACAGTTTAAAACCTAACTTAGTTGTTTTCCTTTTTATTTGTTTTTGTGTGTGTAGTATATGTGTGTATACACGAACATGTGGATATGCCTCACTTGTGTGTGTATGTATTCCCTCCAGGGTTTTGGGGGGGGGGGGAGCATAGGTAAATGTCAGGTGTTTTCCTTAATTGCTATCTATATCCACCTTTGTTTTTGAAGAAGAGTCTCTGACTGAACCCAGAGCTTGTGGGTTGACTAGACTGGCTGGCTACTGAGCTCCAGGAATCCTGTCTCTGTGGTCTCAGTGCTGAGGTAACAGGCAGGCCCTACCCAAGTTTTCCATGGGTACTAGAGATTCCAAACCAGGTCCTGAATGAGCTATCTCTCTAGTCCTTAAGTTGTACTAGTCTTAGATGTCAATACACAAGTGGGAATCTAGTGTCAAAGGCTTGGCTGGAATGGAAGTGGATAGAGGGTCTGGCCTATGTAGCACACAGCAAGGCAGCTGTGCCTCAGGCTACATTTACTGAAGAGGGAGGCCAGAATCCACACAGAAAAATCTCAGCCAGGGCTATGTCAGCACAACTGAAATGTGTGTTCATTTTCTCTTCATTATAAATTTTACCATTTTTGTTTTGTAAAACATTTTTTTAAATTGAATATTGACCTTTATAGGATGAAGAGAGGCAAGTATCAATTAGTAAATGGAAAAGGACATTTTTTTTTTTACCCCAGGGTACTCCACATATCTAAGAGATGTTAGTTTTATAGCTTCTCATGTTATATTCATTCTTCATTTGTCAGAACAAAAACTTGTCTATCCTTTGTAAGAAACTCTAACAATCCTTGGGGATATATAAACTGGAATGTACTTCTGTGAACTCACAACAAACAGCATCATAATAATGTAAGGGTTGTGTACCTGTCGATGTTCTGATGATATCTCAAATAAATAGTAGGCAAATAAATGGTAGGCAAATATCTCGATGTTACCATAAATGCTCGAACACTATTTTGCATAGTGCTTATAGTAAGAGAGAGAAATTAAATTAGTTGGCATATCATGTAGTGTATATATCTATATCTATGTCTATATATATATATCCTCTTTTTAAGATATCCCGACTCCCCTGAGCCACTGTGAATGAAGAGGGGCTTTGATAAACCATCTCAGCACTGGCCCCGTAAGGCCTTGACATTTGCAAACTTTATTATTTTTTTTTGTCTTTTGTCCCATGCAGCAGCCACTCTTGCAAATCAACCTTGGGAAGTTAGCATTATCTTAATGAAGATCTATAGGAGACTTTATCTTCAGACAGTAAATCAGCTCTCTAGGCGCCATTCATCTCTTCCTTCAGTATGAGCTGGTGTACCGCACCTCACCAAAGCTCATCTATCTTCTGTGGGTCCATGGTTATTTGCTCTGCCCACGTCTCCTAGATCATCAAGCAGGCAGGGATGCTTTAAAAGTCACGAAGGTCAGCTGAGATGCCGAGTGTTGCCCATTACTTGAGAGGTGGTGCTCCATCACAAAAAAGAGGGATGCACAAGAGCACCTGGATTAGGCCTGGTTACTCAGAGGCTGAAAGAGACAAAACAGTGAGCAACAAAATAAAAATGTTGAGAATTTTGAAGTCTTAGGAATAATTTCCTTACTATCTGGGGAAATTATGCTGGCTTTCTTTCAGCTTCACAGTTAATTCTACACTCTGTTTTATATGCTAGGTGCTTTTTACAAATGGCATATCATTTCCCATGGTCCTATCATGGTATAGGTGCTGTCATTCCCCATGCTCATAGGAGGGGCTGACAATCACTAAGGAGGCTTAAGTAACCTCCTGAAGGATAATGGCCACAGGCTGGACTCGAGGGTCAAGGGCACCTGTCTCCAGCAATTCGTTTGGGAGCATGGGTATGCTTCAGTCTTCTTGGAATTGTCCACTTGTTGGGAAGATCAATAGGAGCCATGCACATAGAACACTGCAGAGAAGTTACTCTTGGCAGTGGGCCCCAAACCATGTCTTCAATGTGTTTCAAAACAGTCCTTGTTCATCAATTTATATTCCTTCCCGAGTGGATTCCATGACAAAGGTTTGGGTCTACATAGTTTATTTGGGAAGTGACCCCAGGAAGTATAGAATTGGGGGCAGGACAGGAAGTCTTTATAAGCAAATAAAGCTGGTACCAGCTGTGTTCAGGCCAGTTCAATCCTGATGGATGCTAAATATACCTGTGATTATTGCTCTGAGAAGTAGAGCTTAGCTCCTGAGCATGCCACTCTGCATCCCTAGACTCCCCATACGGCAGAAGACCTAAGGAGCAAAGATTGGCTATTTATGCCTGAGGTAGGAACACAAGTACATTCCAGCCTCAGTGACCTCCACGGTGCCAAGAGCAGAGCCTGCGGGGAAGAGCACTGGCATTTGCTACCATGTTTGTTTTGAAGCCAGTACCCATTCTGGCTGGGATGTGTCTAGGCTGGGACCCAGCCTTGGGAGTGGTAGCTGTATTATTCAAGCAAGGCCCAATGGACACATGGAAGTTGGAGCTAGCTAGGATGGAAAGATGGGGTTTTCAAACCACGAAATGGGCCTCCTTGCCAGTTCTTCACCCTCAGCTGATGGGTAAACTCCTAGACTTCTATAGGTCTCAGTTTTCTTATCTCCAGAGTGGATGTAGCAATCCCACAAGACTGACAGGCTTCATCCTTCAGAAAGCTGTAGCACAGTAGAACCATTTGCAGCCAGTGCTTTGTGCAGGTGGGAGGTCAGGAATTATTAGGATATGGTGGAGCAGCTCTTTGTTTTACAAGAAGTGTCAGAAGAGTATTGTCATGATAGCCGAGGAGTCCTGTATACTTTGAGGGTCAAGGGCAAGAGAGGTCACATTTAGTCATGGCTCCTTTTCACTTAATTTTTGGCCTGTAGTACTTGGTGCCCCTGTGAACCACCAGGAAAGGAATGTTTGCCTAGCAATTCCCTTAAAGTATGAAGACTTTTTTCTTCCTGTTGAACACTGGTTTGGATTTACAACCCACAGAGCACCCACTGCTCCCCTCTCTGTTACTTTCTATTAATTTTCTATGTAAAAGCCAACTTTGTCAATGGCTGCTGATACCAAACCAATCTGGATTCTATGTGAGAAGCTCACTTGGCCCTCCTAGCAGGAAGGCCTGTTGCTGTCATACCCTTTTGATTGCTCATTCCAGGAGTCATCCAGCTGTTGGCTGGCCTTACCTTTTAGTTTCTTCAGGCCCTTGGCCAGTCTTGCTGTCCCTTCACCCCACACATTTAGCCTCTGACTTGAACTCTGTCACTCAAGAGGGAACATTAGAAAACCCACACTTCTGAGTCATGCTCTTTATTTTGTGGCCTAAGGAGGTAAAGATGCGGTGAGGAGCTTTTAGGGACCATCATGCCGGAGCCTCTTTATTGCCTAGCAAAAGCCTTAAATGTTAATGTGAAACCTCGGTATTGATTGGCTGATTCTTGATTCTTCCTCTATTTATATTACTCACTGGTTATATTAAATTAAACATAGGAAGGTCCACTTAAGATGACTTTGCAGCATGGGCAATGGGACTTTATCACAAAAAGACCAAAAGAGAGCAGTCACTTTTAGTTGTGGCTTAGCTAGAGAAGACAATTGATGAGCAGACTGGCTCAGCAGAAGTCTGGAGGTTCTCAGAAGGAGCCAGAAAGAAGGACTTTCTTTCTAAAAGTCCTTATCTACCTCCTCTATGAGAGTCCTGGTGTATGGTGTGGTGGAGCCTGGGAACAAGAGCAACAACTTCTATATTGGCTGACTCTAAGCATGGTGGTTGTCTCATAGGAGCAGCTGTTGGGTGGAGTTCTGGGACTATTAATCCCACTCAGTTTGTGTAAGTGATATCTGGTCATGTAAGATGCAGAATCAACAACAGACAGCCTCGCTGTAGTAGTACAGGATTTAGAATCTTGGTTAATTTTGATCATCTTAACCCAGTATTCGAAGTTAATCTAGATGAGAGTTTTGATTAGGGTGCCATAAAGAGCTTCAGTTTTTATTGAGTCACTGTTCAAAGTTTAGAAAGATGCTGAAGCTGGGTATGGTGGTATATACCCTCAGAGGTGGACACAGGATGGTTGTGTGTTCAAGGCCAACTTGAGCTACATAGCAAAGTATTGTCTCAAAAATATCAAAGCTGGGCATGTAGATATGGTAAAGCACTTGCAAAGACATAGGGGAAAAAACCCAACAACAATTAAAAGATTTGACCCCTGGTTAAAATGGGGCTGGCAAAGGCAGTGAAATAGTTAATGTGTCCGCCTCCCTTACAGGTTTCCCCAGATATGCTTACTGGCTGTACAATGGATAATTGTCAGCTCTTGTTGTGCAGATGCTGTTGCAGATGGAGTCCTGTACCTGCATGCATAGCAAATGAATTCGACTGGCAATCCCCTTTATAAAGCATAAATATGTAATTTGTTCAGCTGTTGTAATTAAATATGTATGTGTGAAACAGCCACCATTCAGGTCATTAATGATGCGCCATGCCAAATTAGAGCTTACAGACAGTAATGTACATTGTGGTACAATGAGGGAATTGCAAATAACATAGCTAAGCCTCTGCTGGTAAAGGATGCATTCAGAGGCTTTCAAAGGAATATTTACATCTGTAACATAATTTTTATTTAGAAGATACATTTTATTCAGTGTAAAAGTCTCTTAAGATAGTATTGCTTTCTTCACCAGTTTAGTTTTATTGTTTTAGCATTTTACCATACAAATGCCACATTTTATTAGCCATGCTGCTTGTGATGAGTCTTAAGTATCTACTTACATCTAAGGCAGCAGCTACCCTTGCGTCCTCTCTTCACCATTGTGGTTGAATGGATCCTATCATAGCACATCGGAACATACTGCTTATTTCACTAAATTAAAGAGAACCTCATAATATTTCAACCATAATCCCCACTGATAGGTAAACAAACATAGTAAACAGCATGTTTATTTCCATAGAAATAGGGATGGGAAAAATGCAGTTATCAAAATAGAAACAAATAAGAGTGGTAAATTTGCCCCTAGTGTTTTAATTCCCAGTGAATTACTTGTGAATCCGAAGAATTTCCTAAGAAAAGTGTCAGCCATGGGTCAGAATGATTGCTTTTCAAATTTTAAAACTCGAGAGTTCATAAAATAAAAAAAAATTATTTATTGCTCTATCCTTTCACTCTTTGGTTTTAGGTTACGTTCTTTGAAAGTGTTTGATCTGCCATTTAAATACATTAAAACTATTTTTACTTTCAATTCTTTCTGCATTTGTATTTTGTTTGCTACAGACAATCTATTTTTATCATGCATGTTGTTTTGACGGTTCATGCTGAGACTACAAGAGCTGACCATCTCGACCTTTCCGTCCAGTAGGGCAGTGGGAGGAAACATCTCAGAGCTAATTCTGTCTTGTTCACAGCTGGGAACAGAGCATTCCTCTGTGACCCCCTTGCACAGGATTCTCAGGGATCACTTGAAAGCTGGACTCAATGCTAAATCCTGGGCTTCTAAGGTTCAATACAGACAAATTTAAGTGGACCATTTGGTTGAGAATCGCAGGAGGGCAATATAGTTGTTAAAAGCTTCATGAACATTTGAAAATGGAATTACTCAACAAATTATTTTAGTTTTGTAATGAAATCAAATTTAGAAGTTTCCTTAAGCCTAGGATGGTTAATCAAGATTTGAGCTCTTGAGGAATTTTCAAAACTAATCCTGTATATTGTGTAGGATATAAACTTTTTGTTTTCAATGAATAGCAAATGTTTTAGTTCACCAAATGCATATTTTATTTTAAAAAATGAAAACCTAACAGCAGAGTTAGGTATGGTGGCACATGCCTTTGGTCCCAGCACTTGGGAGGCAGAGACAGTGGGATCTCTGTGAGTTCAAGGCCAGCCTGTCTACAGAGTGAATTCTAGGACAGCCAAGGTTATCACACAAAGAAACCCTGTCTCAAAAAAAAAAAAAAAAAACAACAATAGCAAAACAAAAACAACAAAACAACAACAACATCCCTAACAGCAGTTTGTTTTACCTAAATTATTGTGACATAAAATCAAAATAATTTAAAACTTTTCATATCTTTATATTTCTAAATTTTTTTGTACTTTTAAAAAATATCTTTTCAGTTCAGCTAAATATATTTCCTTTGCAATGCTAAGGAAAAGTGTGATTCATGAACTGTTTATTTAGACTGGACTATAAAGATGACAATGATCAAAAGTTCATAATGTACTTCAGTTGTATTAAGAATCCCCTCCCCCATATAGAAACTGTTGGAAAACGGCCTTGTCAGCTACATGCTTAATATGACCCATGAGTTCATTACTTTCTGAAGATTTTCTTGATGATCCTTTTTCATTTAGTTTCTTTATCCCCGTTAGAGATCTTAATCTTTGGATGACCAGTTTTATTATTTCTATATGTTTTAGAACTATTCTAGTTTGGGGTGAGGCATTTTGAAGGGTGTATGACTTTGCAATATCTTAACCAGCTGTAGAAATATATACATGGGAAACTGAGGCAAGAGAATCCTAAGATTGAAACTTGTCTTGGCTCCAGAGTGAATTCAAGACCAGAATGAGCAGTCTACTTTTTAATATACCTAATCTCAAAAAACAAACAAATACCAGCCTGGATATAGTTCAGTAGTAGCCAGTTGATTAATGTGTGCAAGGCTCTGGGTTCAAGCTCTTATCTTTCAAAATAAATAAATTGAGTTTAGATACCTTTCAAAGGTTTCTTTTTTTTTCCCCTTGAATGTTTAAAAAAAAAAGCTTAAAATTCACCAGATGATGATTAAAGACCTCTATTACAGAACACTTAGTAATGGGAATTGGGAGACATGCAGATAGCCTTACCCTGAACCTGAAAAGGGAGAAACATACAAAAAGGCTAGAGATCCTACTTGGGTAACTTGAAGAAGCATCCACTTGTTTTGCTGGAGTGGTAAGAGTTAAGAGCATGGTTTAGGATTATTTGGGCTGCTTGCTCTGGAGGAACACATGGGAAACCACCAGCAAGTCTTCTGGTCTTGTATTAAAGAACGTAGCCTTTCCTGAAGGGGTAGGAATACCCCAGTGGTCAGTGGCTAGTGGCCTGGTGCTTTCTGATATTGCCATAGGCAGGCCTGGCCAATCAGATGTGCTCATTTGTTGGCTGTTGTTCCTTTGGCCATCACCGCAGTAAACACTTTCCCTTGAATGTTGGTTTTCTGTTGTGTCTGGCAGCCACATAGGGCTTGAACTTCAGCCAGAGGCAAATATTTATACACCAGAGTGTGCAATGTTCAACTGGTCAGGCCTGAGAGGAAGAGAGCTCCTTCATGCCTTCGGCCAAAGGGGAATTATCTATTTTTCCTTCCTTCCCGCTGTGCCCTGCAGAGGTAGGACCTTACTGGAAGCCTTCGGTGCAGATGCCTGTGCTTTGTGAAGGGAGGACACCCTCCTGACATTTCTGCCTGCTCCTTTAATTCTCCTTGCAAAGTTTACAGTTAGTATTTTCCCTGGAACGCTGTCAAGCCTGAGACAGCCCAAATGTATGCCGAGCTGTGAAATCGAGCCGGAGAGAAGCAAGTTTGTGAGAAATCTGTTTCTACTCAAATCCGTGAGCTTCATTAAAACACAAGCAGAGAAACAAAAACAAAAACAAGGAACTCAAGGGGCCGTGGCCGGCTGGGCCCCCGGCGCCATTTCACGACCTGTGAGGCGACGACGCAGCCGTACATGGCGCCGTGTTTACCCGCCGCAGCCAATCAGCGCGCCGTGCCAAGCCACGTGACGTGCCACGAGGGCAGCACAGCCATTTCCTTGTTCTGAAAAAGCTTGCTTCCTCCGCAGAGTTCTTTGCCTTGCGCTGCATGCCAAATGTGCCTGCAGAATGTGTCTAGTGGACTGGCATTTCTCCACAAAGTTATTTCAGCAGGTAAAAAGTCTCTGCGCACTTGAGCTCGGAGCATTCTTTATGTAAAATGGATTTCCCTTCTTGGCCAGAGGCCAAGGGCACGGCGCACTGGCTGGGTGAGAAGAGCGCTTCTCTGCTGAGAAACTGGTGGACCGACACACTCTTAATTTTTTGGCTTCTGACCAAACAAGCTAGATGAATGCCAAAATTCAACAAAATAACACATTATTGTGTGATAGGAGCCATGCTCCAAGAGAGCAGGAACTCAGAGGAACTTCACACTGGCTCCCCACCCCTCCCCCTTTTGTTTTTTGGCTTTATTTTCTTAAAAAATAAAATAAAATAAAAGCATTGTCACTTTGGGGAGCTTTTGTAGGAATATGGCTAAATGGGACCTAGAGAGTCGGGCTTTTAGCAATAAACTTGAAGGAAGGAACTGAAAGAAAACAAGAGCTTAAAATTACGTTCATGAACTTTTCCCAGACAGAACACACAGTTCTCTTGACTTCGCGGAGCTGCGTTTAACCCTACAGACTCCGTAGATGTGTCTGAGTTGAAAGCTGAAGGACTTGGCATTAAAGTGAGAATTCTGTGAGATATAGCTACATTGTACAGATTTCAAAATAGAAGGAGAACTACAAATGTCAAATGCGGAGTTTTAGCTTTCCCAAACCAAAGACTGGTGAAAATCTCATGCTTTGTTATGGTTTTTGTACCCTGCCCCCTCCATCTGACTTTGTAAGTGAATTGAGTCTGTTCTTCCTTGCTTGACTCCATAAGCAAGTCTTGAAAGGCCTGTGCCTCAGTTCCCACATACTCACCTTGAGGACATTCAAGGAGAGAATCAAGATTCTTCCAGTCTATAAAAATGTTAGAAGCTAAGCTTGAAAAATAAAACAGTAAACAAACAAACAAACAAACAATTAGAATCAAATATCCATTTTGCTCATTCACACAGCACCCAGCCTAGCAATCTAAAGAATTACAGTAGTTTCTGCCATTCCTTTGCTTACAATGCTTAGTGTTTCCCAGTGTGTTGAGAATAAACTTCAAGCTGGTGGCCAGGGCCTGCCCTACAAGATCTGGCATCTGCACCACCTCTCTAGCCTCACTTTATCCTGTTGATTCTTCCATGCTTGAGCCTTGCAGGTCTCCGTTTGAGGTCAGGACTCTGCCAGTCCCTTTTCTATGTGTTGTTTGCCTGTAATGATTTTCCTCCCTTTTCTTTTGGGTGATACATTCTTGCCTTTCAGTTCTCGGCTCAGATGATATCTCTATAAAGGAGAAATCTGAGGTTGGCAATCATGCTTTTCTATGGAACATTTCTTAGGAAAATCCAAAATGCCCCTGCTAATTTGTTCAATTACTTACATTTTTTACTGTTGCCTCCATGTCTGTCCTACAAGGACAGAAAATCATAGATATCCTCTTCTGTGTTTTTATATTGTATCTAATCACATAGGGAATAAAATGTTGGTCAAGTTGGGATATTCCAAAATATATCAGTTTACCTTCAGTTTCACTGAAGAATCCAATATATTACCAGCCCCCAGAAGACCATTATTATAGCATGTATACCTTGATAAGCATCTAGTTCTCCTTATAAGTACATGCTGATCCAGAGAGGAGGAAGGCTTGGAGGTCAGTCTGCCTGTACTGGAGGCAGCATTGACTAACCATGACAATACAGTTGGTTGATTAGCTAGTATAAATTTCAGTTTTCTCATCTAAAAAGTGAAATTTAAAAATATTTCCAATATCATAGGATTATTTCCATTACTGTTGCATATGATTTAGATTAATTGACCTGTTAAGAAAAATATATTATTTAGAGATAGAGACAAAATACAATCAGCAATACAATACAATAATACCTGTGTTATTCTAATGCATCAGACCCTAAGCAGTTTTACTGCCAATGTCCTTCCCATTTTTTTAAGGAAGGAACTAAGGCAAAGAAAAAGTAACTGGCAGGACATAGATTGGATACATATTAAATATCAGAGCAGGATCTCATGTATTCTCCTCCCCCACCCCCTGGAATATGTACTCTTTATATCTGGTCACTCTAGAGTCTAGTGAAGCAGTATATAGCTCTCGTTAGAAGCTGAAAAGGACTCCGAAGAGCTGACATACTGGTAACATGTCAGCTGCAATAGTAACTTAATAGAAGGGTTAAATGAGACGATTCAAGTAGAATGCTTAACTTATTGCCTAACAAATGGCAAACAACTAACAAATGTGTGGTATTCCAACAACCACTACTATTATTACTCTGTCATAGTGAAATGAGACTCGTGACCTTCATGACTAGCCTGAGTCCCTCTCCCTGTGTTAGCATCTTCACTGAGCTATCTACCTTTAAGGAAACTGATCCATTACCTGGAAAGGAATCATTGTGGAGCTGTCTCTGTAACTGACATTCTGCCTTAGTAATTTAATAATTACCGCCCTCCCTGCTTTGTATTTCAACTTAGGAATTGATGTGTCTGTGAGGCAGTTTGTTTTTCCACGTGAGGAACTGTGACAATGGCATAGAGGGATGCTCTACTCAGACTCAGTGTTCCACCCACTCCCTAGGTGATGTCAGATACAAGCCTCAGAAAGATCTGTTTTTCCATTGAGGCTGTGCCACACACCACCCTGTCTGTCCCTGCTTACCCATAGAAGTTCCGATTGGCCCCAACGTGCCTCCAAGTTGCCTTCCTGTGAAGCAGGATGTTTACAAGTATTTAATAGTGTTCTTGCCTTCAGGACTTCAGAAGCCTATAGTATCCTCATTTCCCATGGCTGTGTGCCCAGTGTCAGTGCAAGCCCACCACTGTCCCTGTAGCCTGAGTTCATGGTTGAGGAGATCTGAGTGTGGTGGACCATGCCTTTGCCTGTGCAGGGTTAGGCAGAAGCAGGGCTATGCAAGGAGTCTAAATGTCTGACTCTGCTACTCGACTTCCTGGAGGACTTGGTGCCTCGAAATGGTGGGTCTGGTTTGGCCTGTTGGTGAACTGAAGCAGTTAGCTTTCTCTGGATGCTTCCTTACGTAACGGTCTTTTCAGTTTCAGAAAAGGAAGAACACAATCCGCCAAAGCACCCAGAATTATAGCAGATGAATAGCCGGGAGTAGTTGAACAAAGTGTCTATTGTGTGCTGTGCTGCAGAGCAAGATATATACAGGGAACTGAGACCAGGATACAGGGGACTTCTTTTCTCCTTTCTTTTCTATTTTCGTTTGAAACAATTTTGCTTTCCTTGTAGAAGTTGTTCCTTGCTCTTGGTTCTTCATTCAGAATAACATAGTCATCTGGATGCATGTCCTGACCCTACCAAGAAAATACTGTTTGCTTCAATGCAAATTATTTAACTGTGTGAAGTGGAGAGTTTAGGTAAATTTTGTAAATTAATCTTTGGTACTTATGGCAGATAAAAAAGCCTGTTGTTCTGAGGCTGTGATTAGCCACTTGATGTATCTGAACACTTCCTTCTTCAACAACCATTGCAGGCACTATTTTACTATTAACTGTTGCTATAATACCTAGCTTGCATTTTCCCAAGTTACATTCATTACTTAAGGCTATACTTAGATGAGTCTGAGTTCAATTCAAAGTCCTGTTTGCCCAATTCCATCTGCGGTAAATTAGGTTATGGTTAGTATTTTAAACCTGTAAAATGCCTATTTCATAGACATAGTAGTGTTCAGTTCATAGGCTTATTGTACTATAAAGAAAAGTGCCCATCTTGGTGCTTCTTAGAAATCTAAGGCACCATGGCTGGTCAGAATATCAGGCTAATAAAGAACCAAACAGGTATTGTGTTCAAATCAAAGTGCCAGAGTCAAAAAGTGTAGCAAGGTGAGGGGTTGAGGAGGAGAGTGGCCAGATAGAGGTCAGTCAGGGGCCTTCAGACCACAGAGGAGACAGAAGGCAAAGCAGGCTAAGCTTCCCAACCTGGAAGTTAAAGCATGAGCTACGTTTGACCTTTATCCAGTATCTCCTGTCTTCTCTTTGCCTGGGCAGCACAAGCACCTGGGAGGCAGGTGCAGAGTGCTGGCTTCAAAGTGTGGCTCTAAGAAGAGCCACTAGTTGTTACTCCAGTAGTCACATAAATAGATCCATAAGCCAGTGAGATCACCACCAAACCTTAGTTCTGTACACTCCATTTCCTGTTCAGGAGAGACATCCTGTGCTTTACTATCTAATGATAGAAAGGCTAATAGTGTTAGGGTGCCAAGCCTCAGGTATGGGCTAAACACTGGCTGATGGATGGAGAGGGCTTGGGACACATCTTGTGTTCTGGACACTTCAACTCACATTTCTATTTTAGGATAAGAGAAAATACCACACATTGCTATTTCTGATTGCAGTGCTGTATAATTTTAATTATGGTGATATTAATTCAATCAATTTAATGAAATGAATGCTATGAACTAACTATAATAGCATTATTGAATGGTGGTGCTTTGTAGCAGACAGCAGCAGTCTAAGCCTCATAAGTTTTCAATAGTTATCTCATTTAACTCTCATACTGTCACTTGAGTATAGTACAGTTATTCCTCATTTCGCTGGCCAAGGGATTGGTACCAGGCAGGTGAACCCAGAGGTCAGTCTCAGGGGCTACATGATTTTATTTACATCAGAACAAGTTCCATTCCTATGGTATTTCCAACTAATCTTTTAAAAGAATAAGATGTATCTTTTACCATATGTAATATATATATACACATATATATATTTGTTATATATGTGTCTTATATACTTATATATATTTATTATATATAAGTATGTGTTTATATAGAGACATATGCGCATGAGTTCAGTTGCCCACAGAGGCCAGAGAAGTTGGATCCCTCTAGAGCTGGAAATATAAATGACTACTGATAAATGTGCAGAAAATTGAATTCCAGCCTCTGGAAGAGCAATATGTTCTCGTAAAAGCTGAACCATCACCCCAGCCCCTCAGCTAATGAATTCTTAGCACTAGAACACTGGGTATTCCCCAGATGACTACTATTTATGACTGCTGCTATTGTGCTAGGTGTAACCCGTGCTTGGAGACCAGGTCTTTTCCCAAACCGGGCTGCTGTGAATTGGGATGTGAAGTACCTTGTCTTTACTTTCTCAGTCCTTTGCTTATAGACACACATACACATCTCACCCCATTTTATTGATGCCTTAAAAGAATGACTCATTTTAAATGTATAGGAGTAGGGGAGTGGTAGTCTCAGGGTAGGTTGTAAACTCTAGCATTTGGACATCTCTAGATGGAACTGAAGAAGTGTGTGCCTACTGAACATCTCGATTTTAGAGAATATGCTTTTTGGAATTAGAATCTGTAAGGTATCAGAACCCAGACATATGAATTGAAGACCACAGACATCAAGTGTCTTTTGCTCACCTGGCACTCACAGATACCTAAAGCTTGGATTGAATTCATTGCTGTTCCCAGCTCTGTCATGCATGTGTTTTGTTTTCCTGTGAGTACTAAACTCCTCTGGTAGTTTTGTGATTGAGGTTTGGTAGCCTTAATGATCTGGTACAGTAAACAACCAAGTTTGTGCCAAAAATTTTCCAGGACCAGACATGGGTTTTGACACTATAATAAATTAAAAAGAAAGATGTTGGCAATGAAAATGAGGATTTTTTTTTATAAAAAAGCAAGCAAGAGAAGTCTACTTGTAAATTTCAGGCATGTTTTCCTAGTACTTCAGCTCAGTGTGGCAATGCTTAGCTACATTAATCTGTTACTGGGGAACTTCAGAAAGAATGTTGGGCCCAGCCATTAAGAGATTGGTGACCCCCTCCCTTGAGCATTATTGAAATTTGACAACATTCTCAGAGTCCCCTTTTTCTTTTAAGGATTTGGCTATCAAAAATACGGGTAAGTGAAAGGAACCAGGACAAACTAATGACCAAGTGAATAGTAGTGTTTCAAGTCACAGGTTGCTATGATACAGCTCCACTGTGACCTGGATGGATAAGTGCTCAGTGGGATTTGCTTTCTGGAGATTCTGGGTGACTCCTCTACCAATTCTGCACGTCTCAGGCCTGGTTGGTTGGCCGCCTCCTCTTCCCAGCAGCATCACTTACTCTAGTTCTGAGAAACAGCTTCCTCCCATTACAGGCCCCAATTCAATTAGGCAGGGGACATGCTGAAGGTTTGGGTGTGCATCAGCTTCTGGTGTGCAGACAGTGGCTGAGTTTGGAAATCTTGGTGAGGATCTTGTGATGTCGTGGCCTAGGTTCTTGCAGTCTGGTGGCTCATCCCATTAGTCTCCTGTCTTCCAAATGGGTGTAGTGGTGCTTGTGTCTTCAGTCATAGTATTGGTGACAAGGAAGCCATGTGGTTTCCCCCAGATGCCAGGAAATCCTTATTCTCTCCTTGGAGTTGAGTTTGCCCCACAGGGGCCCCTTCCCTTTTTTCCAAACCATGACTTAAAACTTAAAAAAAAATGGACTGGAGACGCTTTAAAGGATATTAAAAATAGCCCAACAAAAAACTTCCTTCTCTTTCTTTAGCCCGCTAAACTCCCTAATTTTAGGCCACCATGTAGAACTGGGCCTTTATTGAGTTTTGAAATATCAGAATAAGGAGGTATTTGTGAGTGTTTTTGATTGCCTTTACTGAAAATGCTGAGGTGATTCGGAGGCTCGTTCAAGGAGTCAGTTCTGTTACGTCACCATGGGAATACATTTTGTTTAGCATCTCAAAGAATTGTTGCTCATCTTCACAGGCCCTTGTCTGTCTGTGTACCTGCCTTTGATCTGCTTTTCCAAATTTGAACATTTCTAATGCTCACTCCTGAAAACTCTTCTTCACATCCTTAAAATACTCTGACATTTTCCAGATTAGCCTAGCACAGAGTTCCAAACAGACAGAAACTGCCAGAATCCTCTCATGTGGGAGGGGGACTGCTGTTTATCATTGAATGTGCCTCCAAGACCTACCGACGTTGGCAGGTGGCCAATGCCTTTGGTTTGGACCAATTTATGAAGTGTTTGTGTGCTTATGAAAAATTTTATCTCTGCTATTCAGAACAGTGGGACCTAGAACAGACCCCAAAAACGTAATAAATATGGAAAGAAACTTTTCTGTTATTTTTTTAATCACTGAATACTACAAGGACCTTTGTTATGTATGTATGTATGTATTTACACATTTATGTACTTTAATTTTGGTTTCTAATTTTACCATATTGACAATCTCTCCAGTAAAGTTAGCACTGCAGTCATTAGACTCTACTCTGTCTGGTGTTTTTCTTCTCCTTCAGGCCCATTTCCCTTTCCACAAAAGGAGGGATGTCTCTTGAGTTAGCCACAACAGGACGGTATCTTCCAATAGCTAGGTAGAACTAGAGTCAATAGCACAGTGCACAGTAAGTGTCTTGGTGTTTCTCTTCAAACGCTTTATGTGTTAGCTGTAGTCAAAAGACAAAGGATCATTTGAGTCTGGATGGTATGGAAACAGGACATTTTCTAAATAGGCTACAAACCTCCTGGATCCTAGAAAAAGTAGTTAACACATTGGACAGCTAACACATTTGCTTTTAAAATGAATACTTTCCCTTTAAAGTTTTTTTTCATCGTGTTTTATGGCCTTTTGTGGAAATAGCAAAAGGTAAGCATCCTGGCATGACAGATTGATATTCTAATGCAGTGCTCTCACCTACACCATCTTATGCTTCATTCAGGGCATTGTCTATATACATTCAAAGTGAACTTAACTTTTGACCCAATTAACTGATTGGTCTGATAGATTTAATTAAAATGAAGGAGTGCTTGTGTAGAGAGGAGCAGCATTAGTATAATGTGGTCGTGAAGATTAACACGATTGATTTGATTTGATAATTAGTTAATTTGATTAACAATATAATTTTGCATCTGGCAGATATCTGGGTTCAGGTCCTCACTAGCTAGCTGGGTGCCCTTGATCTTAAACTTTGAGTCTGATTTCCCCATTTCCTTCCTTAAAGCACTGTAAAGATGTCTACCTCATACAGCTGCTGTGAAGATTTTGAAATATATCATGTAGAATGCTCAGCACAATACTTGACACTTTGGTGGTGGACAATCATATCTATCGATATGTTCCAGAATAGACATTCTGTGTGTTCTCTGAAAGATACATGTCACCGATGGCTGATTCTTTTTCTCCAGTGAGTAGTCAGTTTCTTTTCTAAAACACAAGTGGGGCAGCTACCATATTCTTCATGTTTTATCCACTGTTTTGAAGTTGGGTCAAACCTGTCTTTATTGTTCAGGCCTAGTTTAGGCCATAATAATAGTTCCTCTAATTAATTAATGAGTTGACTTTTACAGTGATGTGTCAAATGCTGTAAGGTACATCTATAGCTCCAGTAGTTCTTATATGAATGCTAGTAATGGGCATACAAGCTTAATATTTCACAGAAAGAATTCAGAAATGAAGAGACCTCAGGCCCCACCCTAGAGACAAAGACGATCCTTTCTGCAGCAAGCAGGAAGAAGACAGACCTGAGCCAGCGCCCTTCCAGCTATCACATGCTGATCACTTTTCTTCTTAATTAAAAGTGCCCTATTCCTGACCTCTCACTGGCAGGCTACTCAGAGCTCTGAATTTCTAGAGTTCTCAAAGCTATTGAACAAATGCACAACATTAGTCTAGACCCTCCAACTGTATAGAGTCCCATTCAGTTTCAAAGATACCTGGGCAAGTCTAGCCTGAGACCCAGCACAAAGCCCTGTGAGTGTGTTCTTTCTCAGGTCAAGGTTCTTTTTCTGTAGCTTCCTGGTGAGTCAATGCTGACCCCCCTGCCTCTTGTTGCGTGTTTCTCCGACTTTACCCACCACAGTTCAAATAGTAATAACCAGGAATCCATATGTAAAGATTTCTAATTAACTCACTGATGTGAACATGTGCAGAAATTCCAGACATTTGTTTACAGCTTTTTTTTTCTATTGTATTTCATGGGATGTTGATTTTGTTCCATTAAAAATTCCTTTGTCAAAAGCATCTAATGACACATTAAACCAGTCACCCACTTGATAGTTCCTGTCACATTAGCCAGGCAATACAGTGAAGTGTGACACAAAGATTGTTTCACCTCACTTTTAGTTTTCTTGAGTTGAGTCCTTTGGATTTCAAGGTTTAGTAAGGAATTTATTCCTGTGAACAGTTTTGTTCTGGTGACCATTTTAGTCCAGTGTTCTCTGTATGTTGTCCTGTTTTCCACTTTATTCACATTGTATCCTTAAAAGTTATGATAGTTTAAAATATACTTTTGATCTATATTCATTTTATTGATGCCTAAATTGTGTTTGAGAGATTTACTTTGCCACCAGATACATGAGTCCTTTTATCTAATGTTACTTTACCTAGCAGAGAAGGATGCTTATCCACTATAAGATATCCTAACACATTTTTCATCCTTTGACATATATAATAAAAATGTACACTTCGTTAACAATAGACTTTTAAAACCACAAGAAATACTTCCTCTGAAGGATACTTCTTCTTAGTGTTATTGTAGACTCCACAGATTTCAGCTTTTATTAGCTTAGTCATGGAATTAGGGATAGAAGGTGTGTTTATAAAGAGTTTGGAGAGCTATTCTAAGAAAATTATAGCGACAGTCTGATTTTTAAATCCTAGAATTGAAAACTAGTACTTTAGATGTGATATCAATAGAATCTAAGAATGTTATAAACTTCCTTATCCTGGCAAAACTGGATGCCTCTCGGCATCATAACCTGAATTATCTAGTGAATTCCTGTGTCATGGCTGTGAACCACTTATTCAAGGTAAAGGAATCCTCAATGGAAGACATTAAAAGATGGCTTGAGATGAACGTGCAGTGTGTCTGGAGTTGGACAGATGCTTGCATGTGGCTTCTCTGCTGTTCTTACAGGAGCATCTAGCCATACTTCTCAGGGAGAACTGCTCTGAAAGGTAGAGGAGATAACCAGAGGTCATGCTCTTTGCACCAACCTGCTTTGTACTTAAGGATAACTATATACACATGCATATTTGCTTTCCAAACCAGTTACTGGGCTTACAGCTGAGGGGAGTGTGTGTGTGTGTCTGTGTGTGTGTGTCTGTGTGTGTGTGTGTGTCGGTGTGTGTGTGTGTGTGTGTGTGTGTGTATTTGGTTGTCTGTGTTGTCCAGCAATGTTGTCTAAAACATGAAATTTCTAATGTTTATCTTCAGTATGTTTTGCTTCTTTTCAGAGCTTAACTTCAAGTAGAATGTGTTGTGACTCTATTTTCTGCCTCTTTATAACAATACTGATAGGAAAAATAAAGTAAAATAGATTGCACTGCTTATAACTGGGGCAGGAGGTGAGGGAAAGCAGCACAATTCTTGCTTTTAATCCTGTTGGTCTATATTGAATTTCTGCTCCAGTGATAAGTCTATCTTAAATTCACTCAGAGATTTGGACTGCAGGAGAGCCTGGGGAGCTGCTAATATTTAGAGTATTCCAGAAGCATTGCATGGCTTGATGGTTAGAAACTCAAATTTCCAGAAACAGAGGACCAGCATGGCCTATTCACTACAGTAGTCCTGTGCCATCAAAGACAACACGGCAGGAATCCATTATGTAGAAAAGGACCCAAAGAGTTAGTGGCACTGTTAATACTGCACAGTGTGGCCGAGACGCTCCTGGTGGTTCTAGGCTTGCCTGGAAACAGCACACCCAAACCCTTCCCACTTTACACACAGTAAATAGTCGGACAGGAACAGGCAGAGGGGCATGGGAGAACTCCAAGGCAATTCATTAACCCATTTCGAGACATTCTCAGGCAGCTTACTGAGCTTCAGAGGTCAAACTGACCACTAATAATTCATCACAGAGGAGAAATTCTGAGAAGAAAAAGTTAACAAACTTTTTAATACTTAACGAGTTGTCTTAAAAATGTTTTAGTTCCGTACCTCACTCACCTGATTCACTGACGTGTGCCGCCTACTTTTAAATCACATTTGGCAGTATAAAAAGAGCCGTATTCCTTTACACTTTGGAACAGGTAACAGAGGTTGTTTGTTTGTTTGTTTGTTTGTTTGTTTCTCCTTGTGCCACAGAGAGCACATGCTGCAGGGACTAGCATGAGACTCCCAGGGCCACCAAAGGTCAATGGCTGTGCTGTTATGAACACGGTCCAGCCTGGACTCTGATCCTGGGATCAGGTTTTAATCTTGTTCATTTCTTCTCATCTTTGTTCCTGCGTATGTCTGAGCTGCAGCGGTGGCCCTCTACACACAGTGTCTGTAAATGGCAGAATGGCCGTGCAGGGTAGCAGGGGATGTTGGCAGCACACTTTCCAGGCACCTAGCGCACAAGCAGAGAACTTCGCTTCTGCCAACTGTGACTTCAGAACCCAGGTCTGTTCCTGAACCTGGACACCCAGCTGTCAGCATGTTGCCATATGTCACCAGCACATGGCACCCTAATTAAAATTTCAAATTGCATGCATTTGTGTTTGCTGGCTGGCTTGCTTCAAAGGCAGGGACCTCACCACCCCAGAATCTCCTTGCTTCTCTCTGAAGTATTATTGCCCGCCATGCTTAGGAATGGGTTGGAAAACGGCCTTTCCCAGGGAGGAGAAAAACACTACTCTCAAATTCTCTCACCTCCTCTTTGGAAGTAAAACTACTTACTATCTTAAGGAAGGAGGGTGGGTGTGAAGATTCATGGCTGGTGCCCTTGACTAGGATTCTGACAAGCAGCCATGTGGCTCCTGGTCCCATTCCATTCTGGCTCACACACATTACTCCAGTCTGGGCTCTGTCTTCTCAGCTGAAAAGTGACTATTACTGCCCCTTAAGCATAGTATACAAAAAAGGGGTTTAATTTGAGATGTAGTTGTGTTTTAAGAGGAGACAGCCTGAAGGTGTGTCTCTTCCTGCCCTCTCTTTTAGTGCACACCTACTATTAGATGTTTAAATTGGAAATTTTATAAAGGAATTCAATTGAGGCCTTAGAGAAAATACCAGGAAAAGAACCCCAAAGAAATAGATTTCTGTATACAAATCCAGGAAGATACGTTGTGGGTTGCCAGGATCCTCTGTAAATTGTTATCAGTTATTGAATACTTGTAGAACGCTAAGGAAAATTCAGAGAAGTGTGACTGTGAGCAGGTCCCATTCAGTTCTTAGCCTCCACTGTTGCACATGGCTGCCTATAGCCTCATTTGAGACATGAGCATTCTGTGGCTGACTTGAAGCAGAATTTTCTGAGCAATATTTAGCATAGAGCAAAATGAAATTTGAACCCACATCTGTCTGATTAAAGCTTGCACCTCATATTATTTGCCTCATGGGAAAAGGATGCTAAGTGTTTTGTTTGTGTGTGTGTGTGTGTGTGTGTGTGTGTGTGTGTCTATTTAGTTTTTTGCTTGTTTTAATCATAGCTTCTAAGACAGGTGATGTCTTCCCTAAATATGTATTTTTGTATGGAAAGGCTGAGAACCTTATCCAAATAATCAGACCCAGAAGTTTTTCAGATATTGTATTTTTTTTTAACTCTTGGGTGATTTGCACTTATGTGATGAGATATCTTGAGGGATATAACTCAAGTCTAATCAAACTTCTCAATAATTTATGTTTTTAAAATTTATAATAGTTTTATTTATGGTGGGACACACACACACACACATATATATATATCGTACAGACTATTTTAGTGTCTTTAATGCAAATTATATTGGCTACAGCTAAATGTGAAATCAGATGTGGAATTTTCCACTCGTGATTTTATCTCTATTGATACATAGAAAGTTTGATAATTTGTAGCATTTCAATTTTTGAATTTTAGGTTTAGGAATACTCATTCCATGTACATTTTGGTACAGGCACAAATCCTTTTTAAAAAAATTGAACTAGAGTTATATAACTAATTGCATGTGGAACTTGAGTGGTGACAATGGGTATTTTCAACTTTACCCAGGCTGGAAACATACTGTCTCATCCAAAATTTATACCTGTGGCTTATTTAGTTATTATTATTTTTAATGAGGTCTTATTATATTGCCCAGGCTGACCTCGAAATCCTGGACTCCAACTATGCTCCTGTTTCAGCCTCCTGAGATGCTGAGACTGTCAGTATGTGTCACCATGGCGGCTTTACCTCTGGCTTACTTTAAATCTCTGATGCATGAGGACATTTTTGTTATAATGGCTTCTATGGCCCATCAAGTGTGTGCTGTGCAGCATATTGACTTGTCACTTTGTGGTTAATAATAGTAAGGACACACACCCACGTAAGCTGAATGTCTGTGGTCTTCATCCTCCCTGCTAAGAGTCAGGTTGGTATAGGAAGCCTCAAGGTCAGCTGTGTTTCCCTCTCCAGAGCCCACTTGAGGCTTCGGACCCCAACTGCCCTTTTATTACCACTGCAGTCTTGAACAACCATCATAATTTTTCTTGGATGCAGTTTTCTTATTTGTATGAGAAGGATCAAAGTATGGGTTAATTTATATAATGCACTTAGAGTGTTTCTCTTGGAACACTAGTAGAATCCAATGGATGTTGGCTAAAAATTAACTGCAAAGGGCTGGAGACATAACTTAGTGCCAGACTACTTACCTGTTATATACAAGGACCAGTAGCATACACACAAAAAATAAATGAATAAGATTAACCATCACATTTTATACCTCATAGGGAAAAAAGATATTCTCCCCCACCCTCCCAGATAAGATTAATTGATCCATTCTACTGGAAATACTGATGTTTGAACCATTGACCTTTTTTTATAGCCTCTGACTTACTAAAATGAATCTCCTTTATGATTTGGTGTGTTCGTTAGCAGTTGCTAGGTAAGCTTCTGCTATGAAATGGAATCTCTAAAATAAATAGTATCATAAAGTTCATGGTAGTAATCGCAGTGGGTAGACAAAACACGCCAACTTCATTATATTTCAACAAGTGCATATCCAGTCCAGTGGATTATCACAGCCATATAATTATTCGTATACACACCTTGAAGTATTGACAGAAAGAGTTAAGGAAAACTAAACACAAAATCCCAGCACCCTCCAAAACTTAGTAGTATATAGTGCTTATGGCAATAATTTGAACAGTGGCCACATGGATGAGAGAAGCCAGCAATGGTGTCCAGGCTGCCTATCTTAGAACCAGACAAATTGTCTTCAGACTTAGCAACGTGAGGCAGTCCTATCACCTATAAACGTTTCTAATCATGTGTAGATCAGATTTCTATTAAGCTCATATTTACTCTGTAAAGCTTCTGAGATAAACAACGAAGTGTGAAAAGAAAAGCAACTACTGTATTTTATGTAAATTTCCAATGGAAATTATATCATAAATCACAATGTGTGGTAAGATTTCAAATTATTTCTTATGTTTGACTTTTATTTATCAGTACCCTGAGTACCATACACACTGACAGCCTAAAGAATCAGTATCTTTTACTGCCTCTCCAGAGCATCCTTGCTGATAACTTTTGGAAGGCGCATCATGATAATTTCAGTTGATGTATCCTCCCCTGCCTGCATCCCTGTCTGCAGAGAGAACAAATAACCCAGTAACCGACTTGTTTCTTTCTTCCACCAAGTATTAAGAAGTAGTGCTTTTTCTCATATTCAAAGAGATAAATTTGCTTGACTCTTTTGTGTTTTATACATCATAGTAAGAAAAACATAATCTGATGGAAGCTTAGGGAAAACTCTTAAAATAGTGGTTGCCAGCCAAGATTCCTGACTCAAAAACCAGGGAGGAGAGAGATGGAAAGGAGAGGGGAAAGAAAGAAGAAAGAGAAGCAAGTAGTAAAAACTGTTTAATGTAGTATCGGCTGCCAAGAGTATTTGGTACAGTTGCACACAGACTTCATGAGGAAGCACTGTAAGAAACATGATCTAATGAGAATGCATTTATAAGAGCAGTGTCGAGTCATTAGGCAAAGGGGAACAGTGGTGTCTAGATCTCCTTCCATAACAAAGTTTAATGAGTTTCTGCACAGAGGATTTTAGGTTAAAGATTTGTCTGATAGTAAGTGTGAATAGAAATGCAGCTAGAAATGTAAACTATTGTCTTGCTCCAGGATCAATTTCACAGCTAAGTGTGTTCTATGGAACACTTGAGTATTGAGCTGGTGAGAGGGCACAGTGAGTAAAGTCTTTGCTACCCACATGATGACCTGAGTTCCATCCCTGGAACCCACATGGTGGAAGGAGACAACTGACTTCTGTAAGTTGTCTGCTGACCTCCATACATGCACCATGATGCGTGTGTATACTTGTGCATGCTCACATAATACCCAGGTATTGGTATTTATGAATGGTGGTTTTAATGAATGACTCTCACATCTAAGATAATCTGTTTAAGAAATGAACTCCAATATCTTACATTTGTTA
Source organism: Mus musculus (assembly GCF_000001635.26). Taxonomy (NCBI): domain Eukaryota; kingdom Metazoa; phylum Chordata; class Mammalia; order Rodentia; family Muridae; genus Mus; species Mus musculus. Next base: position 97,884,517 of record NC_000070.6, read on the forward strand.
TGGGGACTTGAGCAGCCCCATCTTCCATGGACTGTCTTTTTGGGGAAGATGTTAACTCAGGACTCACATAGCACCCAGAGCATGTCAATTGCCCAGTGTTCCAAAATAGCAAGTGTGGATGGAGACTTCATTTTCTTGCCTTGTTTTCTAGTTCTGGTAAAATGGAACTTAACTATTCCCTCCCTACATAATAAACTTGTGGTCTTAAACTGTATCAGTGATGTTTTGTTTTGTTTTGTTTTGTTTTTCAAGACAGGGTTTTTCTGTATACCTGGCTGTCCTGGAACTTACTCTGTAGAGCAGGCTGACCTCGAACTCAGAAATCCGCCTGCCTCTGCCTCCCAAGTGCTGGGACTAAAGGCGTGTGCCACCAATGCCTGGCATCAGTGATCTTTTAAGTGAATTATAAGTAGACAAAAAGGAAAGAAGACACAGTGGTGACATTGGGGAAGACTAATAAAATAACTGACCTTATTCTCATGTTTTTAATGGGCCAGTTCCTAGCATCATTTTAGAGATCACAACTGCCTCTTAACTCTGGCGTCAGCAAGAATTTGATACTTCCTTTTGGCCTCCATGGGCACCTCTATACATGATACACGCACACATAGACACACACACACACACACACACACACACACACACACACACACACAGAGAGAGAGAGAGAGAGTGAGAGAGAGAGAGAGAGAGAGAGAGAAATCGAGAGTCTGTCCGTGTAAACCTCATCTGGAAGAGTTTGTAGGAGGTGGACATTGTTTAAGGCTTATTTGTTCTCATTCTACCAAAAGTATGCTCATGAAATTTGTTATGAACGATCTGTTATTAGCATAGATATTCTGTCATTCCAGGTAGTTCAAGAGTATTTTAATGGCCATAATTAAATTTTAAAGTGACATGGTTGTAGATATTATAAGTTGTCTGGTCATTCTGTGATTCATGTGCAAAGAACACGTTGTTATTCTTGTGTTTTATTTATCACTCTTTATTTATATAAAAAATTGCATTTGCACAAGAGAAGAATTAGCAGGATGTAAAATAAAAGAAAATGAAAGTTGCTGATGGGGAGAATATTTTAAATGTCTTTTAGGACGTGGGTGAAAGAGCTTTGCTTAAGATTTCACCATATGCTAACTATAACGCAGCACTTCAACTTATTTACCGCTAGTGCTTCGTGTAAGTCACGTCATTCTGAAAGCCATGGAAACTGCACATTTGTGCATTAACCTATGTAAACAACAAGAACTGGTCATCCATCCAATTGTTGCTTCACTTATTTTGAATTACAGTGCAATTTTGTGGAGGGTGAAGTGGGGATTACACAATATAGTGATTTCCTGTTAACACCTACATTTTTTGCTGATCAAGCAAGGTCTGTTGGTATGAGAGCTTAACCTTTATTTTATTTCAAAATGTGTTTTTTATTCTTAGTTCTGCTGGTGCCTGTGGTTTCACTTTTCTCTGTGAGCCACATGTTAAAACCTGCCCTGTCGAAATGAAGGAGTCAAGCCCTGGAGAAGACATTATAGGCAAACGCTATATTGGAAAGAGCTCAAGAAACTTTTGAGCCTATCAATGATACTATAAAGGGAAATGCATGGGTGCTGACACCTTAGGTGCCCGAAGTACAGAGCAGAGGCAAAGCACAGAGGTCCACAAGAGAATTTACCCACTCCATGCTATAAAACAGAAACGCCTGTGTCCAGTGTGGATGCCTCCTTTCTCTGGGCTCTTCTGCTGGGCTGCCCAGTACATCCCACTTAGCCTTCACGATGCCCCAGATATTTTATGGAACAAGAAGGGGAATGCCTGCTCATCTGTCCATCCTTCCTCGGTTAGCCTACTGCTTTCTCTTCCTTTTGCCATCACACATGGCTTACGTTGCCTTATGCTAGCGACGTCTGGCTTCCATGGTAGTCAGTTGTGTGTGAATTCATCTCTACCAGGCTGTGTTTTCTTGAACACTGGGACCATGTTTTCTTAGTGCTTCTGACAGCTCTTTGTAACAGTGAATGCTCAATAACTGGTATTCAGACTGACTTAAAGAAAAAAAAGAGAAAGAAACAGAAGGAAAAATGTAATTTTGGTAGGATCCAGGTCTTTTAATGGTTATTGGACATTTAGAAAAATGTTTTGACCATTTACCAGGCTCCAGTTGGGCCACTTGGCAGTGAAACCTGTGTTAGGGTAGTCTTTTAAGGGTGCACACTTGCTGTGGACTGAGAATTCCCACTTCGACAAGAGAGCCCTCAGTTTTGCCCTGATGTTTTGCCCCTACCACTATATATCCTAGGAGTTGTTTGCTGACACCACACACCCACGTTTCTAAGGTGAACTGGAGTGGGGGCTCTTCTCTGTCTGGACTGCCCTAGTAATGTGCTATCTGCTTTTCTGCTGCCATCCTTGAAGAGGGTCTGATAGAGAGGAGCTCCTCATTACTCAGCTGTCTTAGGTTCTCGATTCCACAAGGGCTAAAAAGATCAAAATTAAAATTGGGTTTTGATGGGTGAACAAGGTCCAGTCGTCTGGGGGACTAGAAATTACTCAAGTTGCTTCACATCCAGTTTCTAGAAAGCAGTTCTGGAATATAGAATTTTCTATGCACAGTCTCATCCATGCATCTATTTGTAGTTAGAGTATTCGTGTAAGATAATTCTGACATATGACATAGCAGGAGGACGTTCTAGGGGAAAATAATAAGAGGTCTTTCTGTGCAATCCTGGATGGGTAAGCTTCAGGGTGTGTGGCTTCATCTTCATTCCTTAGAAGGCAAAGGAGTAAAAAGGCACTAACATCTGGTTTCATCTCTAGCTCTGAGTGTCTGTGCTATATTTGCTATAGCTCACTGTGGCCCTTGAGTTGATGTGGTTACTGAAGATAAAGAAGCTATTTGGAGACTGGACACTGACCTTGACTTTGGTAGAACAAACCCAGCTGCTTCTCTTTCTTCCCATCCATCCTGTTGCTGTGTGAACATTCTTCTGACATATGCTCAGCGATGCTGCAAACATTTAGGCCAAGCTTTTTTCTCTTTTATAATTTGCTCAGTCCATCACTTCAATGACTCTTTCCTGAGACTTACCATTCTGGCCAGGAGGGCTGTATTTTATTGGCTCAAATACTCTTTACTTTATTGACAAAGCTTAGTAGTGGTGGGCAAATACTTGGCCATATCAGTTGATTTAAATCCCAATGTAAAATATAAATGTATATTGTTGTCAATTTAACTAGGTTATAATGGCTACCCATTCTGCAGATGAGGAATTGGAAACACAGATACATGAATAAGTTTACCCAGGATCATACTGGTAGGATAAAGGTTACAGAAGTGGATTTGAGCCCAGGCATTTGCAATAGTATATTTATATGCCAAAGAATGTTAGTAAGGCCTGGACCATGTGATGGAGAGCAGGCCTTAAACTTGTCCACACATGACCCCCTTTTTACCCAAGAAAAATTTACATCATCTGGCTGTATTAGTATATCAAAAGATATATAACCAAAATTTCACTTATAATTAATTATAATTTCAACAATTCCTTGACAAATTTATGTGTGTGTGTGTGTGTGTATGTGTGTGTGTGTAATTTCACATTTACTAAAGATAAAAATCAAATCTGTATACTAGTGAGATGGAATTGCTTTTGTGTTTTTACATAAAGAACTAAATCTTACTGAGTGTGATGTAGATGCAAAACATCTTCAGTAATTTCAAGTTGATTGAGATTTTGGTTTTATGATCATCAGTGCTAAGAGTTCCGCTTTCCATAAATACACATGTTAAAAGGCAAAAGTGTGTTGAGGACCGTTTTAGAAACTGTTGGTAGTTCTCTCCTAATCCCAAGTCAAATTCATTAAATGATTTATGAAATCCAAATTTGTTTTCCACTACGTTTCTATAGGAGTGGGCAATTTGTATGCACAGTCAAAATGCTGGGATTCATAATACACGGTAGCCTTTAATCTGAGCTGCAGTGTTTCAGTGTCCCCTGATGTTGTGTGTGTGACCATGATTGCAGTGCAGAGTGGGCATGCAGTGTGATCCTTCCATGTTACACATGGTGAGCAGTGCTAGAAATGCCTCACATTTATTACGCATTTTACTTGAGGTAATTTTTGGTTATTGTGGGTTTTTTTTCTCTTTTTGACAAAGTTTTTTCGAACCCCACGTTCACTGATATAACTCCTAGTCGGGTTGCAACCCATACTTTAGGGAGCTGGTGTATAGAGTGTGTCCGTTTTTCTGAAGTCCTTTGAACAGATTTCTCTTAGAGCTGTATTTTATCATCTTGGTGTTTGTTTAAGCTTAGACATGATACTTTCTCATGGATATATTAGTCATACTGTCAAAGTGTCGTAGATTTTAGAATCAAGAATATTTGGAGCTGCTGGCCAAGAGTTTGCTACTGGATCCAATTCTTTCATTTCTAACAGTGAAAGCAGGGATAGAGAAAGCTATGAGACTAGGCAGAGCTGGCCCTGACTGAGCTGAAGAATGGCTCAGTGGGCAGAGTGCTTGATACACAACTGCAAGTTTAGGTACCTGGAACCCATATACATGCTGTGTGGGTACAGCATCCCTCTCTAATTCCAGTGTTCAGAAGGTAGAGGCAGGGGATCCTGGAGCAATCTTGTTAGCTAGATCATCTGTATGAGTTCAATTGAGAGAGCCTACCCCAGTGAATAAGGGAGAAAGCAATCAGGGGAGCTTTCAACTTCAACCTCAGGCTTCCATACCCATGTACACACATGTACCTGCACACATATGTGCCCCCACACATGCAGACACACTTAAATACACACATAACACAGACACATACATGAAAAAAGAGACTTGTGGTCTGGTGTTCCCCAGGAGCCTCAGCCATGACACAATCATGGGCTTCTATAGGGTCCCAGATATTTATGATATTCAGCAACTGCCTCAGAATGAGGTCTTATTCTTTTTCTCCTTTGTAACTTTTAAGACACAAAACTCATTTGTATAATGCTTTAAAATGAATTCAAATGTTTTCTTTTCTAATATTTCATATTCACAGAGAAACAGTCTTGCCAGCCTCCTGAGTATGCTCACCTTGGGGAGAAATCTCTTTCTGAGATGCCCCCACAGTTGTCAACAGCCATGTAATAAAGGACGAGCGACAAAGACCACCCTTGTGCTCGCAGCTAACTCCCAAGGCTTGTTTCATTGTAGTAACCTTGACAGAAATATAGAAGAATTTCCACAGGTTTTGATCTGAAGCCTATGGCTGACACTTGAGCTTTCATGTCTAGAAGGCAGTCTGCCGATTCTCTTTTACAATCATGATAGTTTTTGCCAGGGGGCCTCATAGATGCATGTTGTCTCCTCTCTATGTGCATCCTTTGATGCAATGGAGAATCTTCAACATTAGACATTAAAAGTATTTTTGAGATGCAAGGTGTAGGCTACTCATAGTGTATAGCTCTGGTCCCCTCTGCTTAGTCAGCTGAGGTGAGAGAAACTGCTAAGACCATTAGTTCAAGATGGATGGCTAGACTGGCTCAAAACAAAAAGTAGCAAAAGATGTACATTATGTCCCAGGTAACAAATAGGTTCATTGACTATTTACTAAGGCAAGGAGAGGAAGACTTAGAGCTGTCCATTTCACTTCTGCCTTTTGGAACTATTACTATCTGTTCATTTTTGCTCTCTAAGCCCACCCATTGCAACACACACAAACACACACACATGCAAACACTGCTCTGTAATCTGTATAATGTTGGTTTTGGATAAACACCCTTGCTATTCTGGGTGTTATTAAAAATACATCTTTAGTTGTGCATCTAGGACTAATGGGGGTTAGAAAGTAGACACAAGGAAAGAAAATCATTATGACAATCAAAAAGGCCCCCAGTGGTCTAGACTGTGGAGATGCTGGGATTTCCATCTCATGGGAGGGAGGGGACCTGCTGAATTGGTTCTGAAGTTCATAGCTGAAGTGGGTTAGAAAACTGGATAAGCATGTATAAATTGTATATAACTAAAACTTTTTTGAAATAAACTTTAATGAACTATTGCTTTGAGGGAAAAATTATATTCTTCTTAGCTTTTATTTGTATCAAATTTAAGTAGACAATGGGAAATTATTCATGGATAATAAATAGCACTTAATAAGATATATATTGTCTATCCACGTGACTTTTGAACTCAGAAACAATGCCACAAGAAAACTTAAATCTGTGCACAAGAAACTTATGTATATGATTCTCTTTGTTTCTGTTTTAGTTGCACCCTCCGCCTCCTCCTCCTCCTACTTCTCCTCCTGATAATAATAATAATAATAATAATAATAATAATAATATTCTTCTTCTTCTTCTTCTTCTTCTTCTTCTTCTTCTTCTTCTTCCTCCTCCTCCTCCTCCTCCTCCTCCTCCTCCTCCTCCTCCTCTTCCTCCTCCTCTTCTCTCTTGTTCTTTTTAGACAGTATCTCATATTTCCCAGACATGCCTTGAACTGGGCATGTAACAAAGAGTGACCTTGAAATTCTGATCCACATGTTTCCTAGAACCTCTGACTATATGCAAAGCTGGGGCTTGATCCCCTTCATGTGTTCTAGGGAGGTGTTTGTATCAACTGAGATATATCTATCGCCAGCCCTAGTTTAATGGTTTTATCTATGAAAAACTTGCTAGTCTCATTTATAGGTAAGTTTCCCAACCCCCTAGGCTGGATTTTCATTGTAAACTGATATGTACTCATCAGCATTTGGGGTTCAGTTGATAGCTCAGGGGTGGGAGGAGTCTCAAGAATATGTAGTTGTGGGCACTCTCTCTGACCACAAAAGCACCGTTCACATGTACCCAGATGGGATTCCTAGGGCTCTGTCTGGTGAAGTGGGACTTCTGACTTTACCAGTGAAGCCACCCGTGCATGAAAAACCTTCTCTGCCCCTCTGCATAGGAACAGGACAGTTATTCAGAAAAAAAAAAAAAAGTTTGTTTAAAGATTAAAACAAAATGTCATGTTATTTTCTCTTGGACAAAGTGTGTGGTTTTCACTTGTGTATGTGGCTTGACGTGCACTATCTACATCGTTTGAACCCCAACTCCCACAGAGAACACTCCAGCACACCAGTCCATCTGTTGCAGGATCATAGGAGGACTTCCTTTTGCATTGAGCTAAGTAAGGCGGCTTGGCTCCTCCAACCCCTTCACTTTAACTGGTCATTCTTGGCTCTGTTGCCACTCACAACATCCCAACCACTTTCTTCTCTCTGAAGAGTCTCTGCAACAAGCCTATGTAGATTGTCACTCTTTTTGCCCCAGTTTTTCTCATGACTAGCTTTGGAATGTTGTGTCTGAATCCTGACTACAGTGTGCTCAGCAGGGGGAGGGAGAACTATGCAGATCTTATAAAATACAAAGAAAAAGTATTGTGCCATATACCTTTTGTCTTTGTGTTTGTAATTTAGGTTTGAGAATACCTAAACTCTTACCTTTTCAGTTCCAAAAACAACAGTCTTTGGAATCAAGCATATGTGAACTGAAGCTATGGAAGGTGACCATAGACAAGCTAACTTTCTGCCAAGTAGGAAGGGAAGGAACAGACTCATATTGGGGTGTCAGAGCCTCAGGAGGTCTGCCGCAGGACACACAGCACAGGTTTTTACACACAGAGGCGGCTGCTGCAGGATGCATAGCACAGAGCCTTAACATAGAAAGCAGCTTCCATTCTCCTACTAACAAGGCTGCCTTGGCATTCTTTTGTTTTGTTGATTTTTATAAAATACACTTTAAGCTCTACTGTAGGATATGCTTTCAAATTTTTTATAAGAATGCCAGAAGTCTAAAATGTAAGACCTTAAAGGGTCTCAGACACGGTTGGATGGTTTCTTGGTGATTTGGTAGCAGGCAGTTAAACATACTTGGTTTCTAACACATTTAGGAGAAACTCTGAGTGAAGATCACCATAGCAATAGTCCCCTTAATTAGAGGACCAAATAACAGGGAATTCACTCCCAGTGCTTCTTGGTAGGAGGCAGAATTCCCCCAAACACTGGAAGAGCATAGGAAATGGACCCCAAAGTCTCTCCAAATTAAGGAAACTTACAAACTAAACCTACATATTTAAAAAATATCAGAAATGTGTTCATTTCTTTCTATTTTACTGAGTGAATGTTAATTTTTCAGAGAAAATAAATACTTGAAAAAGTTACATTTTCTAATGGATTTACATGTTTCACTTTAGAAGCATAAACCCATTCATTTAGCAATAGTGTTATTTGTGAACATATTAACTATTTTGGGAGCCATCAATAACCATCTAGGACTATACAGCCATTTTTCCCCAACGAGTTTTGTGCAGTATTTATTTATTTTTGTAGGATTTCAAATTCATTTTCCATGTAATTTCTGCAAAGATAAAGATTTATAGCCTTTGAGGTATGTATTAGAGCATTTGAGTAAACTTTGAATAGGTAATTTTATAATCTTAAAATGAAATGTAGAGGGGCTAGAAAGGTAGATTCCATGGCTAAGAGTGCTTGCTGCTCTTACAGGGAACCCACATTATTAGTTCCCAACCCCACACTGAGTGGTTCGAAATTGTCTGTCTGAAACTCTAGCTCCAGGGACGCTAACACCCTCTCCTGGTCTCCGAGGACACTTGTGTACATGTGCACAAACACACACATATCAACATACAAACATTCACATAATTAATACTATAAAAAAAGAAATCTTTAAGATAACAACTGAGATCATTGTAGATATTCAGATATTCAAAATATAAGGAATAGAAGGCATCCATATTCTGCCATATGAAAATAATTAACATCCTAATGTACTACCCCCCAGGTGGTGTTTGTTTATTTGCTGTTGTTTGGTTTTTGTTTTGTTTTGTTAGAATACTGTTAGACATTTATGATTATGAAAATATGTCTACTTCAAAAGTCACCAAATACTAGACTTGTGTATTATAGGATAGAAACGGATGTTAGCCAAGCAATATGAGTTGATTTAAAAATAAGAATATCTGAATTACAGGGGAGACCGTAATGGTTTTGAGTTTCTTAGAACAGGGTCTTCTCAACTTAAATAGGAAAGGTGGCTTTCCTTAAGTGAAATAAGATTACAAAGAAAGGTGTGTGAGCTATAAAGAAAATGTTCACATTACCCAATGGTAGCTAACAAATAAGGAAACTACTCAGATGTGCTGTGTTATGGCCTTGCAGAATTCAGAGAAAAGTTCCTTGTTTTCAGTGACTCCAACTTGAATATCTATCCTTAGGGTCACATTACCATCACTAACTTACAATGTAAGAAGATGGAAGATTCTTAGACATACGTTAAGGTCTACTCTAAGGCTCTTCACTTGGTCCTAGATCTTGAAGATCACTTTGTACTGAGTTTATCTTTATGGACTCTTCATAGTATGGCCCGTTTGTCTCTATATTTCTTGTGCTGAATCACACTTCATTCCATTAACATTAAAACAAAAAAATTAAAAACAAAAACAGAAACAGAAAACCTTCTTTGTGTCCAGGATGAAAGCCAGGCCATTTTGCATGCTAGGCAAACCCTCTGCTACTAAGCTACATCGTTAGCCCTTCTTCTATTGAATCTATTTGCGGCTGGGCTTACTTGCCTAGCATGCGTACTGCCCTGGCTTGATTACCCACCACTGCAAAATCTAAGGCAAAGACAACAAACAAAGGAACAAACAAAAAAAGGAAAAAAATCCACTGCACAAATGTTAGAAAAATGGCTGCAGCTTTGGAAAGGTACAAGATACTGAACGATGAGCCCTGTTCATGCCTTTCCGCCTGGGCATCTGAAGCCTGCTGTTCTCATCAGCTGAGTGCACGTTTTTATCTTTCTGCCCTTGGCTCTCTTGTACTTCCATCTGCATGCAGTGGGCAGGTGGGGCTTCTTCACCAAAGAGAAAAGAGTAATATCTTTCTAGTGTGCCTAAGTCTTTGGCATTTAAACAAACCAGAGAAATGCATAAATTTAGCCAAGGATTGGAGCCAGAGTGATGGCTGAGTTGGCACCACTTCACATTCTTCATTCTCTGTATTTATAGCAATAAATTTCAAGTCAGGAAATAGATTGCAGGAGCATGATGTATTAGGAAGGAAGTTTGTACACTTGTGGCTTATGGGTATCAGTATAACCTCCCTGCTTCCCTGGTTGAGTGAACTGCACCATTGTTAAGAAGCAGAGTATATGTAGAGCTATTGCCTTTTAAGAGCTTTCTAAAGAAAATTCACTCCCTTCCTCCCCTTTGGGTGCAGTGATAGAAATCAGACTGCGGGCCTTACGAATGCTAGGCAGGCACTCTACTACTGAGCCACACTCCAGCCCAGTGCTCAATTTAATGGCAAGATAAGAAAAACACCGTTGTATCACCCCGTCCACTGAGATGTACTGAAACTGTCTTAATATGGAAATTTGCATTCAGTGGTTTCTTTCTTTTCTTTTCTTTTCTTTCTTTCTTTCTTTCTTTCTTTCTTTCTTTCTTTATTTATTTATTTTTTTGAAGCAGCAGTTGGGCACAGTTCAGAAATAATTTCCCAAATTACTGTTTATTTAGTTATGATATTAAATAATAACTATGTTTTTAGAAAAACGGAATTCATGAATTACTTAGGTTTCATGTCTTTCACAATCCATTATATTTTCTAAGGAAACCTGATTTTCTGAACATTTGAATCACCTGATTTTGAAGGTAGTTGATAGAGATCTAGAGGCAGTCAGGAACACCAACAGTCAGTCTCCTTAGCTATTTTATCCTATATATTATGCCCAGTAGAAATTTAGTGGGGAGGATACTGTAGTAAAAATGATACCCAGTGTTCCTGAAGGTTTGGGCCTTCATCACTTACCTAATTGCAATGTGAATTTAGATGAGTCTATTGGATTGTTAGGTTCGCAGCTGTAGCAGAAAGCTTATTTGTCTTAGGATAACTAAAAGGACCATGATGCCTGACACCAAGATCTGCGCTCAAAGGGGAGATAGATGAGTGGGTAGGCGATGGGGGGAGACCATCACTGTTTTGCCTCATACCCCATTGAAAAATTTCTTCTGAGTCGTCTTTGGGATCCAAACTAAGGTTTACTGTTCTTCAGAGCCAAGGAGGAAATTACATTGTAGTGTTCACCTACAGGAGCATAGTTTGGGTCTCAGAAATCATGACTTTGGAATTCCAAGTGTGTATTATCCAGCATCGACTGTGAGTCCCCCAAGGTAGGCACAGTGTCTACAATGGTGCCTCTCAGATAACAGAGGAAAGACTCCACAAAGCCCTTTGCCTAACTGAACGAGTGAACAGCATTTCTCAGGACACTTTTTTTCCCCTGTACTCAGCGTCTGCTTATGAATTTCAAAGACATTTTCCATAGCACCAGAAAAAGGATGCTTTTACTATCATTGACCGTTCCTGTATATATTACACTGTCCCTGTAAAGAAGAAGTTTATGAGTTGCTCTGTAAAAAGACATCCACAGTTCTGCACCTCTGAGACCACACTTTCCGACACAGACACTACATTCAAGCTTGCAGACCCCTGCTCTGCCTGGTGTCTGGGTTTCAGCCCAGACTGAGGTTGAGTGTAGGAAGATGGAGGCTCTGTGGTTAAACCACTTGTGGATAATCGAAAGTAGACCATACTTATTTTCAATTTGGCAGCTGCGTTAGCTTTTTACTTGAGCGAGCTGGTTTTCCCTGCTTCTTCACACTGTGGCCTGCTCACCATTAGTGGTCTGGCAGAGAGATCTGAGGAAGCTTCCTTTACTTCCCCTCTGCTGCACCAGGGTTTCCCCTGATTGGGCCTCGGTGGCTGGTATTAGGCAGTTGGATCAATTGCTGTAACTGCACCAGAAGAAAAGACAGACAAAACAAAACAAAACCAACAAACAAACCCAAGTACGACCCAAAGAGTCACAAAGACAAATCTCAGACCTGATGCACGTGAAGAGCTATGGCTACTCCAACTGTCCCCCATGCTCTTATCCAGACCCTTAAACATGTCTGCGGGCAGTTGATATTTGAGTCCACTACTGCATCGGGTTTGATGCTCCGCGCTTGGATACCATGTGAGTTGGAGGCTCTGTGTGCCTGATATAGATGATGTGTGAATGTTGCAGTGTCAACAGGAGACGAGGGATGTGAAGATATGTGTTCATGTGGGACAGACTGTAAGTCCTCATCTCCAAGGATGAGCTAGTATATGTCACCCACTTCATGATGGGGCCTGTGTGGTTTCTTTTTTTCCTTTTCTGTTTTCATCTCCAGTTGGTGATATGTCATTTAAATCTGCGCTGGCAAATGAAATGTGGTTTTCAACTCAAACTGAACTTGAGTTAGGAGAACTTCAGCTCTCGTGATCTTATTTTACTATTTTCCTTGGATAATGTGCCCCTGATAGCACATACTATATCCAGAATATCTGTTATTACTTGAGTACAGTTAACTAAAAAGGAGAGCTGATAAAGTTAAACCCACTTTCCCTCAAGCATTTACCACAACCGGGTAAGACAATGGCCTGAATGCTAAGTGCACTTTACTCAACTCCCGGATGCTTTTACCTTTCTTGCTGCAGACAAATGATGGTCTGTTTGTCTGTCTGTCCCTGTCTCTGTCTCGATGTGTGTGTGCATGTTCATGTGCACACTTGCGTGTCTGTTGGTCTCTGATCAAGCAATATAAATATCACTGATGTCTCAGGTATGCAAAGGGACTCAGTTGTATCATTCATAACAGTGAAAGATGTATGCCATTTAAGCAAAAACTATTGACTTAACGTGGTTTACAATTATATTACAATTATATTGATGTACAAAAACTTGAAAAGATATTAAAATTGAAAACCATCTTGAAACGTGCTTTAAACAAACAAATGCATTGTAGAGTTTCTCAGGAGCATGGGAGTTTGGAAGTTCTTCCCAATCAATCCAAACCTAGATGAAAGGTGTCTGCCATTCTCAGACTGCTCTTTTCTCGCCTGTATGTAGAGTAAGTTCAGGACTAAGGCTTGGGGGGGGGGGCGGTGGTGCCAACCTCTTGATCATGATAACCTCACTTGGGTTCTCCTAAGAGCTTACCACATTGTTGCTTGCTAGAAATTGCCTCTCCAGTTTGGATTCGACCACAGAGCTAAATGGAGTTCCATTCTCAGCTCTTGCAGATAAACATGCAATATCCTGGAAAGCAGGTGGTTTGCTGATGTCTTGTGTAGGCTCTCTAAGATGACAGAGATCGACAACAGTGAGGTCTGATGCTAATGGAGTTTTGAAACGGGATGCCTCTCAGTCAGCAGGAAGTCTCACACAGTACCTGAGCGCCATAGTTGCTCACTGGTGAGACAAGGATTTCCCCTTACGGTTGTCATCACCAGTAGCTTCCAGGTTGTAGCTGAGAAACCGCTGGCTCTGGATATTTCAGAGATGGTTTTTCTAGAGTATTTATCTCCCAGTTGCTCATCTGTGGGGCAGTTCTTGTGTTCTCAGAACCTGTGCTTCCAGTTCATTGGTTCTATAGCTGAGCCTTGCTTTCTCAGGGCTTCCCTGTCTGCTGCTATGTTATATTTGATAGTTTAGTGGCATGAATATGCTTTATAAGTGCTTACTTTGTCAAATAACAGTAGCTCAGATAGTAAGTGGCAGAGAATTTATATAATATGCTTGTTAAAATCATGGCCATTTTTGAAATAGGCCCTAGTTCTGAGTTAAAAGTTAAAGTGAATTCCTATAATAACATTATTATTGTGCTTGCAAAGCCTGACAAATATCAGGTGACACACTTTTCTATCTACATCGCACCTGATAGATCTAGGCATGTCTGGAGTCCTCAGCTAATGAATGGCTGGTGTGTCTGAAGTCTTCAGCCAAGGAATGACGGCACACAAGATACGCCTGCTTTGTCAGGAGCTTCCCAGGGAATAAATCTCTTTTAAAACAGGAGAAAGTCATATCTACAGAGTTGTTAGCACTATTTTAAAGTACATTTTAATGCAGATATTTTTAAAATACACTTGACTGGGGACTGGAAAGATAGCACAGTTGGTAAAGTGAGTGTCCTGAGGATGTGAATTGGACTTTCAGAGCCATATAACTAACCAGAGAGGGTAGTGTAAGGTTGTGATCCCAGTACAGAAGTAACTGGATCCCCAGGGCCTGCTGGGTAGACAGTTTAACCTATGTGGTGAGTTCTGGGCCAGTGAGAGGCCCTAGCTTAAGTAAAGTGAAGTAGATGACACCGAAAAGGTGACACCTGTGCTTGTCCCCCAGCCTCTACACATGCTCACACATATCCCCCACACAAATATGCACAGTTAGACACACAAAATACATTTTGTCAATTTTTCAACATTGTCCAACTTCTCAAAGTGGTGACACTTTTATTTGAGGTGTGAAATCCTTTTGTGCAGGCTTCCATGTGTATGTGCCATGTGTAAAATGCAACTGAAAAGTTCTAACGGGGTCTTGTTGGTTCAGTTACTGATTATGTAATGCTATAACTCTTTTATAAGCATGTTACTAGTTTTCCTGTTTTGAGAATGAACAAGAAATATTAAATTCACTCATTATTGAAGGCAAACACCTAACTTTATCATTAGGCATTAGGTATGTTTAGAGCTAGCCATAAATATATATTAAAAGGCTAGGTCAAGGGGCAGAAGCCTCAACCATTGATACAAATGAGGTTCTTTACTGCATAATTATAGATGGTATTTTCCCATGGTAGCTGCTAAATTGAAAAGACTTTTCAGCCTTACCATTACAAGTTTAACTTCTTCAGGTATATGAAATACCAACCTCATCCTGTTCTATTATAAATGAGCTTTTGACCTCTAGATGAATTATCTTTTAAATGCCTACGGTACCCAGGTAGACACAAAAGATTTATTTTTATCGACTTCTACAATGTGACAGAAGCATTTCAGAACTTGTTCTGTCCTTGCTCCGTGACCTGGCATTATATCGTCGGGTCGTTCTGACCCGATAGGTAAACCAAAGACAAAGCCATAAGGAGCAAAGCACAGGCCCATGTGTTCAGCACCATCCGTACTGCTTTGAATTAATAACCCCTCAACATACTTGTCTATTTATTTCCTAAGGAGGAGCTAGCTCCCCAACTGCGGATGCTACCAAGTGTGAGGAGAAATACTGACTGTTCTCAGGGTGCTGACAGTGACATCCTGGCACAGTTACTTCCAGTCATAGTGACTGTCAAGTTCACTTCTCCATCTCTGTTGGAGAGTTGGGGGTGTGGTCTGAGTGTCACTGTGTAGTTCCCAGTGACACGTAGTGTACCCCTATCCAGGGCTGTGAGTTTATGCCATCAACCAGTATGATGATCATACCATCTTCTCCTGAAACGAGCAGTAGCATAGGTCTGATATCTTTGTACTTCTTGGGGGAATCCAACTCTGCACTGTGGACCTCCCAGACCCTAGATAAAAAGTGTCTGTGAAGGATATTGTCAGACTATCAACTTCAAAGATCAGATCTACTCTCCATCTTCTGGAACTGTGTACCGGGGCCATGGGACAGCAAGTGGGCTCTTGAAAAATAGATAGCTTCTTTATTTCATCTGAATTTTGTTTTATAAGCCAATCAGTTGGGCAGGACATGATCACTCAGGTGAGAGCCGTTTATATGTATTGTGTTTGCTTTGGAGTCGGCCATTGCTGGCAGTGTAGCAGTTGTGTTTGCTAGTTTGTTTTGCATATGTTTTCTCTAGAAGGAACTTGATTACACTCTTGAACAGTTGTATGGACTCCATGACTTCAATTAGTATGCATGATTATGCCCTTAAGGTAAGCTATCAGTAATTACAAACCTTATGCTTAGGAACAGCTATCTACATTATTCGGTCCAGTGTTCCTTTAGCTGTGTTTCAGAAGTCCAAGTATTGGTTAGTAATCTACCACTGAAGTCAGCGGGGACGGTCCCACTGGAGCTATTGGGAAAAGCTTAAGATTGGGAAATGGAACTCTGGCAGGCACAGGTCAAAGGAAGCTATGAAACGCTTGCCCCACAACCCTGAGCAGCCTGCTTTTTTTGCAGGGGTGAACCTCTTCAAAGTCTTACTGAGAATCCCCTCTGCGACTTAGCACCCTTTAAACGTGACAGAATGTAGGCCTCAGAGTGGACATTGTATTTAGTTTGAGCTCTTGAGTTCTTGAGTTCACTCAGGAACTTTGGAGCTCCAGGCACCTGCCTATCCTTCAGTTTTATAGGTCCTGCAAGGCTGTCTGCAGAATGCTGATAAGCATCGTGATGGAGGAGAACTGAAGCAGTTTCTGAAGTGTTTTTACTCAGTCACTGGTACACAGAAGCCTAGTAAACGTGGGTTTCCTTCATACTCAGCCTCTGCCACTGCCGTCTCCTGGGAATCCGTGCGCAGTTCGTGACTTTACTCTCCCATGCCAAGTGTATTTGCCCCATTGTTTTAGCTAATTGAAATGGAAGGCCATGGAGATCTAAACATGCAGACCTACTAAATGAGCAGGCACACTTAGCCCTGGCTTTGCCCCCTTTCCAGGGTGCTTTAAAGGCGCAGGCATTGCTGCTCTGTTTCTGAGTATTTTGCCGCTGTAAGATGTGGTGACATGCTGGGATATTCTTATGAAAATATTTGTTGTTGATACTCATGTACTAGCTTCAAGATATCTGAGAACCCACTGAAATGACAGATGGTGATTTATCTTTGTGAGTATGTTTCCTGGGAAAATAGGCCATGCCATTATCTTTCCACAAAGAGATAGGTAGGGGCCCTAAAAGCTTAACATTGGTCCAAGGGACAGCTTCCTGGGTGCCTTTGACCTCTCCAGCTCTGTAAATGTCACCTTGGAATCCATTGAAGTCTTATTAATATGGTGGCTGGAGTTCCAGGTTATGTTTTATTCTAGTGAAAACCAAGAATGCACAAGCCTTCCATTCCATAGAGGACCCTGGAGTACACAGGAATATGCAATCAAAGCACAGTTAAAAGTCCCAGGGGTCAACAATTAATACATTTTGTTTTCCACCTTGCAAATAACTCTAATGTAAATACTGTAAATTGCTGGGTCATGCTTTTCTGCTGGTCAGCAATGGGGAGGTATAAGAAGATATCTTACTGTGTTGCTGGATGGACCCATTATGATTGACACATAGGCTGAAATGATAACACCTTGAGAGTTGGAGGTAGAGTGTTTTTGTTCTTAGAATGTCTAACCTTACTGGAAAGGCATTTTCCCCAACATAATAGACATTTTGTACCTGGTTTATGTTCACGTCAGTTGTGCTTGAAACATTGATAATAACAGACACAGGATTGCTGAAAGTTAGTTTTAATGTTATTTTCCACATTAAGAAAGTGGTCTCTCTAGAAGTCCTGTTATCCCTTAAACCATTTTGATAGTTCCTGTGGACCTGCCCTAACCGTCCAGTGTGTGAACATAAGCAACTCTGGTGCTC
This sequence comes from Mus musculus, assembly GCF_000001635.26. NCBI lineage: Eukaryota > Metazoa > Chordata > Mammalia > Rodentia > Muridae > Mus > Mus musculus. The sequence continues at coordinate 97,901,944 of NC_000070.6, forward strand.
AAGACAGGTCTGAGTATGTCTTTATTTCAGACCGTGTTCAGAGTATTATTTCATTGCTCTGAATCATGAATGCCTAGGCTTTGCTCAAGACGTATTCATGCTTCCTTTAGAGAAATAAGTGAGGGAGATCAAAGAACTTCAGTGACTTTATATCAGCATCAGAAAGGATGAAGGTCAGATGCTAGTCTGAGCTACTTTTCCCAGCCACACACTCTCTGGTGGTTTTGCATATAGCACACACTGTAAGTGTTTGCAATAGAACTGCTATCATGAGCCATGTTTAAGGTTTTAAATAGATTTGTGCTTTAAAGGATTTAAAGAGATTTTGTTTTCATTCTGGCTGGACATTGGGTATCTCCATTGAAAACTTGGAACCCACCGCAGGCAGCATTGGACTCTCATCTGTTATTTAGAACATCAAAAATCAAAACATGAAAAGGCCAGTTCGGAACTTATTCCACATGCTTATTAAACCTTGGTTATTTTAAAGTTTTTCTAAATAATGCTGACTTTACTCGATTCTTATGAACTCCGTTACAACTAAGTTACTTAGGAAGCCATTGGGGAAAAGAATACACCCCAACCCAAAACCCCTTTCTTTTCAGCCAGGAGGGCGAAGTCAGCTAATCACCCTCTGAGCGAAGTCACATCATCTTTCAGACTCTCTATATACTTATTAGTGGCCTATAATTTTAGAACTTTTTCTTGATTTTACAAGAATACCATGGTAAAGAGTAACTTTTTAAAAAGAATTCTGTAGCAGTATTTCATTAACAGTGTGTGTCTGCTATGCCTCTGAACTCCCTCAAAACACTTGGGACTATCACACAATGTATTACATAGTAATTAATAGTGCCACAAACACAAAAGTATTACTGTTTCTAATATATATTGCTGTTAGTATTGAATTTCATAGGGATGCTTTGTGCCTATAATAAAAGTTTGTGTCGTGCTCTATTTTTAAATTAATGATAAAACCTTGCCTATGTATATTCTCCCTCATTAGGTCAAGCTTCCAGTGTGCATCACATTGAAATAACAAAATAATATTAGCAAGGAAAAAAAACAGTAAAATTACCTTGGAAAAAAGTTATCAAAATTTTACTATTTATGAGTTTAGTATTCCAACTTTGTATCACAACTTTACATCACATGTGTGTTGACTTGTGTACATACATACACATAGCTACATATATATAAATATACGTAGATATACTGAAGCGTACACAGAGATTTTGTAATTTTTTACAAAAAGTAATAGCTACAGCCCAGACACCCTTTTCTATTTCCTGGTGAGCTCAGTAGCTCTAGCATATGATGTACATGTCGTATTGTTTGGGAAATTCATTCTGTGGTAGACACAGAGCTTCTAAAATGTTTCTTTTTAATTTATGTGACAACAAATATTCATGTTGTAATTATGACTATTAGTATAGGACTTTCTATTTTAAAAATCATATTAACTTGTGCTTTAGTTTAAGTGAAACTAAGTGATACTAAATTAATAACTTACATCTTATCATTTTTATATACTATAAAAATATTGCTTTGGAAGCTGGAGAGATGACTTAGTAGTTCAGAGCATTGGGCCTGGGTCTAATTCCCAGCACCCACAGGGAGACACTCTTATCTTACACTACATTTCCAGGGAATCCAATGCCCTTTCTGGCATCCATGTGCATAGCTGGCACACAAACATATACAGGCAAGACATTCATACACACAAAATAAAAGCAGATAAATCTAAAAACTATTTCTTCTCTGGTTACTAACCACAGTCCCAAAGCTCTTTTGAAGTATTTACTAATTATATATGTTTGGCATATACTAGTAACCTAATTATTAAACTTATGCGTGACTCATAAAAATACCTGGTATTTTACATTAATTTTAAAAATAGGACAGAACATAAACTTCCATTTGGGGTGGCAGGTAAATCTTTAGGGTGTTTCATTGGTCCTTTACCAACAGCATGCGTGTGTGCGTGTCTGCATGCTTGCCTGCGTGTGTGCATATCCGTACATGTGCGTGTCTGTTTGAAGGTCAGAGAACAACCTGGAGTATTGGCCCTTGCCCTGTACTTCGTTTTAAACAGGGTCTCTTGACTGTTTTTCTGCTAACTTTGTCAAGCTAGTTGGCCTGTGAGCTTGTGGGGATTCTGTTGTTTTGTCTTGCCTTCTCTTCTCAGTGTAGGAGTATTAAGATTGTTGGTGTTTGCATTGTGGGGCTGGCTCCTTTACATGGGTTTTGGAGATTCAAACTCAGGTCTTAATTCTTGCATGGCAAACACTTTTACCCACCTAAGCCTTCTTCCTAGCCCCCATTCCTTGATTGTAAAAGGGGAAAGAAAGACTAAAAATCTCACTATATTAATGATTATAATTTTATAATAATATACCATGTCCCATTTTTTGCATTAGCTTTAATAATAGGACAAAACAGAATAACTTCCCTTTGGTGTGATAGAGAAAGCTGTGGGGTGTTCCACTGGTCTTTTGCCAGCAGCAACAAATGGTGTGTGTGTGTGTGTGTGTCTTTGTGCATCCATTTCCTCCATCCATTTCCCCCATCCATCGCCTCCCTGTCTATCACAGAACATCTTAAATGCCGCTAGCAGGCATTAAGCTGTCCTCTCCAATTTGTGGGTTTGTGGGCTAGTCCAGCAACAGGCTTTGGAGAAGTTGCTTGCCACCTTATTATAACATACTTAAACTCAATAGCAATTCAGGCCTTACTGGGTGTTTACCTAATTTATTGTGGAAATGTGGTATTTAGACCATTGATTAAGTGAAGTTTGTCAGTACAGTTAAAAGAAATTAGAGACACTATCATTGCTAAATCACTTCACAATTCAAAGAAGTATTGTAAACATATGAATCCATTTAATTATAATAGTGCCAATTATAAGAGAAATTGTAACGCTGAAAACAGTGGCTTTTATGTAATCATAATAATGGCATGTATTTATCTTGGTTTGGCAAGTTGGGCCTTTCTTTAATACTTGGCTTTGCCTAAATAGACTGTGGTTTGCTGAAACCCACAATAACCCCCACACCCTCCAATTTCTTATTTCAGAAAATACTGAACAATAATCACAGGTTATGAATGCTTGCTGTATGCATGACTAGGAATAGGACGTATCTGTGGGGCTTAAAAGGGTTCTCATTTACATTCTTCCATTGGCTGAAAGTTTAAAACAAATAAAGATTCCTGTGCTAAATATTCCCATCTTTTCTCGCACAAGTGCTTGCAGGCTGGGTACAGTCAGAACTCTATCACTTTTTGTGTCTCTTGTTTTTGTTTATTCAATACATATCCTTAAGTGTCAGTTGTAGCATTTGATATGTAGTCTATTAAAACTTACTGAGGACTTTGAAAGTGTCTTCTGTAAAACATAATAAGAATAAATTTAATATTTGAGTGTTGGCAAGCTTCATTTGTAATGTTGAGGTCAAATACTACCTGTTAGAATAACAGTTTGAAAAGCATGTGTGAAAAATTTCATTCTCTACTTAATAAAATGACTTAATAAAATTACTATTATTACTGAGGGAAAGGTGCTATCTAGTGGTATAAACAAAATCACTCTGCAGTTGGAGCCTTGCTGCACGTTAATACCAGCCTTTCAAGCTCCCCACCTGCTTTCAGGAAGGTAATTTGCTGCAGCCACACACTGTAGGCACGGGGCAAAGAAACCTCACTGTTGCTGAGTGAATGAGCGAAGGGCGCCAACTGAAACTCTACTTAAAAAAAAAAAAAAAACAAAAACAAAAAAAACCAAACCAAACCAAAAACCTTCTAAACGTTTGTATCTTAAGGATAATTTCTCATAGACACCTAGAATTTATTTATCCCCAAATTAAGCTTCACCAAACAATGTGTTAAAAAATGGCAGCCTGAAAGGGTTAATTTTTTATTACTTGAAATTTGATATAAAATTGTGGGCAACCGATGACATGGCTCAGAGTACTTGATTATTCTTTTCTCAATAAATAAGAGTGGCATACAGTTAATTTCAGCACTGTAATTGAGCAATGCATTCTGGGAAGTTGAAAAGCTCTGTAAGATGAGGAAATGTTTTAGGGACTAATCATGAGAAGAAAGGAGCCTTTCATAGCCCGTATGATGGTGTTGTCAGAGCGAAAGGCAGATAATGATTCGGTAATAATGGCACATTGTGAATATTTAAGCTGAAAAGATTTGGGCAAAATGAACAGACATTGTTGGTTTGTTAAAACTGAACATTTGGTCTTTAGGCTTTAAAAGCCTTCTGAACACAGTACAACATTTTTATTCAAAATATTCCCTAAAACCAGATACTTTTTTGAAAGTTATAGCCAACACTACCACTAGAAGTTTTAAAATGATCATTTGTTTAGTTCTTTTTTACTTTTTTCTGCAGAAATGAAGCTGCAGGCTCTCTTTTTTGTTACAAAAAAAGGTAAAAAGTTTGGTGTGTTCTTCTTTATATCTCTTTTGAAAAATTTAGCTAAGGGAAACAACACCTTCAAAGAACATTCTCACAGGAATGATGTGAAACATTGAAGCAATTCCAGTTCTGAAAAAGTAACGAGATCTACGTGTTGTTTGTAAGTTTCTCCTGTGCGATTAGTGAGGGTCTTGCAGCTGGGGGGCTGTGCGTCTTCTCTTCTCTTCTTCTTGGGTGTTTACAACCTGTTTGTTTTCATTCTAGAAACGTCTGTGAAATGCAACTTCATTTCCCACTTGGGGTGAGAGTTACCAGGAGTGTGTTCTGGTAGCTTCCTTTAGTGTAGGAGAAGAGCTTTGAGCCCAAGCCCAGTCCAACCTGCTCAAGTGTGTTCTTTTGAACAAAGCCGGTAAAAAGCTGCATCTTATTTTAGAAAATGTAGTATGGACAAAGCCTCACTATGTTGATAATGTTTTTTAAGACTTCAAAATGTGGTTCAGTTAGACAGGAAAACTTCAGGAATCAGGCTTAGAACACAATTCACTCTCCATTGTGCCCAGCGAGCCTTTGCTTATTACCCATATGTTACAATGACAGAGGGAATTTTAATTCTGGCACTTTTTAATAAAGTACTTTTCACGTATACTTTCATATACAAAGAAATGAAACAGATTTCTGGGGCTACACAAATGTTTTTCTTGAGTAAAAGCTGATTACTTATTTAAAATGGGCTCACAATTTAAACCCAAATAACTTTTTTTTTTTAATGTTTCTGTTCTGAAGAGTTTTTTTCTGAAGAGAAAAAAAATGTCGCCGTGTGTTTACGCTAACATTTGCTTTTACCCATATGCTTTAAATCTGTGTATTTGCTTAAGCAAATACTGTTTATTTTTAGGACAGTTTAATTTTTCTTTGTAACTGGAATTTTTAGCAGTAATATTTTTTTTAATTGAGTTAAATAAAATTGCCCTACTTAAAGGACATTTTCTTCAGGAGTTTTGAACTGTCAAATCCTTTATTACCATTAGCTGAGATGAGGTTGGAGGCAGGAAATACTCAGAGTCCAAAGGAAGAAAGGAAAGCCAAATGAGTGTGTACCAAGCAAATCTGTTAGAACCCGAGTGTGTTCGTGTGTACCAGGCAAATCTGCTAAAACCCGAGTCTGTTCGTGTACTATTTTTTCCAAAGGTGTTTTTGTGAAAGGTGCTATTCCTTGTGCTTCTGGAAGGAGGCACAGACTTGGATGTTGATCTTTTATCTGTACAAATACATGTGTACTTTTTCAAGTTTGACAAGGAGATTGGTCATATAAATGAGGTTACATGTAGAGCTGCCCATTCTTATTTTGAGGATATGAGGTGACCATTTCAGATGGTATTGAGAGATTTCCCAGGTTTCTGACTTTCAGAGTCTGTAGGACACTGCTGTTATTCGATCTAACTTTCCTTCCAAGATTATGTGATTCTCACTTGACATTTAAGGACTAATTTTATTTAGAAAGACACTGGTTACCCCATCCCTCCTCCACATTTCCACTCCTCAAATTCACCTTTCTTACCCGGTCAACTCTGCTGCCTATGCCAAGGGCCTCTAAGCTTTTCAGGGAGACCAACTCAAACTTCCTGCACAAAAATTGCTCCAGGAAAATTCACCTTATATTTTATCCTAAGCAGTTGCCATCCATTTGAGAAAGCCTCTTGTTTGAAAACTAGGATCCTACTTCCAAGTTTCCAGATGGTTCTTGCCTGATACGAGGAGAAAAGCTTGAGGTGAAGTCTGTATGGGGGAGGAAGGAACTTTGGGTGCTGAGAAAAATCACATTTTCCTTACTGAGATATAAAACAGTAAGGGCAATTAGACATTGTGTCTAAATTAGGGAAATCAGAGGTTTCAATGAAATTTTCTAAAAAGATATTAAGTGAGTTGGCTTGAACTTAACTCTTCAATGTTTTTCTTAAATATTTTTATTAAAATTAGCTCAATTAGAATTTACTTAAATCTGACCTCTAAGTTAATGTTAACCAAAATATTTTTCTCACACTTTTGCCTTTTTTTATGCTCAATGGCAGAGAGGGAGGGAGGGAGGGAGGGAGGGAGGGAGGGAGGGGGGGAGGGAGAAGAGAAGGAAGAAGAAGAGGAGGAGGAGGAGAAAGAGAGAGGGGAAGGAGGGGTGTTCTGAAATAAATTTAAAAGACATGCTTATGGGTCTTAGACATTTCAATACACATTATGTGTCAAAGGATCTGAGACCCTGGTTTAACGTAGCAGTAGCTGCAGTTATTTGTGCACAGAGCCCTTTCTGGCTTGTAACCCTTATTACCCTCCCAAACCACACTTTAAGAAATTGTACCCTTTGGTCTTTTATCTGCATTTGGGTGACGAAACACTGTTTTGGCCTCTGTGGTGAAATCCTTTCCCTACTGATTGCTGCCCATCTCATTCTGACCCCTAGTCTGCTCAGTCTCCATTTGGGTACCAGGAGCACCCAGAGGGGACCTGACCTCACAGCCAGGGTCCTCACTGTGGCTTGGCCCACTGTGACTTACTCTCAGGACTTCACACTGTGTCCTTGGAGACAGCAGTGACTGGAACGATTCCAAGTTGGTGAAAGGGTGTTCTAATAATGCTCCAAGGTGGCACCACTTGCTGATCAAGAGGACAGGGTGAGGGTGTTGAAAATGTGCCCTGCATAGGTCATTTCACATTGCGCTGAAGCCCCTTCTTATAAGGTCTCCATTCCTGTCCCCTGCTGTTCTTAGCACCAGGGAAGTTTAGTGGCCCCCTACCCCTGCTCCTCTATTAAGTTGTTGTTACTACTTAGAAACAGACTATTATTGTTGAGATTCATGGCAAAAGACTTTACTGAACACCTCTGGTTTGAGTTTGCACTGTTTCTCAAAACTTCCCGACGTTGGGTATTCCATTATATCTGTCATGCCAGCACATGGGAGACTGAAAGCTGAAAGATGTTGAGTTTGAGGCAGACCTCAGCTGTGGAGAGTTAGAGTCCTTTCTGGGCTGTGGAGAGAACTGTTGTCTCTGAAATTTAAAAACAAAAAACAAAAATAAACAAACAAACAAAAACCCCAAACAACCCAAAGCAATTAAAGTCCATGAAGAGGAATTGATTGGAAGATTTTAACCTAAAATAAATATTTGCTATAATAGCATTTTATAATTTTTTATCTACATAGTATCTTTCGGGGAGATTTGTATGGGTGAAGCATGGGCAACTGTAGCAATGTTTTTTAAACATTTTTTCTTGTCTTCAAAAGAAGGTTTGCTTGTTCTCATTTGAGGCTGATGTCATTCTATCTGAGGAAACACAATGGTTCTTTTCTACCAAATATGTATGTTTGTATCTTTGTAAAAGTTTTAGATTTGTGGGTGTGTACAGTCCCCACTGGTATGAGAGATAAAAGTTATTTTAGTGCTTGAGCAATGCTGTGCTAAAAAAAAAATTCTAAAACACATACTCAATGCAACATCCATTTTAATCGTCTTAACAAGTAGACTATATAATTCCAGAAGATTCAGCACAATTCATTAGATAAATGGCTTGCAATTTTAACAGACCACAAACATATATTTACAAATTATTAAAAGTGAAACAAGGTCCTGGTGGTAATTCATGCAATCACATTAACTAATGCATTAATTGGTGATATGATTTGGAGGCGGGTGCTGTATATCAAATGTAGGCACGATCTCTACCACTGAGCCACTCAGCCCCAAACCTTAAGTAATATGTTTCCTGTACCCAGCAAAAGAAATGAAATGTTCCACATCCAAGAAATACGATTAGCAGAGAAAAATCCAACTCTGGCAGGAACTGCTATTTGTGGACTACTTAATGTGGTGTGTGGTATCCCTACAGGAGTATGTGGGGCCGGGCTTCCTAAGCCCAAATCCTGCCTTATGCTATGGGCCATTAGCACCACTTGGGAAGTAACATGTGCCTCAGTAGTTAGCACTTAGGCTGTGTTTTAACAAGTCTCCAGATATGTATTTACATGATAGACTATACTGACACCTTTCAGTGCTATCTGTCAATCATGGTTTAATAACGCTCCTCCATACAGGGTTCGTTTTTATTGTCTCTCTATTTATTTTATATTTTCAGGAATTCATGGTCACCTGACCCCTTGGCAGCCTTCTGAAAGCCCACACAAACCTTGCTTCCCAGGGCTGGAAAGGGTGTTCCAACCCTTGTGAAAGAGAAAAGCAGAAGTAAGGGCAAAGCCAGTTGGAAGGGATCGGCAGAGGCGCCTCCTCTCACGAGATGCTTTCATTACGTGCTTGGCAGCCACCTGCCTCCATCTTTTTATTTTCCTTTTTAGTGAAAGGATTTTACATCAGTAGATATTATTAAAAAGATCTTATTTAACATGCAGACGCATTTTGTGCGCAAGCGACTGACTGCTTGCTCAAGAGTCTAGGAAGGCTTCGTGGGAAGAGCGCAGCAATCTGAGCCATATGTATCGGGCAGGTTGCCAGTTGTTGCCAATATGCCCAAACCACCTGGCCGTGCACTCAGCCAAGTGTGCCACTGTGACCAGCCGGCTCGAACCTCGCCGCCTTTCAGGGCTTAGGAGCTCTGAAGGCCTGAGCTGTACTGTTTTGCCCCGCTGCCAGCGGTTCCCACTCCCACAAACTGTGCAGCTACACTGACCGGTGACTCACAAACGCCCATTTTCAAAGGAGCTCTCCCTTTGTTTAAGGCCCATTCACTGGTGTTGAACCCGTGCCATTAGATGAGCCTGGAGATACTGCCTGGAACCTTCCCCCATATGCGGTAGACAGACACAGCCTGGCTGGCTCTGCTGCTCCCCAGCCTGTAGCGACAGGGTTTGAGATTCGGCTTCGCCAAGATTTGGGTTGGTTTTATTTGCCGCTGGTTTCAATTTTTATTTTGAGTGGTTCTGACTTTTGAATGTTTGGAAACGTTTGTTCATTTGCTTTTCCTCTCTTTGTTTAGCATAGAAATCGGTCGAGTCGTTTCACAATTTATTTATCAAGCGTGGTTTCATAATCTTTGGCAATCTAGGTCAGGCAACAACCAGGGACAGGCAGGATCGGAGCATAGAAACTTGAAGACTGGTTAGTTCTTTTTGCAAGCCATAGTAGAAAAAAAGGTTTACATCAAAGGTCTGCCCTCTGTGAACAGACTGTGAGAATTGTGTACGCACCTGTTTCCCTTTTTACCTTGGCTCCCAAGAAGCTCAGAGATAAATTTAGTTTTTAACTTCAATAGAGGCTTCGGCACGTTTCATGTTCCCATTATGTGTTTTCTTCACATCTGCAGTTTTTGTTTATACGTGTATATGTTTTGTTTATATTTGTAGTTTTTGTAGCTATAACTTGGATAGGTGTATATTTAATGCGATTATGAACCATTTCTTACCTTTTTTTTTCAGAAGGTAGATTAATAAATAAAACTTTGGCCTGCCTAGCGGTGATTGTTATGTTTCAGTGAGCTGTTCTAGGATAAGCAGGTGACTGGAGAGATCTGTGGCAATGCTCCACAACGTGCACACTAGCCTTTGGCCTGGACATGTTATGATCTCCCATTCACTCTGTGGTGTGAAGGTTCACTCAGTCTCTCCGGCCTTCCTCTCTCCAGCTCAGGGGTCACCATAAGCTGGATCCTGAGGAACTGTTTTGGCTCCAGTTTAATCAGTCGGAATGGATATTACTAAGTAAGCTGCCTCGTTCACTCCTTCCTAGAGAGGCGTCAAATGTTCCTGAAGATTTAAAAAATATTATTATAATGCACCTTTTTAATTAAAATTATCAGACACTTCAAGAAATCCATGCTATCGTTGTTGAAGTGTGTTTTGGGAGCCCATTTTTCATTCTATTAATAAGGCCTGTTCAGATAGTAACATTTTGGCCAGTGTCCTGTGACACGCTCAACAAAGGCTGGAGCAAGGTGGAGTCGTACCAGCAAACAAGATGGATAGTTCGTGCTGGGGGGAGTGTCCCTGAGGGTTTTTGCAGCCTGTCAGAGAGGCTGCAGCTGTAACCACCCATCTGTGCAGGCTTGGCTTAGACCACACTACAGTATTGAGTGCTTACCCTGAGGAAGGTGTTCGAAAGAATTCATGGTATCAGTCAAATAATAATGCCCGAATGTGATAGGGCTAATGTGTGTAAAGAAAAGTTCCTGTAGTCCACAAACCCTTTACCTTTTGACAGATATAAAATTCTAAACTCTTTGCAGTATTCATCTTAGTGTTTGTTTTCCTTCATTATAGTGAAAAGGAGTAGCAAACACTCAGCATCTCCATCCATGGCTAGCTCCGAGCGTCTCTGTCCGTGGGTAGCCCCGAGCGTCTCTGTCCGTGGGTAGCCCCGAGCGTCTCTGTCCGTGGGTAGCTCCGAGCGTCTCTGTGCATGGGTAGCCCTGTGTGTCTCTGTGCATGGGTAGCCCTGAGCATCTCTGTCCATGGGTATCCCTGAGTGTCTCTGTCAGTGGATAGTCCTCAGCATCTCTGCCCATGGCTACTGTTCAGGATCTCTGTCCATGGGTAGCCCTCAGTGTCTCTGTCTATGGATGCCTAAAATCTGTCATACCCTAATCTCAGAGGCACATCTTAGAGGTTCTTCCCTGTCCACATGCTGACCCTGCAATTGAATCTTCCTGTCTATTTCTGATCCTAAGTAGTACTGCCTTGATCATTTGAGGATATATTTTTCTTTGAAAAATATTTGTGTGCAACAAGAAGCTCTGTAATGCTGGACAACGAAAGCCTGTTAAGCACTACTAATTTGACATTAATTATTTGAGATTTAAAAGGACATGATAAGAATCTCTTTATAACCAAGAATGCAGATCTCTTCCACAAGTGATGCAAAATCGTCTCTTGTTAAATATAGGGGAAGAAGTAAATATATTTCATCAGAATCGTCTAAAACAAATCAGTAATGGAGTAAAAGTTAGAAATTCTATTTTAAAAGGATTCGTGTTTTTTTTTAATTTCTTAATTTTGTAAGAAATTTTGTAGAAGTTTCTATAGACAGCTTTACTGATTTTACTGAGCTAAATATAGCAGAGATATTCTTGGGAAAATATTGTGCAGTTTCCTTCTATTTAGCCCCTCCCCACACTTACTTTACCATATATTATTAGAAGAAATGATTACTTTTGTGTTTATGTTCAAGGTTTTGTGAGAGATTTGCAGTAGAGGGAATTTTGTATTGGTGTCTTCAGTATTTGCCCAAACTCAGAGGACCTAATCCTTGCTGTCATGGGAAGATCCTTAGAAACTGTTATTTTATTTAAAAGAAAATGCCTTTACTCTTTTTAACTAGCATTAGCCTATTGAGCATAAATGGACTATTCAGCTACACACTGCCTCATTGATGAACCATCATTGATTCATTTACTGAGCACCTAAAACCCCCACCAAGACCCGTGGAGGATGGGAGTCAGCATCCTGTGTCTCCCCCTCCTCAGCAGCATGCACTTAGCAGCTTTGCAGTCTCATTTTCTGGAAGAAAACAACAAAAAAAAAGCTTTAAATGTTGAATTTTCTACCAAAACCAAGAATACTGGCACAAAAACCTTGTTAGAAATAATTTCAAGCAAAAGGCATTTGATAAAATCTGACATTGATTCCAGACTTTCAAAAATTCTTTGAAATCCAGCCACAAGGAAACAAGTATCCAGACGACAATGCTGCTACCATCTACATTCCATCAGTGAACCATGAGATGGTGCAGCCAATCCAGTAACAGCAAGAGTAAGACCGAGATGATAGCCAATGTGCAGTGTGCATCTGGAGCTTTTATGATGATAACTAGTGACTCAAAATGCTGGACCTTTTGGATTTTTATTAGAGAATATAGGGCAGAATATCTAGTTTAAAAAACATTGAATACCCACACAGTAGACTTTAATCAGCTAGCTATCGCCACTAAGAAGCTGTGGTAGAGAGATGAAAAGAACAAACCAGGAAAGCAATACAAAACTAAAGCTATTCAGGAAAACCTTCAACTAACCAAAGAGTAGTTTGAAAGTCCAGCTGTGAAGTGGGTGCATTGAGCTATGGAGGTTGCATGAATGGACACAGGTGACATCTAACAAGACCACCTGCAGCAGGGACCACAAGTTATCTCTTCCTCCTCCTTCAAGTTCCATAGCCAGTCATCATGGAGTTCTGCCAAGCTTCCCTCTGACTAGCATGTAAACCAACTCCCACAGTTGTAAGCCCTTTGCTTTATGTTCTTTACAGCCTAGACTGTTTCTAGAATCCTCTGTTTGCTCCCATTCTTTCCACGCCATTCATCTCTTCCTTACACTGTTGCCAAGGTGATATTTCCAAAAAGGAATTATCACTTCCGACTGGCACCCTCCATTGGCTTCTCATCATCTCCTGTAGACGATCCAACCTGGTGCTCCGATGCCACCATGGAGAATACCATGTTCCAGCTGTCTGATACAGTACTGTTGGAAGGCTTTCTTTTCCCCCAAGGGGCTGTGGGTGTTAGTGCCTTGGAACTACAGAATCAGTGTGGCACATGCGTGTGTGTCTCTTTTCTGCTTAGGAAGATCTCCCTTGAGATGGATCCATAGCCTGGAAGACTCCAGCCCCTCTGCAGTTTTTAGCTTAATCACTGTGTCATCTGAAAGTCCATCCCAGACACTGCAGAGTTAGGGGCCCTTTGTGTACCCTTACCGTGACCATGATCACACTTCTCTGTCGTGACTGTTGAACTTCACTGGGATATGGATCTCTCTGTGTCCTTGGTATATGACTCAAGGGTTGGAGCACGGTTGGTGTTTAAGGTTATTTGTTGAAATGTATACTTATAAATCATTTTTGGGGGTGATTGCTTTATCATTTCTTGGTTGTTTTTTGGCCTCTGGGGATCTAAACGGTGACTGGAAATAAAACTTAGTATCACTCATTTTTTTGTGCCGCTGCTGTAGCCTAATGAATGTATAATGCTTTCTCAGAGAGAAAGTTTTATGTGTTACGGTATGGGCTTGTGCTTCTATGGTCTGTGCTAATTGTATCTTTCTGAGATGTTTTGTCTAGGTTGAGGGCTTCAGTTTATTTGCTGACATCTGCAATCATATAACGAGATTTTACTTCAGCTAATAAATGATACAAAGTCATAAATATGTAAGCTTCAGATCCATTAAAATATTTATTCAAGTTCTCTTATTTACTCGGGGCTTAAGTTGGTACAACTCTATTGCAGAAAGTTATAAAATGTCTTCAGTTCTCAGGAGACTGCCTAGGGTAAAGACCTGCTCGCCTGGCAGGGACCCCAGCGTGTAAGTAGCAGGCCTTCAGAGGAGGCCTGGCAGGCATGCCCACTGTGCACATAAGTTTTAGTGTTTGCGGACTGTTCATCTACCAGTGATGGTTTGGTTCTGGAGTCCAGGTTTTCAGCCCCACCACCAAGCCTTGGACTTTCCTATACTAAAAATGAAGTTTAGGAATTGGAAAATGAAAGGTTCATCTCTAGGATAATTTCTCTAATTGCCCCCTCACTTGCTTAACTAGGTTGTGTTGGGATGGTAAAGCATGGCTTCCGGTGGTCCTATGTCTGCAGGCATTCCACAGCCACTAATCAGTCTATGCTCCCAAATATTCCTGTGTGATTAGGTTAGACTCATTTAAACTAAAACAGGGAATTAAGTCATATATTGTATGTGTACATGTTTATGTAAAGCAGAATAGAGAAATGTTGCATAAAATTTTATTGCTGCTAGTTTGAGATGACATGTTATAAGTGGCAAAAGCCACAACCAATTATGCAGGTCATCTCAACTCAATGCCAATAAAATGCTTTTCCCTATACCACCAGCCAGCATTCTGCCTATGCAACACTTTTAAAGAGAACTTCCTTTAAAATTTTCCAGTGTGGCAAAAAGTTTTTATTGGTGCCATATTTCCAACTTGCTGACCTGTAAATATTTATCCTATTAATATAACACAACATTTTAAAAATAAATTCACAGTAGGGGACCCTTTCTGAAAACATCTTTCTTTGAAATTTAGTAGTCCATTTTTTTTATGCCTGAAGTATAGACATTTAGTTTTTAATGTTTTTTTTTTCCCATTTCAAAACCAACTGTGGCTTGCCTTATCCTCAAGCCCTTCATGGGCATGTGCACAAGGAAATGCAATTTGTACTTTTTTCTAACTCTTGCCTTTCTTCATAAATCCATCAGACTCTTAACTTTGCTGTGCTAGGTTTGAACTCAGGATCCTGCACCTGCTACGCAAGCACCTTACCACTGAGCTATCCATCCACCCTTCTATTTCTGGTTTATTGTTAAATTCTGTCACTAAACTTTTAATTGAGTGCATATTACCTTCTCCAAATAAGTTCCAGGCTCATAGGACATATATTTGATGGCTTTGTGTTATATTTAAGTTTTATTTTTTTCTTCTTCCTTCCATCCCACTGATATGGAAAGATTGTTTACCCTGGCTTTTTCTAGGATATCCATTGGCTATTAGAGATAGCAAACAGACCAGGAAAGACCTCATCTTATACTCAAACTACTCTGTACACAAGTCACTTGGGAGGAATTGTTTAGGAATTCTCAAACCTCTAATGCAAGAGAACCAGAGTATATATCTACCTCTAAGTGCGAGACAGCTCAGATGCAGGATCACAGACCTATCCTGAGAAAGCAAACTTATGGGAGGTGGGGGAAGAAACCACTAACTGGACATTATTATGATGCTATACTATTGCAGATGTTAATTGGTACCCATATATTCCAAGTGTTTAAGAATCACAGTGTAGCAGCATATACAGAGACCAAGAAAACCAGAAGAGTGAGTTGCCAAGTCCTTGATCTGAAGAGAAGAATGAATGTGTGAATCTAGAACCAGACTAAAGCAGCTATAACTCATAGTGGGCTTTATTCTTTGGAGCCAATTCAGTAACTTTTCTGAACCTTAGTTTCTCACTGTGTAATATCAGGGTGATAGTGGCTATATCACAGAGTCTGCGCTGACCTGAAGGGAGTTCAGGTATAATTGGGATTCTTGGATCTACTCAAGGGTGGACATAGGCTGAGGCAATGGAGTCCCAAACCAGTCCCATTAAATTGGTCTCACTAATTGCTTAGCATGATGTATCATTGTCCTCTGAGAATCCCTAGGTAAATGTACAGAGAGCTGCACACTCTCTGAACTTGTCTTTCTCATTTAAAACAGTCTGGACAGGGAGCGAGGAAAGTGATGCCCTTCCTTTCCCATGCTCCTGAAAGCCTATCACGCAGCTTTGCGCACCTGGTGCTGGCCCATCCAGCATCCAGTGGGTGTGTGAGTACCGCCTCTCCCCAATAGCTCTTCTGTGACTTGAATGCTTGTCCCCCGTCTTTGTCTCCACTCCTTGCAGGCCACTTTGCCTTTAGTAGCCTATAGATAGTGTCATGTAAAAGAAATTAATCCCTCAGACAGGCCCAGTGGCTAGCTGCAGCCTCAGCAGCAGATGGGGTATTTAAGGCAAAAATAGAAAAGTCTATGCCTTTTGTTTAAGCAGCCTGTGAGGCTGTCAGGGTCCCCACAGTCTTGTCTGGCTGCTTTACTGGTCAGGGAACGGAGGACTCAAATAACTGAGGACAGATTCCCAGCCCTCCCAGATGGCCTTCTCTTTAAAGGCATGAAGAGACACATTTTCTACTGTATGCTTGAATGTTTTCTTTGCTTGCTTGCTTGCTTGCTTGCTTGCTTGCTTGCTTGTTCGTAAAGGTCACTAGGAATGAGTTGTTTTCCTTAAAATACAATGGCTGCGATAGCTGTACCTTCAGACCTCTGGCTTTGGTTCCCTAGCTTTGAGGTTTTCTGGGAAGGTCCTGTCTTGGTCCTGCTTATGGCATTACTCACTTTACCAGACTTCACTGTGAAGAAAGATGGTACAGTTGCTGATACAGAGTGGGTGGGCACGAACAGCCATGTTTGTAGAGGAAACAACAAAATATGGTCACGAGCAATAAAAGGAGGAGTGGTCTGTGGGTTCATCATTGATTTTTAAGAGAAGATTGGGTCAGCTCTGCTATTCCAGAGACTCCTCACTCTTATAGGGCTGTGCTTGACACTGATGATTTGTTTTTGGGTCATTGTTTCATTTCCCTGGGCAGAGAATAGAGCCCAGACCCAATCTATGTTGGGCAAGCACTTTGCCAATGGCCCAGTCCTGGTGATGATAATCACAAAGCAGTGGGAGTGATGTTTTCTCCTTGCATAGTGTCTGAGCCTCCCTCCCTTCCTGAGCCCCTCACCTCTTGAGGAAATAAATACAGGGATTGCTCATATATTCTACCATGGATGCTGTGCACATTAAAGACATCTGGTGCTGACCAATGATTGAAATCCAGCTCAGGGGAGTCTCATCCTTTCACCTTTTTAAAGTCTATTTGGAAAATCATGGCGGGAAGATAGGGCAGGGCTAAGTCATCCTCTCTGGGTGAGAGTTGGTGTGTGAAAAGCCTACTGCACAGAGCTGACAATCAGGACAGTCACTGGAGGGAGCTCCTTGCCTAAGAGGCCAGATTCGAGGGCACTGGGGCTTAATTTCAAAACACATGGCACAAATGACCACGTGCTTCCCAACTTTAAAGTGGGTGTTTGGCATAATTTTTACATTGTGTCTTTGCTATGATTTTCTTAAGTGCATCCAAACCACAAATCAAGACCTTCTCCAAGGTAGATACAGAATAGGTAGATGCAAAAATAAGTAAGTAAGTAAGTAAGTAAGTAAGAAACTGAGAAAAAAGTGTTACGCAAGACTAAAAAGAAGCTAGGGTTTAACTCCTCCATCCAGTTTTTATTTATTTATGTTTGAAGACAGGGCCTCCCTCCTTGTGTACCAACACTGACCTCAGACCCATGATCTGCCCCAGCTTCCTGAATCTGGATTATGGTATGCCAGCATCATTGACACACTTGTATATTTGAATCCTGGTGCATAAGATGAACCATATTTCCTGAGAGAATCAATGAATACACACCCAGAAGCTTCCTTCTCCACATCAGTATAAACTAAGCTCCCATTGGGTGGGAATTTTCATCCCTGAAACATTCCCCAACAGTGGTGAATGAATGAAGCCAAGGCAGTTTTTAACCTGAAACTTTCAGTGATGTGGGAACCCCTGACGTCCATGCAGTGTTTAAAGTAAAAGCCTCTCCTAGCTCTACAGATAAGCACTCACTCTCATTTTCAAGTAGTTTTGTTAAAGCAAAGATACTATATATGAGTTAGCTGGACAACTGACTGATCAATAAATACTTCAGTGTCCGTAGAGAGTTAAGCATAAAATATTATGCTTAACTATATTAAAATGTCAATTCAGAAAAAATAATTTTTTCTTCTGGGCAGAACAGATAAATATGAACTATCAAAAAAAAGTCAAATTATTTTCTTTTAGTTGTATGATTGCCACTACCCCCACTGCCATATTTTATAAATGTTTTGAATGGTGAAACATTCTGTAAGTTCCCCACACTTATAATTTCCTACATCTTCCCTAGATCATGATTTGCTGGGCCCCACTTGTGGTGCCGGGATTTCCCAGGTGTATAATTGACCTAACAGTGCTCATATACCTAGGAATCGGGTATAAGACTTAATTAGTGAACAGTGGTAAAACCCCTCAAGAGAGTCTGAGTCAGAATGGAAGTGCATTGTTATTAATCATTATTACTATTGTTATTATTTTTAAATGGCTTGGAGCCATCTCTGAATTTAGCAATAAAGTAAATGTATCTAATAATTCTTTCTATGTGCATGCTCTGTGGTCATGGGTTTCACAAATTAAATGGTGGAATACTTGTAGGATATGATTATAATGATCCAAGTAAATGATCCTCAACCAATTCAAAATTATGTGATTAAGACCCCAAGGAGCTACAGCAAGCAGTCTCCTTTCCTTCTTTTCTGCTTGGTGTTGACCCTCTGTGTGTTAAATTATGTGAAAGTTAAAAAGCAAACTCGTAACACACTAGCAAAGTGTGTGTGTGTGTGTGTGTGTGTGTGTGTGTGTGTGTGTGTGTGTGTGTGTGTGTGTTTGGGTTAGAAGTTGAGAGTATCCGTGATCCCTTGTCCGAGAGACAAAGAAGCTATTTTAGGTATAGCTAGTTTCACTTTCTGTAAGTGGTAGTGTAAGGCTTTTTTTTTTTTTTAATTCGACATGGGATATGGTCAGCTATCACCTGGACAGTCACAGGTCCCCTCCTGTCCCCTCCTGTCAAGTAGCTGCATTCTGTGTGTGCAAGGCCATGCTGCATGTCCCTGGAGGAGCAGCTTCCACTGCCAACTGTCTGCTTTCAGCTTGAATTATCTCAGGCAGACATCCTGGCTGGCTGCAATGCAGGATGCAGGGCTCGGGCCTGGGAAGACCTAAGTTTGGCAGCCCTAAGTTGGGGAGCGAAAAAGAAAAAGGAAATTCTATCTTTTCTGGTGCTTTTCCCTTCTTGGTTTTCCTAGTCGAAATCAATGGTGGGGTCGATAGCTGGCTCTGACTTGTTCCCTGCATGCTGAGTTTTCCTGATGTAAGCCTTCAATGTCTGGGCTGCAGGCCTTGTGTGTCAGGGAAGGCTTGATGCTGTCACAGCCCTCCTGGGTGACATTTAATTCCCGTGGTAGCCTTTGTAATCCAAGAAGGGAAGCTGAGATCAATTTTTACACCGTTTAGTTGTGGAAGAAAATTTTCTTTCTTCCAGTTGATCATTCTTACAAAAATCAACCATATTTATATATTTTTCTCTAAACAGCAAAAGCGAATAAAATGAGATCTTTGCATTAGTGCGTATTTTGAAATGAAAAACAAATCAAGTCCTGCCCTGAGTTGTTAAAATGAAGTTGGGAATTTTTCACATTCCTTTCCCATGACAAAGAATGACACATTTAATTTAAATATATCCATTTTGGGGAAACAGTAATCTCTACAGTGACAGTATCAGGGTGGTATACAGTCAGCTCCCTGCTCATGTGGGTTTAATGCATATCTGACACTATATGCTGGATTTTATGCATATTGGATAATTAGGAGATTAACCATTATATATGATGTATATTAAGAAGTTTCTATTTTTCTTTGATTTTTTTCCAATGGACTCTTATTGTCTAGATTAGTAATTGCTTATTTTCTCTTCTAAAACTTCTTTTAGTTGCCTGTGTCCTTCCAGTCTAACATTTATTCTTCAATATAATACCTAATACCTCCCCCCCCCCCCACACACACACTGTAATTTTCCTTTCATTGGTTATGGTGTGGTCAATGAAGATAAGATGGTAAGACTGTGTAAAGTTTATTCAAGTTTTGAAAGAGATTTCTTAGTGGATTCAAAATAGGTTGTAAAATCATTAGGAAACATGGAGCTGGAAATATTAACCACTAGCTTAGTAGTGCAGAGCACATACTACTCTTGCAGAGTTCAGTTCCCAGCACCCACAGTGGACAGCTGTTAACTATATGTAACTCCATCTCTAAGAGGATGAGATGCCTCTGGCCACCAGGGGCATCTGCACTCATGTGAACATACTGTTACACACACAGAGACATACACAGACACACAGAGTCATACACAGACACACAGATAGAAAGACACACACACATGCATGCACACATACACTTAAAAGTAATAGAAATAAATCCTTAAAGTAAATTAGGAAGCAACATCCTATGAATTATATTTCTTTAAAATACTAAATATTTTTATTTGAAATAACACAAATATTTGAATGGCAATACCTTAGGAAGAACATTAGAATCAGGCCTTGTCCTCAGTGTTACATATCAATCATGTTGTATTAATTGAAAGGGTTTTATATAATCTCATAAAGAAACAGGCAAACTCCGGGCTTTCTTCTGTACTGAAAATCTATCATTCATGTCTTCCATTACTGCACTATAATTATGGTAAGTGAAGCAGAACAGGATCAATAGAGCAATTTATCAATGCATTCCAAGCCATCCTAGCATGGTTTACGTCATATCACTGCAGATACTGTCACTCAGCAGAGAGACTTTGAGTAGCATAACGAGGTTAGGCTGACCCATTTCAGCATAATGTCTTCCTATGTAATGTTCCAGTTCTGAGCATGATTTAATGAATTGTTTCACTTTGGATGGTATTATATGAATTAAAATATTTCCTGAATTGAAATCGGTTCAGGCTTCAGGTTTAAGAGCCCTGCACTAATGTGAGCACTGTAGTTGATGCTGTGTCTCCCCCCGTTCCTGTGCCTTTCTTTCTATTGCACCTCATTGGAGCTAGAGGATGAGCCAGGTGCCTCGTACACCCCAAGGAGCACTGGTATTTAAATAAATGTGTTGCCGTTTTATTTAGTAACTCTAGTCTTTTATCTTTGGCCATCACAAAATTTAGAATTCTTTAGGCTTTATTGTCCTGTTTGTGATTTGGCAATAATAGTTGGCTAATAAAAGAATAGTTTGGGGATTGTTTTCCCCCCAAAAGTATGAACAATATGGTCCTTTTATCATAAAGCTTCTCCCTGTGTTGATATGGAATTATTAAATATTCATAACATTCAAAGGAAGTTACTGAATCGTGCCGTAAAGTGTTATTTATTTCAGTATGAAAAGATATTTTCGGATTATTGGATTGTCATTTTCCTTTTCCATATGTTGTAAAATTTCACTCACTGTCATTTCACTTAATTCACCAGTGTAGGAAGCTGTACAGGTTTTATAACGATGTCGGTCCCAGCAGTGCACAGTTACTGCTTGTATTTTAAGTTGTTAGACATTAAGAAATGCTTTCAATGATAATGTAGGGTTTTTTGTTTGGTTTGGTTTGGTTTTTGTTCTGGTTTTCTATTTTTATGTAATCAAATACTTCAAAATTAAATATGTTAAAAGGTGAAAGAGTGAAGCCAAAGATGTTTTGAAAAACACCAAAATCTGCAAAGTTTTCCTTTTCTCTGTTTAGATGAGCCTTAAGAGTTATTGTTGGGCTGAGAGGTGGACGTTGTCTCCTTACCCAAGGAGAGTTTCGTACTACATGACTGAGACTTCCCTGGGCTCATGAGATAAGACCATGGGTACAGTCTGTGACACTCGGTTGCCATTGTCTAGAATCTAGTTCTCAGCTTGCCTTTGAACAGACTCTGAAACATTTTGATAATATTTGTGGGTTTTGTGGGGGCCGAGCATGTCTGCCTTTCTTTTCCTTACCTGCTCCTGGTAAGAGCCTCCAACATCATTTAACAGCTTGTCTGCTAACGGCTTAAGGACACAGAATAGCAGCTGCATTACATAATGTGTTCTAAGTTAAGGAATTTGAGATGTCATTACCCAAATGAAGATGTAAATTGTTTTGTTGGCAAGGCTTATAAGGAGGGTTTTGTTGTTGATGGTGGTGGTTTGTTGTTGTTGCTGTTTGTTTTTTTGGTATTTTGGAGGGTTTTTGTTGTTGTTGTTGTTGTTGTTGTTTACCTGCTATCACATTGTATTGGTTAGCATGGACTATTTTAAACCAGCATTCTATTTAAACAGTGTCAGCGAATTCTGAGAGCTTGCCAAACAAATCCTCAAAATGGTTGCCAAGCTGTAAGATGGCTGCCAAGATCTAAGCACACTGAGCAGGTTCAAAATGGTGACCAACTTCTCAGAATTTGTTGGTCAGGTTCTACTTCTGCCAGTCCCTTCCCCCATGCAACTAACACCCAGAAAGAGGGGTGGATCCCAAAGATGCGAGACTTGGCACTAACTCCTTGGCACGAGTCCTTGTAGTGTCATCCAGAGATTCGAGGAGTCACCGAGTACTTCTTGTTTCACATGCTTGGCAGGAGACGATTCGAGGGACACTGGGGTGAAAAGCCATTGTAAAATAACATGGCCGTTTCCTCTTCCTGATCTAGTGTGCACCAGATAATTCTCTGGAAGAGATGTGGGGAGACTAGACAAGGCAATACTTTCTTCAAAGAGCTTTTTAAGCGAGAGCAAAAAGTGTTGACTAAGACTTTTGGGCTGTGCCTTTTTGTACTGCTTGCATGAAGTGGCACAAACTTTATATACAACAGGTTTAAGATTTATTTTAGTTTTGCATTTGTTTACTTAAGTTTATAGCAATTGCATTCTGGCAGTTGTGCTACTTAGCAGATTGAAATAAAATCATAGGGTGAATTAAAACATACTGCTGTTAGTACTGATTAGAATTTTAGCTTAGTGTAAATACCGGATGCAGGGTCCAACTTTTCAGACACTTGGCATGAGCTCAATAGGGATCTCCAGGCTACACAGGAGACAGTGTGTGTGTTTGGATGCTTTAAGAATTCTTGGATAGGTGCAGCAGACTGCTACTGCTGGCACGGTGGTTCATTGTGCTGGCTGCATAGTGTGCTCGGATTCCAAGGTAGACAGAAGAACTGGGGAAACGAGAATAAGGGAGAGTAGTTTGAACTTAAAACACAAAACCCGAAGAAAAGAATTTCTGTTTAAATTGTAGAGCTGTTACTGTGCACTTTGGCTATGGATACAAACAATGATTCCTAAACTAAGGTGAAAACGAAGGGCTTGGGGCGATTTGAAGGATGCCCTGGTAGCAAATACAGTTTTAAAACTGGGGATTTTTCTGAGATGAACATATACAGATGGATTAGCTTCTGCGGGCAGTAAGTATAGCAAATGAATTCCTTAAAAGGGGCTTGTGCTTAGCACCACCAGAGACTAGCTTTTGTTCTGCCTGAGACCAGATTCTTCAAGGTAGCTTTTAATTGGCACAAGCAGTTTGGTTGGTACTTGGGTAGCTTTCAAAAAAGCTGTTGGTCCTAACAGGTGCTGTTGCTGTTGCTGTTGCTATTGTTGTTGCTGATAATAGTTCAGAACTAGAATTAGAAGTTACTTAGTGTGAGATTTTTTGAACTCTGTGAATTTGGGGTGGGTGGTTCAGCATGGAGCCTGCTTTTGGCTCTGCACACCGTAAGTCAGAAGACATCTAAGAAGAGTGGCTTTTGATACATGGAAACTTTTCTCTTATAGTTAGCCAAAGATGCTTGTTGCCATTTAAGCTTCCTACTATCCATTTCTAGCCTTTTCTCTCTTAGTAAGCAGTTGTTAATAAAGACACAATCATTTGATAGGAGAAGCCAGATTGATTGACAATGCTGAAATTTGAATTCAGGTACCTTTCCATGAAGAATGGTAGCGCCCCTTTAGCTTTGAATATCAGTTCAGGCTGGGGCTAAGGAGGTGCCTGGCATTGGCTTGGCAGTGTGTCTGAAGGTTGCAAGATCCCTCAATACGTTTTTATATGGTCTATTTATACTGTTTTGTGATATTACACCATTAAATAGCTTAAAGCCCTGTAGTGTGCACAATGTTGAAGAGATTGCTCAGTGGTTAAGAGTGCTTCCTATGCAAACGTGAGGCCCTGCATACAAATCCCCAGCCCCCACAAAAAGGCCAGGCATGATGATATGTTTCTGTAACCCCAGCAATTCAGGGACAGAGATGGGCTGATCCTGGGAGCCCTGTGACTAATGGCCTAACTGAAGCGGCAACCTTCTGGTTTAGTGAGAGAGCCTGTCTCAAGGCAATAAAGCCGGGAGCAAGTACCCAACACCCTCCTTGGGCCTCCACATAAACACACATAGAAATATGCACCGGTACCCTGACATTTCTCTCTTTCTCTTTCTCTGTCCCTCCCTCCCTTCTGCCTGCCTCTCTGCCTCTTTCTCTCTCTTTTTCTGTCTCTCTGTTTCTCTGTCTCTCTCTCTATCACACACACACAATTTTTGTGATAATTCTTACACATTGTACTATCACTTCTTTTAGAATGCACCGAATAAAACCTTTGTTTTCAAATTTAAAATTGAAAGTTCAGGCCAGACCATCACAAGAAATCGCACACTTTTAACTTACAAGTTAGTAATGATGATTCAAATGAGAGTATTTTTCTTTTTGTTTTTATTACACACTAGCTGATATTTTAGTTCATATTTGGGTGAATAGTATTGTGTGACAGTGACAAAAAAACCCACATAAAATATGCAATTTTTCTCTTTTCATACATATCCATCCATGAGTATGTAAGCAAGTAAGATTTTTTTTCACACTGCTTGCAGCATGAGATAATTCTAA
This sequence comes from Mus musculus, assembly GCF_000001635.26. Taxonomy (NCBI): domain Eukaryota; kingdom Metazoa; phylum Chordata; class Mammalia; order Rodentia; family Muridae; genus Mus; species Mus musculus. The sequence continues at coordinate 97,926,453 of NC_000070.6, forward strand.
ATTTTAGAATATAAAATGCCAGGTGGGTAATGTTCGTGGAAGTAGAATAGAGCCTATTTTTACAAATTGGCAAAGAATTCATCAGCATTCATACTTTCGTAAAAAGCACAGTAGTTTTCAGGGAAACTTTGTTCGCCTTCTTATAGTCGGTACTTTGGTGAAATGACAGACTCCTTTCTTCGGGATATTTTCCTATTAGCCCTTCCAAAACAAGGATTTTTATCTGCAAGGGTTGTTTGTGTTTGACACTGATGTTGCTGTGTGTTTACCATCTCATCCTTTTCCATACAGCCCACGTGCATGCTTGGTGCATGTGCTATGTGTCTGCCTCTGTCTATCCAAGTATGTATAGAGATATAAACTCCTCTTTCTATATAGCTCGCTGTATAGGGCAACCCAAACAGCTGTTAGTCCTTTTTATAGCTTCTTTAATCTATGTGCCAACAAGTCAGTTTACAAAATCTGTTTTGTTGATGACTGCTGCGATAATAATTGTGGTGTTTTGTGGCTTGGCAAAAGGCTGGGGTCTCCTCTGAGGACTCTTGCCAAAGGCTTTGAAGGGGTTGAGGTGGATCCACTGCCAAAATGAGTCACCACTCTCTATTTTATTTAATGTCCTTCTGCCAAGGCCTTAGACACTTTCTGTTTTCATTCTTTTGTAGGCTTCCCTCCCCACATTGTGGTTTTCTTCACAGCCAGAGGCCTGGGTCTGCCAGGATAGGTGAGAGAGGCTGGCTCCCCCGTGCCCAAAGCCAATGTGCACTGAAGTGGAAGGCTTTGCTGTTGTATACCTTAAATGAATATGTGGGCTGGGTTATGCAGTTATGAGTTACAGATAAAATGATGGGTTTAGATAACCACGTCCTGCATAGTCACCTCACCCTGGGTCAGGGATCCTCAGAAGTACGCCTAGTATTTTCCTCAAGTGACATTCAAATCATATGACCAAATTTTAGTGGTTTTCATAATTGCTTAAAGCCCCTAGATTATTCATGAGTTCTGGCTAAAGGCCCAAATCTTGAAATTCTCCTCAGACAAAAGAGCCCCATCCCCCTCCTTTCAAGTGCCATAATATTTGGCTTCGTGAAAGTATTTTCTACACATGCCTAATAGACTTCAAAGACTAATCCCAACATTTATTCCTACCTGTCTAGATTTAAATTGTTACTCAGAAGTAGACTAAGAGATATGAATTGCTGATGTGATGACTGAAATATATTAGAGATTTAAACATTTCCTTTATTCAGTATTTTAGTATTTGAAACACACTGGGCTAAATATCTATTTGCTGGGTTTTTGCAGCTTAAATACACACTGCATTTACAAGGTGATAAAAAAACAATAGTGTCCCACATGATAGCAAGCAGGAGCATGGTTAGATCCTATCTGAACCCAGATAGGTTGGGGTTTTCTTTCCCTTTCTAAGCCATAGTTACAACATCATTCTAAAATCTAATAAACCATATATATGGAATTAAGTTGAGGTTGTAGTTTTTGTTTTCTAAATATCCATTCATTGTGGTAAATCTTTAAGCATGGTACACACAGTGAAACTTCATTATAACATCCCCTGAAAACATTTCCATAAAAATAAAGTAAAAATTTCAAAGTTCAAAGCCCTAACTGTAGGCACCAAAATATTTTCCATTTATTATGGTCCAAGCTTTTGTTCTTTGGGGAGAACACTGTAAAGATAGCTTTATTTAACACTTGGTTTGCAAAATGAATGCTACTAAAATGGGTTATTATTTTAATAAAATTTTCAGTTACAGAATATAATGACAAAGGTGAAGAGTGTGAACAAGTAAGCAAGATGAGTGCCAAGTTGATCATCTCCTGCCTAGGTCAGAGGTCATTGTTCAAAAAGTCAGACAATGAGCTAAGACACTTCGTAAACGTCTCTGTAAATATCAAGATGTTTGAGTTTGTAATTTCTTTTTGGTGTCCTAAAACTTTAGATTGTCTGATTCCTCTCTCCATATATCTACCTTAGAGTTGTCACTTGGAATAGTGAGAAAATAGAGGCAGTCATTAAGAACCTATAGCCACTCTGAAGTATAGATTCATTTAAAACTTAATTTCTTGAGAGTAAGGCAAGATTCCAAGACAGAAATTCTTTTGAATCATCTATAAAACACTCACTCCCTAGTTAGGGCTCAAGCTGTGTAAAAAGCCCCAGGTCCTCTTGAGCCTCGTGTGAACCCCATAAACTAAGTAAAGTCCTATAAACCTTGTGTGTACCCCGAAGAACCAAAATAACGAAACCCAGTACAGCTAATTAAAAAATGTTTTTTAGCAGATGCTTTCTGTGTCCACAATTTAAATCCAGAACCTGCATTTGGAAGTGAATTGCTCTATTTTGGAAGGTATAAACCATAACTAGAAGTATTGAATTATAGTTATCCTTTATGAGCATCTAATACATACTGCTTAAGAAAAGGAATTGGACTCCTTTGGAAATATTATTATTTGCCAAGTTGTAAATATTATGGTAGAAAAGATTGTGGTTTTGCTGGTGGTATTAATAGGAGGTGTCCTGGCCAACATTATTTGAAAATAGTAATGCTATCTTAATTTATACTGAACCTCCTGCCACAGATTTAAAATGAGACTCTTGCTACATCATTATTTTGACCATGTGAATTGTGGAAACCAGGTACTATTGGTCTGCTGAGGCAAAAAGAGAAACGGAGTTGCCAATCTGCTACGTCATCTGGATTCAGAATCAAGTATATTACCGTTTGGTGGCACCCGCTTCCTCTTAATGACTGCTGAAATGACAGGGCTAAAGTGACTTCTCCGAGTCTCTAGAACTAAAACTCTGGAGAAAACTGTTTCCATGGAATGACATGGAAATGACCCACCACAGTCCTTTCGAAAGTGAGTGACTGCCCTAGCAGGGTACATTATGGCCCTCTGGTCTGACTTCCATATCGATCACTGTAATGAGAAGTCCTATCGTTACTGTATGTACCAAGGGTCTAATTGTCTTCATGTGAACCAAGTCATCTCTCTGCAGTTCTTCATGCCTAGGCATGGTATATGATTATAGCAATCATTTCATTTGAAGTCTAAACATTTTTCATGATTCTTCATAAACTAGTACTTTAGATGCCCAGGAAACCAGAAATCCCTCTGCTTGTTAATACTGGTAGTTAACTAAAAGGAGAATTTTAAGTTTCTTACTTAATGTACTCTTTTGACCTTCTGTTACTCTGGCCAATTCCTTCCTGTAAGGATTGATTGATTGGTTTTCATATACTCTCTGTCTGCTCATCCATCCATGGGTACAGGAAAGACCCTGTCATCATGATGACCAAAGATTCAGGTCCTCAGTGGAATGAATGTCTTTGCCATACCTAAAGTTACATGACACTGAAATATCTCCACGTGGCCACAGTCTTGAGCGCATGGGTGAAATGTGCACTTCATCCACTTTTATGTCATCTTCCCAGAAACTACATGGCCCTCTGAAGGAATGGACTGTTAACAGTGTTTGCATCCTATCCAGTCTGAGTACAGCACACAGGGCCTTTGGTGTACCTGTCCCCTCACGTGAGGATCAGTCTATTACAGACACTGCATTACAGCTTCTCTCTAAGTTCTTGTTAATACCATACAGACCTCTGGAAGGTATTACATCTGCCCTGCTTGGCACCGTCCATAAGGTTTTGGTATTGCCCTTAACAGATAGGGGAAGAAGGATGTATCATGGGAGGAGTGGGGGACAAAATGCTCTTGGGGTGGCACAGTGACATCTGGTTACTACTGCTGTGTCAAATGAGTATGCTTACTGCCTCTGGGCTGAGTTTTGCAGCGAGCACCCAATTCCTTGAAGTCATCACTGTGCCGAGCTGAGTGGTGGGGTTAACTTGAAAAGGGACTTTTCATTTCAGAGCTAGAAGTGTTTATTAAGAGAGAAAGTGAGCAAGTACCTTGATGATCCCTTTATTGTTTTTTTTTTTTTTTTTTTTTTTTTTTTGGTCTTGAACTTTCTGGTCTAAGTGAAAATGTTACCTCTTATCATTATTTTTGAACCTTAGATGAGCTAACTCTTCTGCCCAGGACTTTGAAGTTTTCCTTGGATGTATGCAGTGTGATGAGCAAATAGTGCTCTGCAGTCATAGTTCCCAGGTCTCTGACGTAGATAGAGGGAAAGGAGAAGAAAGTGCTGGCCTCACTTACCTGTCCTTTAGCTTGCTAGTACGTGGCACAGGGGATGGAGTGAAGACAAAGTAAACTGTTCAGCTCTGTGAGAGTGATGGAGAGCTGTGCGTACAGTAACGTAAGAGGCTACGTTGCACTGAAAGGCTTGGCTGAGATACATTCTGGAAGCGTCATGCACAGATTTCACAGATAAGCATCCCCCAACCTTGAGTTGGTCTACAGACCAGGTTAAATGTAACCCGTTTCCTAGGAACCTCTGCTGCTCCAGCAGCACTGTCTTCTTCCCACTCTGTGTTCCCTGCTGGGCTCAGTGCTACTGCTGCTGCCGTGATCGCACTGCACAGGAATACTCTGAGATTGCTTACAAGGCTGACTTAAGTGTCTCCTTAAAACTAACCAGGAGGTTTTCTGGTAGACAAGAGGACCGCACTGCAGATCTAACTTAACCAAGGACTGGCTGTTTTTAAATAGCAGTCAATGATCATTGCCAGTATTTTAAAAAAAAAAAAAAACCTCTTAAAATTATTAAATATGTAGACATGTGTAAGTAAAAGTGTGTCAGTTAACTAATCTTGTATCCCCCATGCCTCTGTATATACTTCTGAATGCATGGAGACGTCATGGTAAGCTCTAATCTGACCTTCATGGTTTTACAAACAAAAGAGCAGACTCTCATGGTCCCTGAAGTGACATATTATCGGAAAACCATGAATACAATTTAGTTTTAATTGATTCTCACTCTTAAGTATGCAACCAATACAAATGTGTCTCCTTTTAATTACTTATTTGAGCCATATGAGTTAAGCAGAGAGTTGTTTGGTGAGCCATGCAAATACCTTACAGGAAAGGAATCCATCTTTTATGTTATAGGCCTACAAAAATAAAACAAGCTCTTACTTTACAATGTTATTAGTATTACTTATAAGTTCAAAACATAATTTATAAAGGGTGCTTGATACATGTTTGCTGATGGGAAAAAAATGGCCACAAGAATTAAAAGTATGGAATTGAGGAAAACAACATTTAAAACATGATGAACTAAGAAACTGTTTTAAAAAGTAAACTATCTCTCAAGACCTAAATGTTCACTAACCAAATGCTATTCTTAGGACAGGCAAGGGAATACTCTAAGAAAATTAATTCAACCCATACATTTATTAAGTTGTCCTTTGTGATTAGCATGGACAATGGAGTTGTGACTAGAGAGGTGGAAGGAGTAAATAGAGGAGCAAATAACATTCATTACCATGTCCTTTGGACAAGTTTAAGTCCACAGATACACGAGTTAAATCATCGGTTCGAGGAATAAAATGTGGCAGAAATTGGAATCATCATGGACAGATTCTTCCTGGAAGAGGCAGAAAGAGGGAGCAATTCCTTCACTAGGAAAATATTTGTAAATTATGCTCGGTTAGTTCAAGTATACAGCAACCAGATGGAAGTTTTCAAACCTATTTTCCACAGTTCTTATAGGAAGTGCTGAGTAAAAGGTATGGCTCCTCTGTGCTGAAAATAATCATTTTAATTGGATTGCTTCTTTGGAAACAAGACAGAGTGTATTGCTAAAAGCTTCTGCGCCATTTTCAATATTTGTAATAATGTAAGTGCTACAACTGTGCCTCCATTTATATGCAAAGGCAGTGATGCCTTCTATGGGCATGGAGACTGGGGAAGACTCTAAGAAGAATGTCTGCTTAAATGAAAGCAGACAAAAGTATTTTTTAACTTCAGATTAGAGGACCAACTCTACTTTTCTTAGGAGCTTTTGTTCACCCAAGTTCTGCTCTCAAGGTCAATTTATGTGTTGCCTTTTGCTTACCTAAAAGGGTGATATGTCTGTCAGCACCACACCAGCTACAGATGAGCTGAGGTAGAAGAAATGAATGTAACATTCTGTGTGATGGGCTGAAATGTTCACTTTTTATTTTGGTAACAGAGCAAAGCTTACACTACAAGAAAGTCAGGGGCTGACTTAGTGCACATTAAAATGGACTTTAGACCTTGAATCACTCTCTGTGTCTCTTCTGCCAGCCAGTCAAAAGTTTTAGTTTTATACTATGACATTTAAAAAGATCTTATGAAGTATTTGTTAAATCTTAGCTTGAGATTTGATCCTTGTGAGGAATTATGCTTACTATTAAAGACTTTATGGTAGGATAATATCACTGTATTTAACTAACACAGCTGAAAATCAGTTTGGCTCATCTGAACTTTAACTAAACTGAATTTATTTCATTTGGGGTATATTCTGTAAACCCCAAACATCTTTTTCTTCCTCTGTATCAGAACTCTATATCACAAAGGAAGACAGTGGGCTTTCACATTCATTCCATTGCTCTGGGCTTGTTTAAGTAAACGTTCGTGGTAGTCATTCACACTTCATAACTCCTTGCAGCAAATGCCTCTTTTAGTAACTTCTCCCTGGCTTGCATTGTTTTACATTGACTTAGAGAGAGAGAGAGAGAGAGAGAGAGAGAGAGAGAGAGAGAGAGAGAGAACATGCATGTGCATGTGCACACATGCGAATGAAGTCCTACATGTACATGCTATATACAAATAAAACTTCACCAGAAAGTAAAATCTCTGATCGCTAGTGTATTTTAAACACACACATTCACACACCAAGGAGGGAGGGGAGGAGAGAGGAAAAGAGAGAGAGGGGGAGGGAGGGAAACTTGTTGACGTGGGAAACTAAAGTTTGAGAGTTCCAGACATAAGTTCTGTCTTCATTTCCCCTACCTGAAATAAGAATAGTAAATATTTACTTTGTAAAAGTTTCTGGGAAAGCTATGTGTGTAAATTCAGTCAGCTCCCAGAATTGACCATGGCTGTTGGTTTTAGGCTGCCAGTAACTCTAGGATGTTACTAACGTACTACCAGCATCATATTTGCACGGTTATATTCTCTTCTTGTTTAGTTGGTAATAAATATTGATAATAAGTACAGTTGCTGAGAGGAAGACTTTTTAGTGCTAAAAGATTAATTATAAGTGTGACCACGTGAAAGATGATAGTTACAGTAACCCAAAAAATCTTAAAATGCAAAAAATAGGACAATCATATTTATGTGATTGATTTAATTGTCAAACTAAGTGATGGTAGAAAGGGAATTAATATTTCCCTAATCACTGATAACAAATTTGAGTGAAAATATAAGTAATGATATTCTGATAGTTATAAAAATTAACAAAAGTATAAATAGACATAGATATTGAATTGGAAAATACTGTAGCAAGAGCTGATCTGCCTAATTATTTTTCTTGTTTTTAAAAATGTATGGGATCAACTTCACTATTAAGTTTTCTATTCATGTGGATAGAAGTTTCAACTCAGTTACTATTTTAAGCATGACTACAATATGAAGGTCTCATACTAATTTCAGATTATTTCTTATACTATTAGAAGTTAAAAGTATGTCAGTATGCCAGGAAAAAAAAAAAGATGTTTTTGTCAAGACTAAACCCTAGCATCATGTATTCAACATCAATTCCTTCTCACTGTATCTACTCCCTGGGTTTTAGGATGATACTTTCTTTGGATAATTCTCATAGTAGCAACAGTATGTGAGCCATCCTGCAAGATGAATGAATACCTTACAGGATGTCATAGAATCCTTTTTACATGTTTGTGTGCTTAAAGTCAATTGTCTTATTCTGAGATGTATTCATTCTCTAAGCTAATGACATTCAAGTTCAAGGTGAAGAAAAAGTTCATATAAAAAAGTTCAATTCATATAAAATAAGCCAGCAGCCTTAGAAAGGCAGTAAAGGTGAGTTTTAAAGCTTCTGTTAGATCAAGCATGGGTCAGACAGATATAAAAGACAGCAGAATATATAAGAAGTACAAGTTAGTCAAGCTTATTCTTTTTTCTTATTTATTTATTTTATGTATGAGTACACTATTGCTCTCTTCAGACACACCAGAGGAGGGCATCAGATTCCATTATAGATGGCTATAAGCCACCATGTGGTTGCTGGGAATTGAACTCAGGACCTCTGGAAGAGCAGCCAATGCTCTTAATCGCTGAGCCATCTCTCCAGCCCCATCTAGCTTATTCTTAATGTGCTTTTAAATATGACCTTTCTTTTAAATGAATAAAATTAGAACTGTTATATGATTCCTTATGGGCATGAGTTGTGTAGCAGAGATGCCACAGAACTTCAACTAATGGGTCTTAAAGTTGGGTCTTTTCTCTGCATAAACAATTTGGCTGTGGGCTGTCCATGTGCATGAAGCTAAAATGTGTACAAGTCTCATATTAAACAAACATATTTGTTCAGTGTTTTGTTAGATAAGTGTCTTCTGGTCTCAACAGTACTAAACATGGCTCCTCTCCCACTCCTATACACATCCTTTACAGAGTGTTAAGAGGTCTTTAGTTCCCTTCCTCCTGAGGGAGGAAAAAGAGAGCTGGCAGATAGAGTTCATGTCCAAGGACATGAAACCTGTAAAGGCCAAGACCTGAATTATCAAGTGTGCTTGACATTATTGGTTAACGCTGGTGTGTGATTCCATGAGGTTCAGCCAAAAGAGGTTTCATGTAGTTTGTGTGAAGACATTTAATGCAAGCCCCATGGTGCAGTGTATGTGGTGCAGGCTTATTGGAAAAAGTTGAATGTCCCCCAAATCGGGCAGAATCAAGAAATTAAAGAGTAGGTGAGAAGGCTACAATAATGCAGGCAGTTACCATCAGTGAAGCCACCCTGTGCTAGCATGACATAGACCTCTAGATGATGGCCTCCATTCCAGATTAGTCTGGACACTGTCCCAAACATAGGCATAGAGGCTCACATTTAAGGGGGAACCATACCTGTTATAGAGAAAGACACAATTTATTGTACCAAATTTGGAGCAGAGATCAGAAGCTAGGGTTGGCTTATTATTGATGTCAAGATGAACATGAACTTCTCATGCCCCCCCAACCCCTGAGAACAGCTGAGACCACAGATGGGAACTGTTAGGAAACGAGAAGACAAGTGGTCTTGAGGAAATGGCGAGAAGCCACGTGAAGACTAAAACAGTTCAGATAATAAGGAATAAAATTCTTCAATGTGTTAGCAATGAAGACAGGATCCAGCAGCAAGATCTAAATGTTCACCTAAAGACACACTGTTTTTAAAAGGCAGTTTGTACCTGCTCAGATGTCTGTCAGTTGTGTACCCGCTCCTTGTGCAGGGGTAACAACCTAGACCCTGTGTCTTTAGTGTTGGTGGTTGTCTACCACTACTGTCTGCTACTTAGTGGTGCCCCAAAAGCAATGAATGGTCGTTGGCTGATTTGATCTGATTCAGTAGCACGTGTTATTCTCATACATCCTTCATTAAAGCAAAGATAGACATTTTTCTTTTTTTGAACAACAACAAAAAGATCTATGTAGCTAGTTTGTGAGTTTTGGATTCTCCTCTGGTGGATTGTTCATTTAGTTAGTGGTGCTAGCTGCAGTTTATAGTGAGGCATTCCGGAGGTGTGACTGAGCTGTTTGAATGAGACTTTAAACATAACAATACTCTGTGTGGGTTTATTTCATGTGTTTGTTCCCTCTTATGTCATTTGTGGCACTGAAAATGAGATCACAATTCCCAGAGTCCTGGGACAGTTCACTGAAAGGTTAGCCCACCTAAGTTTATAGGAGTTTTCTGTGGATGGAATTAGAACTAATTTCCACTGTTGTTTTTGGAGAAAACTGTAGACTATAATTATGTGTTGGCACTTTCTGAACAGCTCCCTGTATTGTCATATTATTTTAAATGAGCTCTGTTATAAAATGACCTTTCATGTTTGGATTGCAATAATATAGCTTACACTGGTCTGTAGTTAGCAAAATCCAAGGATCCAGTAAATGATAGAGTGTTGACACAATTCTAGCTAGACTTTTGTTAAAGATGACTAGCACTTCCCTGGGTTTAGAGGGGAGGGTTGGGGTTGGAGGAAGTAGACATTCTCTTTTCTGCAGTAATTGAGCAATCTTGTTGAATGGAAACTATACAACATAGAGTAGCTAAGACCATAGGTAGCAAAGATAATAGTCACGCAAATGTAAAAAGTAGCAAGGAAGCGTCTTGTGCAACATTTGTATAGCAGACTCTTTAGTCTCTAGTCCAGCCTTTAGAATAAAGTACCATCTTTCAGAATAAGGAGCAGCAACTTTAGACTTCTGGGAAGTGCTACCCAAAGGCAGAATGTGCAGAGAGCCCTCCTGGACACACCGTTGCTCTACTGCATCTCACCCCCATATTAGTAATAGAATTTTAGTGTTCATTTAGAAGACAGTCTGCCTTAAAGCAGATTGAATAGTTTGCACACTGTGAATTGTAATTAAAGAGTAAGAGGTACTTATTATGTCAACAACTGGCATGAGAAACCCCAAGCAGCAGGTGACCCCAGCCATGTGATGTTTGTGACAGCTAGGACCCCTTTATACTGGCTTAGCAATCTGAAAGTCCAAATTGAAAGAAGCCCGGGGGCTGTGTATTTCATTAGATCCCAGGGGAAGTCCAGGATACAGCTTCCTTCTGTTTTCCTGGGAGGTCGCCAGAAAGTTGGTACAGCACTGTTTCTGTCAGAGGCTGAAAGAGAAAAGAAAAAGCGCATACAAAACAAAACAAAACACCATACACACCACAAACCCATCCACCAACTTCCTGCCCCCCCCCAAGAACCATAAATTTAACATTTCCCACAGTCTTTCCAAGACCATCGTGATCGCTGTGTCAGCACTGTGTTCCCTGCTTGGAATAGTTTGAAATGAGGGCTCAATGTTCCAGCATTGAAAAAAAAAATTTAATCTTCACCAGCCAGTCATTCTTTTGGTATACAACCATGAGAAATGATCAAGCACACATATCAGATTTGCTTGAAATCTGTTTGTATTAGGCACTACATCATTTGTCTGGCCTTCTAAAATGGGGTAGATATCCAAATTTAGAAAGATAAAAACATACTTATAGTAAAGGAAACAGACCAAGGACACATGCCATATGTAGCCCCAGTCTTATTGTGATGAGTAAACCCTTTGAAGTATGGTCACGTTAATATTATGCCATGGTGGGGAAACTCAGAGCTTTTAGGAGTTACATCATGAAAATAGACATCCCACCATCATCACCCCAACTCAGGCTTGGATATGGTCAAAAGGTTTTGACCATTATCTCACTTAAGAGCCTGATTGGAGTGAAGAAATCTCCCTTTTCTTGGTACCTCATATAGGCTACGAGGCATCCAGCCTATTGTTGTGGAGTTTCTGCAACCAGAAATAAGTGCTTTGCCTCTTTTCTGGATAGCACAGATATTTAGTAGGTAATTCTATTTATTTAATTTTGTATGGTATGCATGTGTATGTGTGGGATGTGTACCTGTGCATTAATACATGTGTATGCCTGTGGAAGCCAGAGATTTACATGAAAAGTCTTCCTTAACCATCCCGCATTTAGTTTACTGAGGCAGTCCCTCTCATGAAACCCAGAACCCACACACTGGCTGGCTCCTGGGATCTCCTGTCTCCAGTGCCTGGTTAACAGGTGGGTCACCATACTGTCCTTTACCACATGTGGGTGATGGGATCTGAACTTTGGGTCTCATGCTTACGTAGTAAGGTACTTTATCTCCTGAGTCATCTCTTTAGCTCCAGAAGTGTTTTTTGTAAAAATAGTTTTGAAATGTATTGAATGCATAAAACCACAAAAAATTACCCATATGGATGCTTACATACAGGAGTACATTATGTAAAGTTTAAATCAAGTTAAACCTACCATCTCCCCAAACATGTAGTATTTCTTTTGGTGAAGAATTCTAACAATTACAACTTTCAATTTTTTTCTCCTTGCCTTCTGAAATGTATAGTATGTTGTTCCCATTGTCAACAAAGACCTCTAGTGTCACCCATACCTTCTTCTGCCTGTCTCACCATCCTCTGGTGCCAGAGGTCCCACTTTCGCCATCCATCTTGCTGACATCGATTTTGAATTTGAACCTCAAGTTTCTTGAATCAGCTAATGTGACTACCCCTAACCTGCCCTCAGGGTATACATCCAGGAGGAAATGTTCTGAGTCCCATATAAACCTAGCATACCATTTAATCCCTAAGTGCCATTCTGTCTGAAGCAGAAGGCAAGGATTCTCTCAATAGAGACCTACCATTTTCCCTAAATAGAGAAAGGAGGGTTAGCAGTTGCAGTTTATGAGATGTAACTATGTGTGCAATTGTACTGGCCACAGGGAGAATTTTAGGACTGGGCTCCATCATTCTTTACATTTGCTGGGCAAGTGGGAACCTCTCCTCTCAGAGCTCCATTCAAGTATTACAATGGGAGAGCGTGTTTGTGTGTGCATGTGTGTATGTGTGCACAAATGCACTGTATGTTTGTATTCATGTACATGTATGTGTGTGCTGGTGCATGTGCACGAGGAGGGCAGTGGCCAAGGCTGTAGCTCAATGATTCAATAAGACTATCTGGCCAGTGAGCTCTAGTAAGTCTCTGGGCTCTGCCTTGCCAGTACTAGGAGCCCAGGCATGTACTGCCCCATCAGGCATTTTACCTGGACTCTGGGGACCAGAACTCAGGCCCTCACACTGAGCCCTTTATCACCGAACCATCTTCCCAGTCTCCAATTGGTTTTGTATGTAGTCTATTGTAAATATGCAAATAATTGCTTTTTAATTTTATTTTTCAAAGCTAGGTTCTTGACTTTGTTGGAGGGAAACTATGGAGTCGAGTACTTTCCTTTTCAGTTCTTTTTGTGGGATCATTTGAAATATCACATCATCAAGTAGGATTATCATGAATGTTAAATGATACAGTTCCCAGCTTTGGCAGAAGGGAGAGCGTTCCATTGTATTTAGCCATTTCAGGAATTTTAGCCTTACAAGAAAATGTAGCTTTTTCTTTCCTAGCTGGATTTTGTTTCACCTAGGAGACAGAAAGCCTTGTGAGCCATCTCAGGAATCACCCTGGCTTCATCCTCTTGCCCAGACTGGCCCCTCCCTCCTCCATTCCTCAGTTCCAACCCCCACCCCCAGCCACAGTTAGCTTGTACTGTGTGCAAGTGCTTATGCAGGTGAGCGGTGCCCTGGTGCCCTCTGGGTCTCAAGCCTTGGTGGGAAGACAGATGGGAATTACGTGCAGTGAGAAATCATGCCAGAGCAGAAGTCCACCTCAGTCAGCAGGGTGCAGGGCCAGAGGAAGGAGTGATTAATTCTGCCAAGAGTTTGCTCTTCTGCTCTGGCGAACCCTCTAGATTCCGAGGAGATATCTGTGTTGTGTTAACAGGCCTATCAGGCACTAGGAAAGAATGGAAGTATGTTTTGTGCCCAAGAAGGGTGTTGGTTGAAGCAAACACTAACCTGCACGAATCCACCAAGACCCTTTCAAATGTTTAAGAGAAAGCTATTGAGTAAAGTTTTTTAAAAGTTTTTAACAAATGCATTTAAATGACAAATCAAAGTTGGTAAACCCAACAGACAGTGTCCTTGAGGGGAGTGATTATGTCACATACTGGGAATGCTGTACAGGAGATGGCATTCCCAGGAGCTATTTCTGCAATACCAGGGGGGTCCATTAACCTTGGCAGAAGTCTCTCATTCCCCCAAATGAGAACCTTTTGAGTTCACTATAGATTATCCTGTAGTGCAGTGTGGGTTTTAAATTTAGCAAAGCTGGAGCCTGCAGAAAACCAAATCAAGAAGATGGGAGAGAGAAGATTTGGGTTTGAGCCAATAAACGTATTCATTTAGGGCAGAGGGTTGGTTTGAGCCTGTCAGGCCTCACATGCCTTTCAGAAGAACGGTTGGCCATTTTCAGTTTTTAGAAAATATTTTCACATATTTATTTTATTGCTATGTGGAATGATTGAAACATGGTGAGCACCAGATCTCCATTCTCCCTCCCCCACCCCCGCCAGAGCTGCCCCATTCCCCTGGTGTTACCCCTCCCCTGATACTGTCCCACCCTTCCCTGGTCATTACCTACCTTCTTCTGGTTCTAGGACTTTCCCCTGCTGCTATTCCCCTCCCCTGCCTGGGACTCACCTCTCCCCCTGGGACTCACCCCGCCCCCATCTTGCCCCCTTTCTCGTTCTGTCCCTCTAGTTCTATTTCCCTTCCCAGTGATGCTCTGAGTGGTCCCACAGTTTGGGTACCTGAACCAGTTCTTCACAGCTGGGATGCTGACCAAGAGAGCAGGGAGGCCTTTGTTGAGTGCCCTATCTACAGTGGTCACCAAAAGGCACCTTATCGAGTGGGTGCTCATGAAAGCCCCTTGTTTTTTGATTGTAGAATGTTTTTCCAGTTAACCGAGTTTATTATCAAGACAATTTCATAGGGTTTTCATTTCCTTGATTGTTAAATAGTTTGTGACATTGGGTTTTTTTTAAATATATAAATAAAAAATGTAAGCTGTCTATTTATCTGTTTACTTCTTTAAAGTACAATAGAAAGACTGTACTTGTCAAAATGCTGAGAACGAAGGAGATTTTGATACAAAATAGAATTTCTAGTTTTTGTTTTTGAGTTTTTATTCACTCAAAAAGACAAAAAGTTATCTCTTTATTTTTTGTTATGTTTTATTTATTTATTATTGAAAATAGATCTTCTTTCATACAGTATATTCTGATTACAGTTTCCCCTCCCCATCTCCCCCAGATTCTCTCCACCTCCCCACCCTCCCAAATCCACCCCCATTTTTTTCTCTTTAGAAAACAAATAGGCATCTAAATAATAGTAATAACAGTAGGCATTTTAGTCAGTGTGTTAGTGACACCTCAGTTACTTCTGGTCTGTCAGAGAGATACTGCATGCCCCATTTATTCTTGTGCAGTCACTATTTTCTCAGGACATAAAGTTTGTAAGAAAGAAATTATGTGGACTAAAAGAATTTAGGACTTTTAGGGGAAATCTCAAGCTAACTTGTCGAGCTTCCTTCCAGAGAGGTTAACAAGCCCAGATTTCTAATGATTGGCTCCGGAGTGCAGGTCCCCTGATTCTGAACGTGGTGTTCTTTGAGGGACTGTTAAGCCAAATACCTCCAAGGTCTCCTCTCTGAAGCCCTCACATTTGTGAGTACTTACTGCAGACTCAACGGGATAATGAAGTGCTCTGGTGGAAGATCCCTCAGAGGTTAACTTTACGTGGAATGTTACGGGCCTTGTACTCTAAGGTGCAGCCAATAACAAGAGAAAAAGCGAGCTGGCTCTCTGCCTTCCATGCAAAGGTTATTTTTCTTATTACAACAAAACTAATTAGTGGGTTTTATAATGTAAGAAACTGTTGCTGTTAGTAAAGTTTCCTCAGCGCCAGGAAGCAGATGGCGGCGGTGAACAGTGTTTTCTTTTGCCAGGGTTTGTATATGCTTCGAAACCTGCAAGAGATTTTGCCTTTCTGGATTCATATTTCTGATCTTTCTTATTTTAAAACAGAAATAGAAACTTATATTTAAACGTGCTTCCATCATGTGGTCTGTTTGACATATCGTGGTTGCTTGAAAATGTTGAATAACATTTGATGTTCCTCATGAATTTCTCTTCACCAGTGTTTTCTGCTTCTTCTCCTTGGGGAAGGCAAGACTCTGCCCTCAGAGCACCACAACAGGGACTTAGAGTTGGTTGGGAAAAGCAGCCCATGAGATCTTTTTGTTTTGTTCCCAATTTCTACATAAATCCCAACTTTTCTCAGAGAGGTTTCTTAGAGCCTGCCTATCTTCATTGTGACATCAGTGTGAATAATTTACTCTGCTATCTGCTAGTGAGACATGAGTCTCTGTTAACTTAAGTGTCTTTCTGGTCATTGTTTAAACTGTGTGAGACAGCTGAAGCACATCACTACAATATCAACACAGCAGTGGCGTTAATAACAGGACGTGGGCTGATTTTAAGAGCAGTTGCAAACACACATGCTTAGGATGGTGTGGTGTGAAGTTGTTCTGTGTGATGGAGAATTAGCACTTTTGACTAAGACTATCAAACCATCAAATAAATAAGAAAGAGGAATCATTAAATGTATAGAACTACAATATAAAAACCAATCCGATTTTTTAAAAATTATTTGAGCAAAAGTAAGAAAAATATACTGTCCGCAAAGTACTGTTTTAGCTCATTTCTGATACTATAGCAAAACACCAGAGGCTAGATAACTTATAAGAAGAGAGGTTTATTTTGACTTTGGAGGATGAAAATCTAAGCAGCATGCCCCCAGCTGGCAAGGATTTCTGGCTTCATTACCTCATGATATCATAGCATGACATCATAGCAGGTTTTTGGACAAGACGGAGATACCAGATAGCAAGACAGAAAGACTAGGAAGAGATCAGACATATCCATGGTCTCACAAGGTCAACTTCCCACTAGGTCTCACCTTTTCAGAGGTGCTGCAATGGAGAGTGAGCTTCCAACAGACACCAGAATTCTTTGGGGACAAGCCATGTGGGAATCAGAGCCGCTGTGAACATGTGAAGCCTGTGGGGTAATGGGTTGCTTTGAAAGGTGATGACTTTCAATCCAAGGGAAGAAAAACTGCCATGTCTTCCGTGACCCCCATGATAGACTATGGAATTACAGTTTCTTCACTTCACCCTTCCTAACCTAGTCACTCACAGATGTGATGAGACACTGGGTCACCTTCCTTCCGGGATAAGTACATTTTAATCTCTAGCTTTTCCTGCATCCACTGCAGTTGGCTTTCTGTCCCACTTTAAACCTGTTGTCTTGTTTCTGCCACCTGGTCTACGGTGCCACTGCTTTGTTCTTCTTTTTAAAAAATTATAATAGGATTTTGTGGGGTTTTTTCTAATCCCCAAAATAATGCAAGACAGAATTGGACAAGGCTGTGTCAAACACTATTGCTTCAATGTCCTGGGTGCTGATGCTGCCAGAGTGAAGAATAACCATCTGACTCTTCATGAAAAGGCACCTGCTGTATAAGCCCATTGACCTGAGTGAGTTCAAGACCATGAGCAGGAGGAAGGAAGGAGCCAGTTTCAGAAGATTGTGCTTAAATCTTTATAAAGCATTGCATGGACACAGAGACCATCCCCAACAACAACAACAAATAATAATAATAATAATAATAATAATAATAATAATAATAATATAAGGAGAGAGAATAAAGGAAGAAAAAGGATTGCTCTTCCAGGGGGATAGAAGAGATAACTCAGCCCAAGTATGAGGACTGGAGTTTAGATCTCTCGAGCCTTGTATCTGCCTGGCAGGGTGGATGCCTGGATGCCTGACCTCAGTCCTTGGCATCCCAGAGTAAGCTTACTAGTTAGACTAGTTAAATATGTGACACTCTGCATCAGTACATAAGGTGGACGCGATGGAGGATGAAACTCATGTCAACCCCTGGCCTCTACACAAATGTACACATGATTGAAGGCTGACAGTCTAAACACCATGACCCCAGCTGGCAAGGGTCTTCTTGGCTGCATCACATTGCACATACAGATACACACACACACACACACACACACACGCATAACATACTCGCACATGCATGTTACATTTTTTTTAATTAAGAATCGCTCTCAGAACCTGGTAGGGGAGAAGGGGGTCCCGTGGAAGTGGGCTGTGATTGGCAGGTAGATCAGCCCACCAGTGTTTCAAACACCAAGGATGCAGCAGCTTCTCCTTACGTTTGTTTTTGCTTTGCCTTTTTTTTTTTTCACATTCACTCTTATGAGGAAAATATATGAAAAACAAGAGTCAAGAGATTGGTGATTTTTGTTGAATATAAAATAAACAGATAAGCCCTTTCTGGTTTGTAGAAATTGCTACCTCCCCCTTCTACCACTGGCAAATGTTAGAAAATCTTTGAACTTAAAGAAACTCCATGAGGGGCTGATAGAAGTGGCCACTTAAAGCACCAGCCGCTGCCTTCTACAGCGCAAGCTGAATGTGAGGGTCTGACTGGCCCTGGCCACTTTGGGACTAGGAGGGTTTCCAATGCCTTGCACTTGTGATAAGAACTAATTGACTCAACCACCCACAGAAAAGGAGCTTTTGCTCTGAGAATGCCTGAGGGATGCATGCTGACTTTTGAAGGATGAACCAGAATGTATATTATTTGATGCCATATGCAAATAATTAAGAAGAGACCTCCTAGTAAACATGATTTCTCAGTAAAATAAGTCTAGGCAGTAATAATTTTAAAAGCATGCACCCTGAAAGACTTCACATGGCTAATCCCTCACGAATTCTTACTGTTGTTTGGAAGACAACTTAAATTCAGAATTTTACTGAGCAAACTGCCTTTCCATCCCAGTTACTGAGAGGAGAATGGTTTTCCTCTTAGCCAGCGTGAGAGAGGAGAAACATGGAGACTGTGTCCTATGAAAAACCAGCAGGACCAGAGACTGAGGTCAGGTGACAGTGAAGGCTGGGTGCATGACCGTGTGACTTCTGGTGGCACTTGGAAGACGGTTCAGAATTTCAGAACTAGGTGAGCATGTGAGTCTTATGGTCCAGGTTTGGTCTCCCTTGTTATTACAGTTTCCTACACTGCATTAACTCACACAATTCTGAAGTTTTATAATCTGGGGCAGCTTTGGTGCTATATTAAAATTCAGTGGGAGAACTACTGGCTAATCTTCTTAGGATGTTCAGCTGCTCCATGCTAGAAGGATACACAGAGATTGATGTCTTCCAAGTGTGGTTCAAACATCCAAAGCACTGAGATTAGCACCATGTGAAGAAACTTTAAAATATTGTACTGCAATTAATTTTAAATAACTTAGCACTGCATATGTCAAGG
This sequence comes from Mus musculus, assembly GCF_000001635.26. Classification (NCBI taxonomy): domain Eukaryota; kingdom Metazoa; phylum Chordata; class Mammalia; order Rodentia; family Muridae; genus Mus; species Mus musculus. The sequence continues at coordinate 97,945,356 of NC_000070.6, forward strand.
GTGGGGGGAAGCCATAATAGACTCCAAATGGAACTCCCCAAAGTAGAATGAATTGCCCAAATCATTTACATCATTTATCATAAGGACATAGAAGCCCAAAATATGACTGTTTTCATTTGAAGATGAGTGAACTTTGAGAGACTTCTATTCCACCTGTGGTGATACAGAGGCGTTCGATGGAGGGACATCCATATATTGTACATTTTTATTATAGGCCCCAACGTCAAGGAGAAAACTTTCTGTTAATGTAGAAATGGAGATCATGTTGTTTTGCAGATATGTGTTAAAGAAATTCTGAAATATTTTTTAAAAGAGTTAGTGATATAGTTCAGTGGTACAGTGATGGTCTGCCTTGCATAAGGCCCTCCATTCCATTTCTTACACAGTTTAAAAAGCTACTATTGTCAGGGTAGAAAGATGGCTCAGCAGTTGTGAGCACATGCCGCTATTGCAAAGCAGCTGGGTTCAGTTCCCAGCACCCACATGGTGGCTAACAAGGGATCCAACAACCTCTTCTGACCTCCACAGGCACCAGGCATGAAAGTGCTACATAGACACACATATATGCAAGACCCTTATACCAATAAAATGAATGAATCAAATTTTCCCTTTTAAAAAAGCAGTGTTGTCTTAAAGTCTAAGCTACAACTCTACTAAGTTATTTAGTAGCTTTCAAAGCATAATAATTTTTATCTGGATGACATAATGGGTCAAGATATAAGGAGAAAGCTTTCATTGTTTGTATGCTTGTGTGGTGAAGGGTTAGCCAAATGACTGAAGATAAAAACTCTTGCAACTCTTGGGCCATTTGTGGTCATTGATAAGGTAGAGAAGAGAAGAGATGGTCTTTGACTTTCAAGGAGAACTGCACTTGTGTTATTGCTAGTTGTGCTTAACGACGATCAACAGTGAGTAAGTACCTTGGAATCCCTTCTGTGCCTTGACTGCGGCCAAACCAACAAAGCAGTTACTAGGAATCTGCTTCAGGTACTGAACCTGAGAGCTGGAAAACCTTCAGAGGCCAGAGGACTTCCCTTGCTTTTAGCTTTTCCAGCTTGGAAAGGTGAGAGTTTACATGTCTAAGAGGGAAAAATGGTTGAGTTAGGACCATAAAGTAGGCCTCTGAGTCCTAGAAGGTCTGCCCTTACCACACAAAACATCCGCATTGCCGTAACCCAGTCCTCCCAGTACCAGACCATCTACCCAAAGCAACCATGGCATCCTCCAGGATAGGACCAGTTGTATTCCGTAGCCCAGAACACTATATGTTTTTGTCTTCTAATTTCATTTCTCTCTCAGTGGTACCGTAGTCCCTGTGTGTTCACGCACTGTAGTATCTGCTGCAGAAAAGAAAGAACATAGAAATAGGCAGAGTTGATACCATTTGAAAAGTGGCTCCACACAGTGAACACTTAGAGATTGGTCACTCCCATAACCAGCAAGGCACGTTATGTCACAGACAAACCTCCATAGTCGTGAGAGTCACCTGTTAGGAGGAAGGAAAGGGGGCGAAGGCCTTCCCAACCCCACACAGCCACAAGAGAAACCAGGAAGGGCTGGAATCCATATTTCCTTGTACAAAACTCTCTGCCAAAACTGCCATTTCTATGAAAGAGAAATGAATGAACCAATCAATCAGATCGATGAATACTCTCCATTTTCTACCACCCATGAAATTGTTGTTGTTAGACACAGTCTGGTTTTTTTTAAACATTATTTTAATAGTTTACACCATTTGCATCAATGCCAATTTTGCGGTGAACACCCAGCTTTTCACCTGTGTTAACTTTGCCTAACACTCTCTTTGTTTTATTAGAAATGGTCACCTCAGTCAGCCCTTGCTACTAACAGTCAGGATCCAGACCCCTGTAACTAAGGTTACCAAGGTACATTTAGTTGCACTGAGGCCACTGTCAGTAAGGAAGTACACACAGCTGTGACAGTGTGCAGTCGATTCTTTTCCTTAAGCAGCAGGAGATGGGATCCCATTGGGAGATGTTACAGAATCCCCTGCACTGTTATTGCCCTGACTGACTCAGCTCATTTGCGGGTCAGTGCCTTACCTGTCCTCATTGTCTGCCCCACAGTATAGAAAGTGGAAGCTGCATAGTAGGTGCTGAATTCATGAATGGGTGGATTGAGTGACCAGGCCCAAAGACAAAAGACACGGGGCCAGTGTCATTTCAGGAAAAATGGTACACTCACATTCCTCCTTCAGCTGAGAGCAGTGGCGTGAACATGGCTACTCTGAAGAATCTTTGGCTTGCCCATCTCCCTGGTCCCATCTCTCAGCAGTATGGGAACTCCTGCATCTAGGGAGATGGAACCTTCGTGCTTACCCTGTCTGCATAACCAGCCGCTCTCTCATTAAGTGCCTATGCTTTTCAGACAAACTGTTGCTCCTCCCTTCTCCCTCACAGCTTGTCATAGACTTATTTTCTGATCTGGATGTGTCAGGGCCACAGTGACTTGAGATTAGTTGTCTCATCCCTGCCCGCCATGCTTTCTGCTTGACTGAATTCATTACTCCTTAGCTCTCCTTTCCCCATTCTTCCTTGATAGGAGAGAAAAATGCCACAGTCACCCTCCATCCTTGGTCTCCCCAAATTCCTAGGGATCCCCACCCTGGGGGCAGGACCCTCCTCTTCAAACCTTAACTGGACTTTTAGACAGTTGTCATTATCTTTGTCTAAAGGTCATAGCTAAATTGAATAAGAGGAAAGCTGTGTTTTCCAGCCGATGCACAAAGGCAGTATTGACTTCCCTAATCCAGTTTGCTGAGGGGTGAGAGAATTAAATTAGATATCTAAGCACAGAAATTGAGAGCCTTTGAAAACAAAGATAAGGAGACAAGACTGTATTTTCCCTCTTCCTGGGAGCTCTGTGCTCAAGATTTTGCAGGTGTGCCATCTGATCCATGGCTCGCATCGATCAAAACTGTGCCAATGCATATTTAATCAGCGAGGGGACCTGGGTGCATTATAGCCATCATCCCTATATTGAATGGACTGTCAGACTTTTCTGTATGCTCCACCCCTACTCTCCACCCCCACTCGCCTCTCCCCCTGCCCCTCCCCTCCCTTGTTTGGGAAGCCTGTGCATTTTCTGAGCGGCTAAAAAGTTTCTTTGTTTTTAGCTGCTGATGCATACATTGCCACTGACGGGAATACAAACAAGTGGAGCCCTGACGTGTTTATTTTGTCTACCAGGACAAGCTAGCTACACCAGGCCGGTCCCTGCACAAAGGGTTCCAAAGCTTGAAAACCAGAGGGGAAAAAAAGAAAAAGCAAAGGAAAATACTGTTTACCTCTTCCTCTGTCGTTGTCCTAAAGAATAGCTGGTCATGTTAGAAGTAGAAGGAAAAGGATTCCATTACAAGTCACAGAAGTGTAGAAGAGATATTTATCTGCAATTATTTTGTTCAACAGCTCCCTGGGTTTGATATTTAGACTCAGGACTACAACACATCTTTCCTCAGTTCTCTTAGGAGTTCCGGTTCACCTTCATGTCAGAAATCTGGTTCACCTTCAAGGGAATCCATTGAAAGTTTCTGCTTTTGTTTTTTCTTAAAAGATGGACAAATAGTTACAGCTGTTTTTTTTTTATTATTATTATTGTTGTTTTGTTCTGTTGTGTTTAAGTTTACCAGGGTTTGTGGTGGTCTCTGTTGGTGGGCCTTCTTAAAGTGCAGAGATCTAGGGGGTTTGCCATTGATATCCCAAGGGATGATGGGCACCATTGGCCTTCACACAGCCTGAGCCTCCCTCTGACAGAAGTAACACCAGGTCTCCTCAGAAGAAGAGGCATAGGCAGCTGTGAGAGCTTGAGCTGATGCAGCTCAGCAGCATAGACTAGCGAAGAGGACTTGACTTTTGAGGTAGCTTCTTGCTGGTGAGGTAATGAAGATTTCTATCCCTTGGATCAGTTTGTACCTTCCCCTTAGCACCCTCCCCCCAGGCTCATGGGAAATCGTTTGCATACATTTTGTATCAAAGACTTCTACAGATACTACAGAGACAACTTCCAGGCTCGGACAAAGCATTGCCTGATAAACACATTTTACACACAAGTGTCTGGAATAAAAAACAGCAAGATGAGGCAGACACTTCCATCACTGAAGATACACCCCTCCCCCAAGGTGGGAATTAGAACACTTTCTGCAGAACCGTGCTTTCATACTGTTACACCAGAACCATGTCACATGTAGGTTGGAGTTAACGTTTTAAAGTGAAAAACTTGCCTGATGAGAAGACCTAGGTGGCAGAAACGCGCTGTTACTTGTGATCGATAAACTTCAAAGTGGGGAGTTTGTTATAATCTTTGCAACAGTCCCGTTAGGTTAAATGATTAGTAGCGTTCCCATTTTATAGATGAAGAAACTGAGATACAGGAAGTTAAGTTAGATCACTGAGTTTGTTTTTAAGATGCTGCTCTTAAAAAAAAAAATCATTTAATAGTCTCTTCAACATGAAATACAAGTAGAAGAACTTTGTGTTGCTCCTAAACTTGACCAGCACACCCTCAGCAGAGGGTGCCCTAGTCCTTACGTGAATCAGAAATGGTTTGTATGAATAAGAACACAGAAGAGGTTAACTCTGTTGTGCATCCCTCTCCATGGATGAGTTACTGTTATGACATGGATATATATGGGAACGCTTCAGCATATAGATGCTGGTTTCCCTCATCTCCAAGTATATAGACAACTCTAAGAATCTATTAGTTACAGGGGGGCTTACATTCTGACACGTGATAGTTTTACAGTGACACTTTTTACGTAGGCCCTTGTTTCCCTGGGAGTGGATAGGCAGCCGGGTTGATCAGTAATAGGAGTTCTGAATTAAATCACAAGTTATCATTACGTGCCCTATGCTCCTCTCATAGGAAAAATGAAATTCAAATGGTTATATAGGCATTCTAGTGTTTTTCAGTAATAGACTCTTGTCAAAGAAAATGTGAGAAATTATTTCTACCTTTTCCCATCACTGACTTCACTTACATCACAGGAAAAGATCCTTGAAACCCACTTGTTAGGAAGATTGACACTTTAGTGAGTGAGTCGTGTTATTACTCCTAGAGTGAATGAATTCATGGGTTTTAAAGCTAAGGAGTGACTCACCCCAACTGTCATCTCACAATACTTATTCCATTTAACTTTTTTCTCAACATGTTAAAACTGCATCATTCCACAGCCTCCTCGTGCACATAGAAGCTAACACATTGAGAGTGGGTGAAGAGACAGTTGACTCGCTCCTCACCCTAAACACTCACATCATCGTACACAATCCTGGCTAAACAGATGGGCTTCCAATACCAGCACTGATGCCAAAAGTCTAATTCCTGCAAAGTTAATATTTCACAAATTTCTTATTCAGAAAACTATTATAAAAAGAAAAAGTTTTGAGGAAGAAAAATAACCCCGATTACATAGCAGTCTTATGTAGTCCTTGAAAATGCCAGGCACGGGTGTGGTTCGAATGGATCTCCAGAGCAGCTGGCAGCCCCGGGGTGGTCTGGTGGACCTCTTCCAAGTAGTTGCTGCACAAACATAGCCTTCGCTCTCCTTCGAATACAACATGTGCAAACTAGCCAGGTCCCTCTGCAGCTGGCTCTTCCCCCACTTTACCTCCCCATCATGTAATTCCTTCAGACAGCACACAAACACATAGTTCTCACACACTAGGACTGATTGTAGAGATCAAATTTTGTATCTTAATGTAAAGATAATACTTTCTGTTCAAAGAACCATGAAGCGTTTCCATTCTAATACTTAAGAAAATGTACAGGGCCTGGTTTACCCCACCACATATCTGTTCTGAGAACTAGGTCATTGCACGTTAACTTCTCCTCGTTAAGTGAGTGACAGGTGTGAGCATTAGTTGACCTGAAATATTGGTTTGGTTATTTGTTATAAAATTCTGTCTATTATCTAGAGGTGTTAGTAATATTTCTGTAGTTCAGACTTATTGATATATTACAAACCTTATCTTTCACCTGATCAGGATAGATAGGCTTCTGTTCACCTGATTATATGGCACTCCGCCTTGCTTACCTCTTAAGCCCTCTCTGCATGAGACCCATACAGTGGTGCACATTCTCACATAAACATTCATATTCCTTATTATTACGGTCGTTAAGATCTTGATCCCATAGAAAAACATAGGCAGTATTTCTAAATGTAGTGTCCCAACAATAATTTCTTTTTCTAACAGCAACTGTGAGAAAAGTAAGCAAAATGTGACTGACATAACCACTTCGTGTTCTAGAGAGCCTTACTGTAAATATGTCATGACACTAGAGCCAAGCACAGTAATTCTTAACCTTGTACTATCCATCAGAGAGATATTTTGTCCTATCCTATGTGGATACAGAAGATGAATTATTTAACCTACCTCTATGACGAAGTACTCAACTTCTCAAGCCATAGACACAGAGACTTAACTACGGTTTTAAAGTTGTTATTGGCTACAGTTGCTGAAAGCTATTGTTGATGATAGTCAGAGCAAACACCCAGCTCCTTCCTTCCTTTCACCCTCTCCCAGTTCTTCACTTATTTTCAGGACAGTATCCATTCTGATCTTTGAATCTGGTTCATTTAGGTAACTGAGAACTCTGACTCTTTTGAACAAAAATTTCACTTTGTTTAACTGGACTGGCGCTGTCTGTGTTTGTGTGTGTGTGTGTGTGTGTGTGTGTGTGTATGCCTTCGAGTTTCTTCTTAATCTTTCAGTTTGGAAGATTAAAAACCAGACACTGAATTCTAGCAAGGGCTTTGCAGGCTCAACTTTAGCCAAACCTTTATGTATGTTGGTAGGCTGAAACTTAGCCTGAAGTGTTCCTCTGGGGGTCAAAATGTGTGCTTTCATGGTCCATAGACTTGTGTTGATATTGCACTGGCTAAATGGGAATTCTGTTGCTACATTTAGGGAGGGGAGGTGGGGACACTGCCATGTGCCTGCTCTGCTTTACCCCATTCTTGGCAGCAGTCTTAAGACCTGCAAGGCATTAGTCAGCCATTGGAGAGCACATGACTTCTCTTTCCTTTGTACCTCTGAGTATGGGAAATGTTCCTGCCATTGGGCATTGTATCCTGTAAACAGTTCTTAGGTCTTCTGAGTGCTGAACAGTGCTCTGTGCTCACAGGTGGTACTTGCTACAACCTCTTTACATCATGCAGAGTTTCCAGATAACCCCACGTCAGAGGGGTACGTCTCGCTTTCCTTACCAGCCCCCAACAAGGGGCTTACACAGCAGAGATGGTGGCCTTTCCATCCTTTGTTTTCTGAATCCCACTCCTCTTTCTCTGTGACTGTACACTTTTCAGAGGCTCGCTGTTACTGGCAGTTGCCTATCATTAAGAAGCTGAAAGAGAATTGAGAGTTTAAATCTTGAGCAGTTACTGAGCTCTGCGGCTGGGCCAGGCAGAGGAAAGAACCCCCCTCAGGAGTCTGAAATCACCATCACCCAGCCTCCGTCAGCTGCATCAGGAGAGATGTGTGTACAATGAAAGATGGATCAGACGGAAAGGGATTAGTTCTAGGTCAAGGACAGGAAGATTGGCAATATGCCATCTTTTCATGAAGCTTAATTAATATAAAATATAGAAAAGTGACACCTATGGTTTTCCCTCATCACTTTTACCACATTAGCATGTTTTTTGTCATTTTCTTTCTGCCAAAAATGTACTCTTTGAAAGGGAACAGGGTTAAGATTTCAGGGATTGAATGTGTGTATAAACAACAAACTCAGGTTCTCTTCATCTTGTCCGAGTCAAAGGCACAGATACCAATATGTCGGCATTAGGATTTATTATTATTATTATTATTATTATTATTATTATTATTATTATTATTATTCTTTCTCTGGTGATTATATTGAGAGTGGACTATCTTTATCTGAGTACTGCAGCAATATAGTTGTAGATGCCATAAAAATGCGTAGATAAATGGCTACCAGTTCACTTAAGAGGTCTTCACCCAGCTTTTTATGCAAACCCTGTCTATTTTAGTTTTAAATGTATGCTCATACATTTTTTAGGAACCCAAAGAAATATCACTTTTCAAGGTTAGATTGATGTTTGAGATCCATTGAACAAACAAACAAAAAATCCCTATTTATAGAGAAAAACAGATAACCCTAATGTACTTTGTACACCATCGTTTAGATACGCTTTAAGTAATGTTCTTATCCTTGTAAAATACAGCTTTTAACCAGAGAGCTGTTGAAGAAAGCCACTAGTCTGCTATACAGGGATTGAGAACTTCCTGTATGAAAGGGCCATCCTATTTTATGTAAGTGAGTTTGTTTTTTGTTTGTTTGTTTGGGGGTGTGTGTAATTATTTCAAGTGGCCAGAAATCAAACAATAATTGTCCAAAACAGAAATACACGAAGTCTTCTGCCAGGTCCCTAAAAAGTAGAAAAAGGAGAAGAGTAAAGTATTCGTTTTGATAGTGTTTTGACAGAAGTGCTTAGGAGGGCTTCCTTTTGTATCAGTTGTGTGTGGATAGAAATTAATTTGTAATTCTGGTCATCTGGTTGGCTCCGTACTTAACAGCATCTGTGACCTTTTCCATTCGAGCAAGGGGCTGTGTCTCCTCCTCGTGGAACAGCACCAGGACCAGGACGGATAGAGAATAATTATCAAAAGATTTAGGGCACTCGGGTTTCATGTAGAGCCTTGGCTTTGCTTGAGCTTTCCTGGGATAGAATATTTGAGCTAGACGGCCTGGGGTGGTAACATTCTCCGGGTTTTGAATAAAACAGAGAATTCATGCTCCGCTCGTTCCCTGCTTGGCTAGATGCCTCTTCTTAGTGTTTGTGTCTCAGTGTTCCATGGATGCTCATGCCCGGACCCTTGTAGACCAAGCCCGAGCCTTTCCATCCCATTCAGCTCCTGGACACTCTTCTGTGGCTTGAAATTTTAAACTAGCTTTGAAAATGCCTCCTTCAGCTCTTACTGCTCGTATTTTCTGTTTCTCTAGAGGTAGGGCAATGAAATGAATATCTTACACAAAAAAAGTGAAACGAAAAGAGATGTTTGCTTCCAGGTTTTATAAAAACGTTTTGGGTTCATTATCCCTATTTTCATTAATATTGATGAATAAATATTTAATCCCATTGTCTCTTGTGTACCTCAATTAATTGACAGAAAAGATACTTTCCACTGATTTATGGAGAAGCACTCCTTATAAAGATGTCACACCTATAGGAATAATTTGAGCTAAGGTATCAGAACATTTGTTTGTATGGTTTTAAGCCAAATGTTATGTCTGGCAAAAATTCATCTGTTTTCCAGGGTGATCAAAAGGAATCTCTTTAACATAGATTTAGATATTTTCCTTAAATTTTATGTAATGAAAGGTTTAAGATTTGTCTAGAATAAAAATAATGACAGTACGACTCTCTGAAAACAGACTGAAATAGTTTTGAAATGTTTAACTTGTAATTTTTTGTGAAAAAAATAGGATCTTAGAAAAAGAAGGAATTAGCTATATTTTATTTAGTTGGTCTATTATAATACTAGTTTCTGTCGTTAGAATTTAAAATATGATTTCACTATAAGTTTAGCTGCATCTCCAAGGTTTAGGCACAGGCTTGGTGTTTGTCTTTGCAGTTCATTCTGAAAGGGCTCCTCTACAGGCTTTTGATACGTTAAGACTTCTGGTTTTGTTTATTGTAACAAATAGCAATTGTCAGGATATAAGAAAGGCTCTTTTGCTAGAGTTAAATTTTTAAAAACCGTTTCTTTATGGCTTCTTATATTTTAATTGTTGACTCATCAGAATTTTTTGTTGTATTTACCAGGTTAATATTGTCTGAAAATTCTAAAGTAGACATAACCCTTTTTATGATTAAGATACCCATTGTCTGAAAGCTGGGAGTCTTTTAATATCACAGATTAATATTTCTAGGTGAAAGGTCCTTGGGAGCATCACTTCTTTGTTTAGTGTCTCTAGGAAAGACAAGAGACGCTATGGCTAGGTCCCAGAGTCAGTCACTCTTTCAGTTTGGTCATGGTTATATGTTGTAACTCTTGACGTTGGCTTCTTGCTGAGATGAAGTCAAATTAAAAATAGCTAATTCTGAACCTGTGACATCAAGGTAGAAGTTAGAATTCACATTTTACATACATAGAGATGTTCTAAATTTTTTAATTTCAAATAATTATTTCTGTCTGTTGTCTTAAATCTCTGAATTCTCTTTGAGATGTGGCACATGATTTTTTTTTCTTTTCTCCCAAACATATAAGTATGCTTGCTTCTTATTCTATAAAATTCTTTTAAAGTTCCTTCTATCTCATTCTAGAAATAAATAGAAATAATTTTCTAATTAAAAAATTATGTTTAAAAAAGAAATCAATTAAATTCTCTACATGTTTACAAGATTCTGCTTTTACTAATAAATGCTTTTGGGGTCCCCCGATGCCTCAGAACAACAGGAAAGCATTTACCCTGTGAAGGAAGCGTTAGGCTGGGAAACCCTTGTCTGGGCAACTGCTTATTCCCAGTGCATGTGCTAGAACTTTAGGACTTTGGGATTCAGGAGTGTGAGCCTGAGATCTGTGCTGTTGTCTGGGTTGCTTTTCTATATGAGCTTGAAAATATGTCCTTTATTATGATCCGACTCAAGCATCTAATATGTGTAGTGGAGGATGAAGCTATTATCGGACTTCAGTGTGTAAGTAATGGAGAAGTGAGCTCGGAGAATGGTTCTGGAGAGCTTAGTTACTGATCCAGCACAGAGGAAACTACTGGAGGCTTAAACAAAACCGAGCATTTCTGCTAAACCCTCATGTGCCTGCCGCACCTGCATACACACACACACACACACACACACACACACACAAACACACACACACACACCTCTTTTTCCATCTTTTCTTCATCAGTCCTGTTATTTTTCTGATGCCCTCATTCTTAATTCATAGGCTGAACCTTTTGAGAAAGTCTGGCCCCCCCCCCCCTGCTCCGCTTTCTCTCACAGACCCTGTAATTCCGGCTGTATTCTTTATGTTTTTCAGATTCAAGTCAATCTGAAAGTCCCAGCCAGCCAAGTGAAGCTGACATTAAGGACCAGCCAGAAAATGGTAAGTTTAGCATTGGCCTCTGAGCTGCTGTTGCAGAGTCCACAGGGGCCAGCAGCCAAAGGCTGCCCTGTGGGCACTCACAGTAAACTGAGGATTCACAGAGAAAACTCAAGAGGCATCCTAGCTGCCCCAGTCCCCACCCCAGTCCCTCTCGATGAAGGCTCTCACCAGAACATTTAACTCTCTGGAAATGTGAGAGGGGGCTTGGAATCACCAAGGCACATTCTTGAGCAGCATGAAAGAAGGATCATGGACTTCCTATGTCATTTTATAATAGATCCTTTCAAGTGGAAATGTCCAAAGATGCTCATTGAAGGACAAGCAGTCTGCAGGATAACTTAGAGCTTAACCCTATTGAATCACCTTAAGAAAGTACCATATCTTCAAAGGATTTTCCCTTTTAAAATGTCTAAAATAAAATAGCAAGAGAACACCCAGTCCCTCTGTTGTATAAACGGAGCAATCCCCTCCCTTGTTTTTCTCTCCTTCTTCCTCTCCATGTCTGCAATAGTGGGAATTGAACCCAGAGCCCCTGGCATACCAGGCAGGTCCTCTGCCACTGAGCCACATCTCATATCTATGTGAAGTAGCTTTTATAGAAACCGCTCCAAGAATGAAAGCACACTTTACATTCAGTAATACCTTGTGAGATATTCCAGATTTGTGATATACCCCCAAAGGGTGAGAAGCATAGTAGTAGGTTGTAATCGTAGATTGAGCAAGACCACTCATTTGATAAAACTGGCCGTCTCTATCACAGGCCAATGTATTGATATCTTAAAAAATCCTCAAATATATGACTAAATTCTCAGGGCATTTGTTTATTTATCTAAATATTCACCCAATACTGAGGATTTTGGTATTACCTTAGTGATAATTATTTACCAAGTCTCTTTCAATGACTTTATCCTAAATAAATGCCTATGCTACTACTGGTTCAGGCCCCTCCCCCATTTTTTGTCCATACAATGTTATCCTTCTATATTCTTCATCTCCTACTGCATACGTGAGAATTCCTCTCCTCTCCTCTCCTCTCCTCTCCTCTCCTCCTCTCCTCTCCTCTCCTCTTTTTCTGTTCTTCATTTTTTCACATTTTAATCTCCAGTTTGTTATCTGGAAAGGATACATAAACCGAATGATTTGGTATTGTGTGATGGAGGACTCACCTAACCAAATTGGAAATTCTATCACTAATTGTTCAGGACACTTTTTAATGGTTAACCCTGGAAACTCTTTCTTACAATTCTCCACTGTGATGTTAAATATAAACTGACAGTTTTTCTTCGCATCCTGGGAGTTTACTGAAGTTTCCTTCATCAAAGCTTTTCTTTTCTTTTCCTTTCCTTTCTTTTCTTTTCTTTTCTTTTCTTTTCTTTTCTTTTCTTTTCTTTTCCAGAGGCAGTTAAGAAAGAATGGGAGAGACCCCTAAGATTAGGATTTGGGTTTTTTTGGTTTTGGTTTTGGTTTTGTGTGTGTGTGTGTGTGTGTGTGTGTGTGTGTGTGTGTGTGAGAGAGAGAGAGAGAGAGAGAGAGAGAGAGAGAGAGAGAGAGAGAGAGAGAGCGCTGCATATTAATCTTGTTGGCAATTTAAGTAGCCACATATAGAGACTTGTTTCTTTATTTTGGGGCCTGGCTGCTGATGCCTTAAATGTTCCATTTTTCATAAAATCTATTTGTACTAAGGTTCCTGAAGTTGTGTCCAGAGATACTTTATTTTTATCTTAAAAATTGGTAAGCTGTAGGGTGTGTAGCTCACATATTTAGGTCTGGATACCACTCCAGCAGGTTGCGATTCATCTGTCTTCATAAAATGGCCGGCAAGCTGTTCACATGCAAATATAAACCGAGCAGGGAGAGGCCTGGCACACCTCTCTGGAGCTGCCTGCAATACCGAAATTGTGCATTTCCCATCCAAAAAGCATCCCACAGCTCAGTCCAGTGTTTAGGCCAAAGGCATGGTGATATCGGCCAACTTGGATGACTTGGTGCTACCTTAAGGATTCCTGAGTGTGGTGAGTTCAAAGAGAGGAAGGGTTTGTATCTAAGAGATAAAAGAACAAATAACTACTTTTCAAGCTTTGGTGCTTTTATTGTTGTTGTTGTTGTTGTTGTTGTTGTTGTTGTTGGTGGTGGTGTGTGTGTGTGTGTGTGTGTGTGTGTGTGTGTGTGTGTGTGTCTGTCTGTCTGTTTTAAGAAAAAGCTGTTGTATCTTTAGACCTCTCTACTGGAAAAGGTTATCATATTCCTTTCTTCCATCTGCTCTTCGTCAGCCTCACAGATCATTTCAGAAAGAAAGATAACATTTCTTTTCTTTAAAGACACAGAATCGCAAAGGGAATAAACGGTGGTTTTAGGGCAAAGTATCTGTGTGCCCTAGGTAAGCTTCTATTCACCTTGACTGACCGTGTGTCCCTCTCCATTGCCCCAGCCAGGAAGTATGAATGTGAGTTTCTGAATGGCTTCTTTTTGAAAGCAGAACCTCTTGTAGGCATATCAGCTATGCTCTATGGACTTTTGGAATCTTGTGTGATGGCATGACAGAATCTGTTCTTCAAATGAAGTGGGAACACATTGTTCCTTCCTTATTAATTAGCACACACAAGGGAAGATGAGCTTTTTCTCCTAGGTCCCTAGAAAAGTAATGGGAAGCAAATGGTAGTCCCCAAGTAAACCTTAGAGAGTGGCTAAATGGCAACACACTGCTTCACCTACAGCAGTCAGCCGGGCCTGCTGAGTTCTGTAGAGCTGTGTTTTCCTTACACAGTCTCAATTGTGAGAAAGCACAAATCTTTGAACAATTAGAGTAGTAGATGGAAAAATTTTAAGGAATTATCTGGAACCCAGAGATAAAAATACCAACATTTCTGAAACTCAAAATTGATGTAATCTAATGGTTAAAAGCACCTCTAGAGCCAGACAGACCTGTGTTCAAATTAAATAGTAGCTAGGTGAGTAAAAAGCTTCTTCCACACACTTGATCATCTTGCAAGCACGCGAGAAATCCTAAAAGGAACCTACAACACAAGTATTGAAGTGACTGTGGGTGGGAATAGTATAATGCCTTGTTCACAGGAAGAGTCCAGGGGTTCTTCAGGAAAGGCTTGCTGTAAACATCACATACTAGTCTGCATTTCCATCTTGGAGTCCTGGTACAGAAGGAATGGTGTCAGAAATGAACCAGAACTTCCAGGGCCATCCTTTGTAGATAAACTCTTAGATGCCTGGCAGTACGTTCCTCCTTAGGTCCCGTGGTCCCAGAGTAGACATCTACGTTACTGTTTAGCTCTGTCCATTCATCTCCCATGAGCCTAAGGACTAGTGAACAGCAGAAGAGATTCTGAATTTCTGGGACCTCCAGGTATGTGTGTTTCAGAAGAGAGGTGTCCTTCAAAGAAGGCACACTGCCTAGATTTCTTTAAAAATATCAGCTAAGTTATTATTATTATCATCATTATTTAACCTGGCATATAATCCAAGTAGAATCTGTAAAATGCTGGAAATCGTGTTGGGAATATAGCTCAATGGTAGATCACTTGCCTAGTTGGGTGAGGTTCCATATTCAAACCCAGCCTCATGATAAAAAGAATAAAGAAAAGAAACCAAAAAAAGCAAACCACAAATAAAAGGAAAAAAACCCACACACACAAAAATAAACTGAACAAGCAAACCAATAAAAACCTGTGAAATAATGTAGAACTCATGACAAAAATCACATGAAATAGATCGTACACAGCACCCAACTCTTCACTCTGAACATACAATGCAAGGATATTGCTTAACAAAATCAGTATGTTGATAAATGTTGTCGGTACCCTTATATGTTATGTTTTGTATATGTCTTCACTGTTGAGTTACCATAAAGGTTTTTTGGGGGGGAGGAGCTTCTCTGGAGAAGTTGGACATCCAATTTGCATGTAGGAAAAGACCTATAGGTAGAAATATCTAGATTTAACCCATTGTTTCTGAAGCCAAAGCTAGAGTGAGTGGGTCAAAATTAGCTGCCCCAAAGCATGTGTGGTTGGCATGAGATATATTTGATCACTCTAGGGAATGCAAATATAACATGATGCTTCCAACTCTGATGTATCCTGTCCATCACTCATGAGAGCAAAGCTTGTGAGATATCATTTCTGCTTAATCAAGGCCATATTCAGTTGGACCACAGAGGATCAGGAGCCAGTCAGCACAGACAGACCTCAGACACATTCCCCACTGGGTCTGACATCAGTGAAAACACCTGGAAGTAAAAATGGGCAGGGCAAAATCTCATGCACAGAGCCATATGCATCCCATTCACCACTGCCAGCCAGTAATAACCTTACCTTAGTTGTTATTGATAGTGAGAACCCCTGTAAGAACCAAGGTCATTTTCTTTGGGCTCGGTGGTGTGGTGCTCCTATGTTGCAGCTCTATGGTGTTGCTACACAACCCCATGGGCCTCTGCAATTAGAGGAGAGCCATTAATCATGACACTTGCCCTAGATTTTGAAATTATGCAACTCTACCTGCCACCTGGAAAAATCGATTCTAGATATACTTTTTTATTTGGCTGGTATTTGACTCTGGTTTTGATGTTGACTAATTTTATTTATTCTAGTCCCATCTCGAATGGTTAAACTCATCACCACTGTTAAATGTTACTAGAAGAAAAAAAATGAGCTGATCCTCACCATAATTGTTATTACTTTATTAGTTATCATTTCCTCTCATTCCTGTATCTATTTTGAATATTTAAATATTTTCCAAACAAGTTCTTCATAGCTTAAGATTTATATGTAGATACACTTTGTAAGTTGGGGGTGAGTTAAGAAAACTGTAAATTTCTATTTCTCTTTGGATAAACTTTTTTTTTTTTTTAGTCTGGTAAATGTTCTTATAAAAAGCCCAATTTAATATTTTCTTTTCTGTACTTCCTCCACAAATATAATAGATGTGCTATCATATTAAATCACAATATTAATATCACTGAAAAGGCAGAAAAGTTGATTATTTCAACCTAAATACATTGTGACTGTTGGACGGACTCCTTACGTGAGAGGTTATTTTTGATGAATGGGCCATTTTGGGGTCATTTCCAAATCTGTGAAGACAATGTACCCTTACAGCTTGCATTTTTCTGGGAAAGCAGGAGTGGTCTGGCATCATTGACTTGTAAAGACAGTCTATCGATGTTTCATAATTTGCATGACTTTCTTTTACAATTACCTAGCAACAATTATTCTCTGAAGTGTTCTTCAGAGAACCCTGCAGGGACAGACACAGTAGAGTGACCACCAAAATAGCTGCAATAACAGTAATGATCAATATTCTAAAATATGTAAAGGCCCCAACTCAGGGGAGACATTACAGCCTAAATGCCTGCTGGTTTTCAGCTCTGTGTGATTAAGTTCCGACTGATGAGTTTTCAGCAAGGCAATGGAGCCAGTCTCTCCTCTTTAAGAGACCAGGGACTAAGACATTGCCTGATCTGAAATGGGAGTTTGAAACATGATGAATCCTGAACTCCTATATAACTTGAGCATGTCTGGCCCATTGTCGTCTCCTTAGAAATTCTTCTAGACTGCTGAGTCTTAGGAAATACGAGTGAGGCAATGGCATAGCTCACACAATCTACACACAAAGTGTGGAAAGTGGGGAAGGAGTCACTCTAAAGAAGTAAACAATTTATTGTCTATCCACAAGTTTGCCTGTGTGAGCTTTAGCTCTGTTGGCTAATAACCCAAATAGGAAATGTTTTAGACCCCCATTCCCTGATTTTTCAGATTCTGAAATGGGCTAGCAAGTGATTTCTTTCAGATATTTCCCCACCTCCGTGTCTAACTTCTTACATAATTACAATTATTTAATTACAAAGTGAAGAAGAAAAAAGGGGGTTTTCTTTTGGCTTCTCCAATTTGTTTGCCCCTGTGTCTCATCAGAGACCCAAGAGTGCCCTTTTCCTGGAACATTCAAAATAGGAAAGTGTTTGTGATTTGCATGTGGTTGTACAAATATACCCACAGCTCAGGGTTCTAGCATTTAAACTGAAGTGAGGCTGTCTTCATCCAGTCAGTGTAGTAGAAGATTCACCTGTTGCTTGGCTGCAGCTCCACCTGCTCCTGTTTCACTGTGATCCCAGCATGGAGCTAGCTAGCACAACAGGACCCATTGACAGAAATGCCTTTAAAAGGACCACTTCTCTGTACTTCCACATCAATCAAGTAGCAGCATGAGGAAGTATCAGGGGGCCTAGGTGGATTCAGGAATATGGGCCTTTGCTGATACCAACTGATCATTTCTCATTTCTCATTGGAATGAGTGAGAATTTCTTATTTTCGAGCATGCACATTATTTTTTGGACGGAATAATCCAGTTATGGATAATAGTAGTAAATAGAATGTAGTATGAGTAATGTATTTGGAGATTCAGGGTCACTAATCCAGACTGATTAGTTGTCTGACAGAAAAATTCATGGGACCACAAGGATCTTGACTCCTTTGCTCACTCCCTCTTCTTCATTCTTTTTCTCTTCTTTGGGTTCGTCTTAGCTGCTGGCAGCTCCCTGGCAGGAGTTTATTGTTAAGGAACTCTACTGGGATGGCTCCAACAAGGTGGGGGGAGGAGCAGCATTTCCTGCAGAGTATTCTGCTCCTTCTTGGTTATTAATTTTCATACTTGGTTGACTTTAGCCCAGAGGGAGCCAAGGAGTCTCCTGTGCCTCATCCACGGGCAAATATGGCAAATAACCAAAAAGAGAAGTGTAACGAGCGCTGTGGCGCGCCTGAGCCACAGAGGAATCGCCACCAACAATCTCTCCACACAGGACACAGTATTTGCTTAAATTTCTGTAGATATTCTGCAGCCAGAGAGCAAGCAAGTACTCATAATGGTCAGAGATGAATAAGAAGTTTTTGGACAGGGCCACATTAGTGAATGGGAAGCTGACACTGAAAGCCAGACACAATGATCTGTGAAGGAAATATCAGCCAAGTGGCTTGAAGGAACTCTCTTCAGTTCTCAGAAGCCATTCAAGGGACAGTCTTCAGGGTGCATTCAGACCATGTATTTAGGAGTGGTAAGCCAACACAGACGTGGTTCAAACATCTTTGTCTTGAGAACTTGATAGCCTAGAAAGGGAGCAAAAGGCAAGATTCATCTATTTACATGTCATATATTGGTCATGTCCGTTCTAAGAGACAGGCATGATTTTTTAGCACTACACAAATCAAAAGCAAGTCCAGCTCTTAATGCTTACCTTTTTGGTCAAGAAAGTGACTAATAAGCATGTAATATAACTGTCAATATTAAATACTATGAAATAAAGTCAAATGAGGAGGTGTCACTATTATACAAAGGCTCACGGGAGGGCCATTGTGATCTGTTGCCATTTGAACTGAAGCCCAAAGATTAAGTTGTAAAGTTGGCTATTATTAGGTAGTTCTATTTTAGTATAACAGAACAGCAACAAAGCTGTCTCTGGGGTATATGCAACGTGGAATATAGTATACACAAAGTATTTATTACTTAAGCCAAGTTCTGTACTTTATCTGGCAATTAGTCCAAATTCTGCACACACCCTGTAGAGGTTTCAGAGTTAGCCATCATAGTAGTGTGTAGGGGGTTTAATTAGGCTGTGATGACGTCACTGATCACCAAGGGTCAAACCACTGGAATTTAACCCACTAAAAATGAAACCTGAAGAGACCACTTCCAAGTTCTCATGACTTTTGGTGCATTGCCCAGTAGTTGTTTTGGAACAATGAGCCAGTTGTCAGGTGCTGTCAATAGGTGCAGTAAAGATGGTTGAGAGTCACTCAACCTATGAAAGTAAGCATAGAAGTTTAATCACTGGGGTATCAACTGAATCCACCACTGGGGCCTTATGTGAGTCACTGTTGAAAGAAAAGCCAAAGTGCATTTTTTCACAGCATCTTGCTATTAGCAGACTATTTGCCTCATGAAAGACAGTGAGTATAGAACAATTGTCAAATACTAGAGCACTGGAAAATTCCACTTTCAGAGGTGGAGTCAAAAAAAAGACAGTTCAGGTAAGCTGGACTGCAGAGGACTCCATGCTTCAATAAGAACTGCTAAATCTGAAGGCTTTGTTTAAAGAGTGAGTTTCTCAGGACGACTTTACTTAGATTGAAAAATAAGCTTGTCTGAAGATGTTAGATTAGCATAGAGTTGACCCTTTTAACATTAAAAATGAATAATGTCACAGATTTAAGGAAAGCAGTATTAAAGGAAATAGGATAAAATTCTTCAAGGGTTTAGGAGTAAATAATGCAAAAATAATCATTTTTGTTTTTATGATCATAGCACACATTCCTCGAGGGCATTTTATATACCAGGTGTTCAAGTTCTCTAAGTACAATAGGCTGTGTTGGAATTCAGTGTGGAAGACATTGTGGAGGGAAGGGAGCACCTTCAGACTGCAATATAGTTCCAGTGCCTGGATACGGAGACGTGGTCTAAGGATTTTCATAGGAATAGTCTCAGATAACAGGGACTTTCTAAGAGAATTTTGTCTAGAACAGTAAGAGACAATGGGCCAAAGCCACCTATTTAATTGCTGTGTTCCTGATGCAGGAATGGGCCTGCCTCAAGGCCTTCCCTCTCAGTCACTGGATGGGAACACCCTGGAGAAAGTGCAGCCTCCAGATGTGCTAGGTGGCCTGAGGAGCCACAGCCTGGTTGTCAGGCAATGATGATTGTCTTTGTAGCAGTACTTTGTCATTTGAGACAAAGTTCTAAGAGTTCTGCATGTACAAGCATATTTAATCCTATTTCTAAAAGCGGATGCTGTTGGTGCGTTCATTTTACAGATGAGGACGCAGGGAATTTAAATGATTTGTCCAGAGCCAAGTATTCACAAGTCATTCCAGCTCATTCCAGCTGCTGTCCAAATGCTTGGCCATTACACATGCTATTGTGGAAAGAATGGATTTCGAATTTGGCTTCATAATGCATTGATTTGTAATGTGGGGCAAGTAATTTAAACTCTTAGGCATTTGGTTTTCTATGTCAGAACTTCCCTGGAGAAATGTATTTTGTTGCTGGTTTTGGTTCTAACAGTGTTAGTGCCTTTTGCACCCTGTTTGTTTCTTCGGATGGATACTCCTCTCTTATCTTACTCACCTCATCATCTTCCAGGAGACCTGCCTCAGTTTTAGTCAGGCAGCCACAGGAGATACATTATATCCTTAGGTGGTATGTCAGTTCTGTGAGTATTGCTTATATGAATCTATATATAATGTGTGTGTATATATATATATATATATATATATATATATATATATATATATATACACATACACACACACATACACACAGTACCAGTACTTGCAACTAACTATTCCCAAGAGATATTCAGTGGAGTAAAGCCCTCTCACCACCTTATTGCCTCATGGAGGTGAAGCATCTCTTAGTTGACATCTTGATTTTATTTTTGGTAAATTGTATTTTATGGAAATGTATTTTTAGGAACATTTTTCAGTTTTGGGGGGAGGAAGTTAAAATTATTAATATATGTTACTTTTGTGGACATTTGAAAGCATGAAACTAACTTTTCATTTTATTTTCCTGCCAGAAATGGAGAGTATCCAATGGGATTTGTTTTAAATATTATACCAGGTGCTGCTATGTTTGTTGGATGGCATAAAACAATTACAGTTGCCAGTAAATCTAAAGTGCTCCAGTTGCAGAAGGTGGAAGAATGTAGTTTTATTGAAAAAAAATGTTTACTTCCAGTCCCAATTTTTTGAGCAAGGCAATAAGAATTTTCACCTTACCTCTTTAATTTCAGGTTTGTGAATTATTTAAAAGAACTGTTTAATTCTCCATTTCCAGCGAGCAAAACCAAGTTCGTTAGGAGATCTGATTCCTGGCAATTCCCACATTCACAGATCATGGTAACTCCATGGAGAGGTTTATCTTCTTTTAAAATTGCAAATGTTGTCAAAACTGAAAGCTTTTCAACTGAATGTCTTGTTAGAGCTTCAAACCCTTAGTAAGATCCTAACAACAAAAAAAGGGGGCATTGATCCATCACCCATTCTCAAGTAGCTGCACAGAGGGGCATGTGTGTCCATTCTGTTGCAGGACTTGCAGAGTGATATTGTGAGATTAACTCAGCAAACCTTAGTTGGACCAAGAGTTAACAGCTGGTGGCCCCTGAAGTAAGGCAAGGGGGAGAATGGTCAAGGAATGATAGGCTAACATGTACGTGCCCAGGTAGAGTGGCATAGAATGTAGCTTTTTGCTTATTAGTCTATCCCAGCCAACTTGGAAGTAATAGTTTGGATCTATTTTTTTAAGTGGAGGAAAGATGGATTTTCAGTTAAGAGAGATGGTAAATAAACTGTTTTCAGAAATATTCCATGAGAGAAATTAACACAAGATGCCCCGATCATGAGAGACAGACAAATTCTGAGCAGCTTTCAGCCAGTGAAGATGGGCTACGTGTAGATTGCCTGTCCTCTACACTCTGCCTGTTACTCACCCTTTCCAAGTATGTCTCAGGCTCAGTTCCATCCAATGAGACCTGAAGGAGGACCATGTGCAAGCCAGGGAGCACTCCTCTGTGCAGAGGATCTGAAGATTTAACTCTACAGCAAGAGCAAAGCTCAGAACCTAATCATTTCCAGCTGCACTAAATACACTGGTTCAGAACTCAGCTCTTTCTACGTGGGATTCTTCTGTAGATCTCCTGGGCAAGCAAGAATATTGACCACAGTGTGGAAAGACTAGTCAGTAAACACTATAAATTGTTTTTAGTATGCGGAATGATTTAGCCATAACAGTTCTAGAGATAGACATGGAGGAAAACAAAGGCTGGAGAGTGTATTCGTGGTCAGTAGCCAGTGAGAGGCCATGTTTTGTTGCTATGTCTTCCTTAGGAGATCTTTGAAACTAAGATGGTAGTTCATAAGGTACTTTGGAAGCCTTTGAAAGGCTTGTACTTATAAATAGCAATAATAATACCAAAATAGGAAATCCATCCTTCTTCCAATTGATCTTAACCATGTCTACTTATTAATTTATGTGCTATTCTGGGTGCCAGGCAGTGGGGAATAAAAGCAGAAATTAAAGTCAGGCACGCTCAAGTAAATACGTGAGCAAACACAGAGAGAGTAGGGCAGATACTTACGTAAAATGCAGTTGTGCTTCCCTGGGCGTGGTGAGTAGCAGCATTTGGTGTGCATGGTGAGGGCTGGGATGTGTATGTGTTGGAGGTTATTCAGGAGGCAGCAGGGGTGAAGCACAAGTATACACAGAATAGGTGAGATCTTTGCTCTCAATTCTGAAATGGGCAACATTTCACGGATGTTATTTTGGGCTTTCTTATCCATTAATATTATCTCTAACTCGCCCTGACATTCAGTGAGGAAGTCTGGTCTACCTAGACTTCGGTATCTTTCTGGGAGTCCTCAAAGCAAACTCTCTCTTGTGGATCTCAGCTGGCTGCTCCTGCTGAGGCAGTTAGGCTTAGAGACCTCTCCTGTCATAGGATCCTTTCTTCCATGGTCTGAATCTTAGATGTTGGAGCCCCTTTTTTATCTCCGTACCTATGGAAATGACATATGCAGGTGACTTTGGTGGGCATAGGGAAAACAAGCTTCAGAAGACACAAGCTACTTCATAAGCAATGCTGTTCTTAGAAGCACTGATCCATGCCATGTCTTCCATGAGCTCTCCTCTCTTCCTGTCCTCTCTGTTACAAATGCTGAGGAGTTCCAGCCTTGCGCTTTGCTGAATTTTTCAGTTAAGATTCTTGGCAATCTCCCTTTTTGATTATGGTAAAAATGCAGCATCAAGGTATTTTCTGAGTTGATGGATCTGGCACCCTTGATAAGATAATAAGCAAGAGTTCTATCCTCTGGATGTGGAAGAGGGAACACCCAAGGTTCTCCTTAAGCAAACAGAGCATGCTGATGAGAGGCCCTGGGTGCAGAGCACGTAGCACAGGCATGGAAGTATCTAGCCTGGAGGGCCAGTCACACGCCTGTTTCTCTGGAGTGAAGCAGGCTGACTGCCTTGCTGACAATCAGAAAGCATCTATGAATGAGAGAGAGACAGAGATGAAATTAAAATGTGACTTCTTTGGCATCCACCTTTCGAACCTAGGCCTTCCCCACTTTACTCTAATTCAATTTAGTAGATGTTGGAAGGAAACTAATACAGTTAAAAAGAACTCCATGTAATCTCACTAACGTTCTTAGAACATTGTGCTCAAGGTTTTCTGGTCAAGGATATTTGCATTTGTAGGATAGTTAGAGACAGGTTTCTCTTCATGTGGAAAGCCCTTGCTTTGAGAATGACATTTCCAAGCTGTCAAAGTGTAATGTCCTCAAAGCTCAAATAAAATGGCCTTTTACTCTGTAAATATTGAAGAGAAGGCTGAAAGCTTCACGGTGAGTTCACTAGCCTGCTGAGTTGGGCTCAGAGAAGGACATTTGTTGAGTCCGTTATAATAAAATTCAAGCCTGAGCGATGTAATGGGAAAGTATGAACAGCATCAAATCCCCCATTTTCCCCTGGCTTCCATTGCTTTGGCATTGCTCGCGGGTGGGGTTTCCTTTGGAGTGAAGCTCACTACATGCATCTTTGTTACTTGACTGTTCTCATCTCCAATTTCTTGCTGTTTACGGAGAACTATAAAAATCTTCACGCTAAATCTTCACATATCACATTTACTCATCCAGCCAATATTTATTTATTAAACATCTGCTGTCTTCCAGATACCATTCCAGGCCTTAGTCACAGGACTGGGGAAGTTGACAGTGGATATGCCTTTAATGGCACAGACCAGCAGTAACAGAGAGACCTTTTATGGCATTCAGCCTTTCCCAGCTTCCTTTCTGCCACACAAATTCTCTGCTTTTCTTAGACTTAAGAGCTTCTCCAGGAAGAACAAATGGACAGCAGAAAGTGACCTGAAATACTATTGAAATCATTTTCTTTCTTCTCTGAAGAGTTGACTTGAAAATAGTTTGTTTAGAATTCGGAGTCACTTTTGCATTTTTAATATTGTGTTTGTTTAGTGGTTTCTGGAACAACTGCAAAGGGAGACATTCATGGCTGATAAACCCCATGAGAGCAAAGACTTCATCTTTCCTATCTCCATTTTCCTGAGTGCAGTGCCTAACTACCACAGAATTTGGGCTCAGTACATTTCTGCTATAAACACATAACTAAGCAAGGCTGTCCTATCCTTGTAGCCTGGTGCACAAACAGTTCCTAAAGGTTTGCTGATGGCGAGGCTGTAGATGATGGCCAGGAAGTCTGTGTATACCTGGAAACCAGTTACTCTGGAGGCTGAGGCAAGAGAATACATTTGAGGCCACTCTGGATCTTCAGCTACATACTGGGACCTTGTCAAACACACAGAAAAGAAACAAGAAAGATTAAAAGCATATGGATGCTGTCCACATCCAGTGGGCTTCTGTTGTGAGCACATGGTTCTCAGCCCTTCTCCTCTATGCAACACTCTAGTACTTCGATGGCTGGCCAAACAGCATATGTTTTTGTTTGCTGCACTGTGGCAGGGATGTATGTGTCTGAAGGCCTGCAGCAGCATTGGCTGCCAGTCAAGGAGGAAAGGGTTGCCTTGGCCTGGCCTGGTGAGACTTCAGGCTTTTATTTGAGAGTTGTCATTGTCTACACATTCCTTGTCTCTCCACAACCAGTATATTTCCCCAGAGCTTTGCCCTGACAGAAGAAAAATGTCTATGAGACTGAGGTGGGTAGCACTAGTCCAAGTATAGGAGAAGAAATTGCCGTGTGGCAAAGATGACTGACACAGAAGGATCCTTGTTCTCAGAGTACTCGGCAAAGCAAAAGGAGATGTCTTAAGAGCAGGCAGCACTGAGCTGGAGTTGAACAATTGACAAAGCAGGCCATGTCTATCTTATATCATTTCAACATACTTATAGAAATGGTGCCTCTTTGTTACTCTTTTCCATGACTTACATAGTTACAGAACATGGGGAGTTTGAAGATGTGTTGAGTTTGATAGGCTTCCTATTGGAGGAGAATATTTGTGGGAGGAGTTAAATCAGCCACCAATGTAAGCTTTGCCAGAGATGTGGTAAGAGAGGCTGAGAAGTCTAGGCTGTGACATTTCTTGGGACCATCTACACCTGATTTTGCTCCTTCCTCTAACTGACCTGGGGAAAGGCACTGGGCCTCTCCATGCCCCAGTGTTCCCACCCGAAACAATGTTTACTGATAGTTCTTATTCTTCTTTGCCCTTAAAGACTTGGTAAAAATATAATATATAAAATACCTGATAATACATAAGACAATCAAACCACATATAAATTAGCTACTAAAATAATTCCTAGAAACCAGGAATTCATTCATTTTCATGTCCCTTCCCAAAAAAATTAGGAGCCTGCAGATATTGTTTATGTTTTTTTTCCAGTACAACAATACTAGTTTTTAGGTTGCACACAGTTACAACGGTCTTACGTGGGAAATGAATGCTCCTCTCTCATGTGGAGGGCATTGTACCATGTGGTTCATGATTTCCCCTCCAGGCCTACAGAGTCCAAAGGAAACAAACAAAAAATCACCCCCACATTCCCCACAGCCCCACTCTATCTCTAGTCTGAACTTATCTGATATTTTAACATTTCTAAGATAACTTTTTCAATGCAAACACACCAAGTCACCTCAAATAGCCAAAAGAAATGCACGAATAAAGCCGTTAACTTCTAACAATATTTCGATTTACCCAGAATTCATCTAGGGAACTTCAGGATATATTTGTGTGTCATTATGTGGCTTCAGGCTTCAAGTTCATTAATCCTCAAACCCTCAAAAGCTTAGGCTTTTAAACTTCTTATTTGGATGAGTATATACACACCAGGAGTGCTTGGATCCACTATTTTCAGATAGCTTTTATTTGACATTTCTTTGTGGGGAGAATGAGTAGCTCATAGAGAAAACTATGTTATGTATCCTTGGTGTTTGTGTGGCCACATTAGAGTAAATGTTGGGAATCCTAAAAACATAGTTACTCCCAGCAAATCTTACCTGTATTTGCTGACACTAAAAGGAGGCATCAGTATCTGCCTTCTTAATATGCTAGAGTGAAGAGTCTACCAAGTATAGAATTTAGATCTCTGACAAGTTATTTCTCAGATTAAAAAAAGGTTTGAGTAGTAATTATAGATGATAGATAGATAGATAGATAGATAGATAGATAGATAGATAGAGCATATTTTCCTTTTCATACGTTTTGCTGATTGTACCAAGTTCTTTCACCTCACCTTCTCATAAATGTCTTCAAGTGTGCTCGCATAAAGGCTCACAAGAGTAGCTATGCCAAGCCATTTGAAAGGCAGTGTTCTTGCTCTATGATTTCTTCTGTGGACACTCCCTAGCCATCTTACACGATGACGCAAGTTGGTAGAGCAGCCTTCCTTGGTTAAATGGCTCATTTATTTCACTGGCCTGATGAAAGCTCTGTGAACCACAATGAATCACAACAATTATCAATTTAATTCTTTTTTTACCCCATATTCATTTAAAAGGCTTGCTCTATAAATATAAAGCCCATAGATAAAAGGTTTCTCTAAAAATCACTCTCTTTTCAAGATGTTTTCATTAGTTGGTATTCATTTAAGTGGGTTCTACTCTGCATACCATTAAAGATGTGTGTAAATGTTTTTATTGGTCTCTTCCCTGTCTTCCACTTTTATATTTCCTCTATAAGAGGCAATGCCATTAACCTTAGCAGTGCTGAGTGTGATCGCTTTTCGATCAGCCCCATCATTGCAAACCACTGATCCATAGCTTACATTACTTAAACCACTGGTTCCTAAACAGAAAAATAGCTCCATTACCTACATGGAATGGAGATAGGCTGACTGGAAAATCCTTTCACAAAGAAGACTGATCACAGAGCTCATGAGCTCCTTTGGGAACAGCCCTTTCTTGGATATAAATGCTGCAGTAGTAGTACCTGGGTTTCTTCTTTTAACTCTACATAAATCTTTTATTAAAGACACATACGTGGGTGCCACTGAGCTGTTTTGGATGTAGATTGAGTCTTTAAGAGCCATCCTTTCCCCACAGGCAGTGGGCAGATATAGACCTAATAATAATGCAGGGGAAATACACTAATTCAGGGGAGACAGACAAGATGCTCTGAGGATGCAGAAGGTAAAGTGCTTCAGCTCAGACTTCAGATACAGAAAAGTGAGAGTTCAGTGACCTAGAAGGAGGTGGAGGAGCCAAGAGAAAGAATCATGTTTCACATTAATAAAATAGCACCACTGAGGTCTGGAAGTTCATGATAATGAGTTGTGCAGAGGAGACCAAGCCCAGTCTAAGAAGGCATGGCGGCCATAGGACAGGGCTCATGTTTTTGTCTTGTCTCCTGAGTGTCTGCTTGCAGCACAGCTAGTCTCAGGTGGATGGACTCGAACCCATTTGTGCCCCAGTTATAGCCTCTTCTTGTCATTCAGTCACAACATTGGTAGAAAGGGCCTTAGATCAGGAGTCTGAAACCTGGCCTTCATGCCTGGGTCAGCCACATCTAGCTATGATACTGGGGAAGCAAATTGTCTTTTCTAATCCATGGTGACTCTTCCATAGTTGTAGACAGAAAAACGGTGCCAATCACATAGCTGTCAAGCATTCTAAATTTAATAACACCAAAAAAAGTTTCCAGCATATAGCTAGTGCTTAAAAACAATAAATAATTACAAAAAAAGAGAAGAAGAAACAGCTGGGGCTTTGGAGATGCCTTATTCCATACTTAAGCATGGGGAACTCAGGTTGCACCCCAAGCTCCCACCTAAAGGACAGGTTTAATGATGCATGACTGTAGCTCCAGCGCTCTAGTCTCTGGAAGCTACTGAACAGCTGCTCTAACCAAATTAGTGAGCTCCAGGAATGGTGAGAGCATGTGTCTCCAAAAATAAGGTGAACAGTCATGCATGTGAGCCTGTGTGCATACATATACCATGCGCATATACATGTACATACATGCAAATGGACATATTTTGATACCTAAGTACCATCTGAAATAAATTAATTTTAATTATTGACTTGAAGGTTCTTTTTGCCATCTCTCGAAGATAATTTTTAATCCCTGGAGCCTACCAGATGGAAGGAGAGAACCAGTTTGCCAAAGTTGTCCTCTGACCTCCACAAGTGCACCATACCATGCACCCCTGTGCTCTCCTGGACACATGTATAACTAAATGTAATAATAAAGTGACGTAATTATCCATCCTGTTGTTAGGATGGCAGAGCACTCTGCACTGCTTAGCATTTGCTCCATGGCAGCCAGTAAGCTTGTAGAAGCTCACAGGCAGTGGTTCTTTTTGACTTAGTGTAGCTGCTAAAGCCTCTCTCAATTGTTGATGCTATAAAAACTAAAGAGTCTAATGTTTCCTCAAGTCACTGTAGTGACAGTGACAGTGGTCTTGATCTTCACACTGGTTCATATTTTTACCTCCCTTTCCCATCTTTTGAACTTTCTTTTGATGTTTGTGAAGACTCACATGTCTGAAAACTTAGTCTATCTTCAAATATGAGACAAGAATGTTAACCAATGTTTGCCAAAAAAAAAAAAGTCACTACCTCTTTAAATTTTTTACTTAATTTAATCTCGGTGCCTCTAAAAGAAAAGCTTTCACTTAAAGTCCAGCCTTTCAGAAAAGCATTCTTGTTCATGGGAAATCTTAATGGAGAAAACTGTAGATAATGAATTTAAGGAAAATATCTGGCAACACAGGCTTATGCAAGTCTGAAGTGCCTGGTGAAATCTCAGACAGTCCAAATGGAAAATTACTCAGCCTGTTTCCTCAAGATAGACTTGTTTGTACAGCGACTCAAAGTTTAGGTGGCAGAACGGTAGATACACATGCTGTTCTTATGAGCTGTGTTTTTAACCTCCTCTTAGTTTGGAACGTAAGCTGGTTAATGTCTTCATTTGTGCTTCCTGGATTATGAGAATGGTGCAGTTCTATTGGACTCAGAAAGTCGAGAGCCTCCCCGAAGAATCTCTCTTACCCCTTAGACTTTAAGTATTGCCTCATAGGAAGAGTGCTCTTAAAGAAAATATTGAGTCTCGTCCTTTTAAGATCAAAGCTTTCAAACATTTTAGGATTCCCATGTAGCTCCAAACTGAGCAGAGTACACATCAGGTCTCTGAGGCTGCAAAACCCTCTGGTCTGAAGAAGCAAAAAGCAAATGAATTAAGAATAGGAGTTCATACATTGCAGGGAGGCTGCGGATATAGCTCAGTGGAAGAGTGCTTACTTAAATGTTTTTGGTCTTGGGCTCAGTCTCCAGCAACACACACACACGTGCATGTGGGCACATACACACATGCACACACCTACCTACCTACCTTTATTTCCACAGTTGTGAACCCACTTACTGATGAGATACAATTCATCCTTAAGACCATATTTTATATACTGTGGACAATAGCCATAATATATACAATTTATGTTGTACTTTTGGTTTCCCCTGAGTATAACAAGTTAATATTCAAACATGCTACTTAAAATAGATAAGATTTATATTGTAATTTTGTGTTCTTCTGAGGATAACAAGTTGATATTTAAACATACTACATCACTTATGTGTAAGAATTAACCGTATGTAATTTTTTAAAATTGACACAAGTCTGAAAGTTTTAAGAACATGGCCATTTACAAATTAGATTCCAAAAGTACTCATTGATTAATAAGAATAATAGAAAATGCCTTAAAACTTGACCATTTCTGAATGTATACTGTCAGAGAGTCATTGAATCCATTAAGACTATTTTGTATAATGAGCAATCCAGTGCTTTCTCATGAAGGTGTATTACTAAAATAGCTTTTCTAATCAATCTTACATACACACAGAAGATAGAACACATACAATATATATGTATATACATATATCTTGCATATTCTAAATATATGTATATGCTCCAATCTTCACTTTTGCAAAGATCAGTGGCTCACAAATCTATGTAGAGTAAAATGGGAAACGAGGTAAAACAAAAATTGACAAACTAATTTAAGTAGATGAGTAAAATCAGAGAAGGCGCTGGAACAAAAACCTCTGCTATGTAGTACATGATTAATTACATTAAGCTATACGTTTGGTTCTGAATTTCCTGGCAGCCAAAGGAAAAAGAGAAACATACATGATTAATTATGTGCTTCTATTACCCGTGAGAAAATAAACACCAGTACATCAGGGACGGAAGCTTTCGCTGGCACTCCATTCCAGTACGAATTTCTCATGGGACTCTGGCACAAAGACACTGAGGGCTATAGGAGCAGTCCATGCTTCTGCGGTAGATGCAGGAGTCTGGGTGAGGGTGCTTCTCTTGAGGCCTACAAACTGGGCACTCAGAAACAAATGAGATCAACTCACTACCCGTGATCCTGGGCAAATCACAAAAATATCTTGCTTCTAATCCATCAAGTAACTTATAAAATTAGCAAAGGTATATGGGCCTCATTGGGGGGGTGCCATAGTCTTCAGAGATTCTAAATATTTCTTAGAGCTAGATCTTAAAGTCAGCACCTGCTTCTTTAAGAAGGGCTACTTCCTAGGAACTGAATCCGTGCTGGCCTCATCTGCTCGCAACAAGTGCTCCGTAAAGACTTAAAGACTCTTACCAGGGCCGGACAGGCCTGTGTCCCATGACTGCTTGAAGCCTGTTACAGAATTCCCTCTGGAATCTTCAAGTTGCTTGAGGACCCCTCCATCAGAGGAGGATGCCTACTGTCCACAAGAAGATGAGATTTAGAAGGCAGAGCCTTTCGAGAGTGGGGGGGGGGATACTGTTTTAATCCCCCACCCCCAAATAAGTGACATCAGAGCTTCATCTGCAGGCAGCTTTTGGTTAGTTGGTTGGTTTGTTGTTGTTGTTGATGTTGTTGTTTTGAGACAGGGTCTCCCCATGTAACTCTGGCTGTTCTGGAACTTACCCTGTAGACCTGGCTGACCTCAAACTCACAGAGATAGAGGCATGTGTAACGATGCTCAGCTGAGCTTTGGGGTCTTGAAGGAGAGCAGAAGCCTAGACATTATCCTCACCAGGTCTTTCCAAAGGTACTAACATGTGCTTGGGAAGCTGGCTCTCAGCCACTGTTGACCTGGGGACCTTTCTTTCCTTTGAGTCTCATTAGCATTCCTCTGAGGAAGGACTTTTCTCACACGTGGCATAACTTGGATGCATTATAGCTGCTTAGAACTAAAAAATGGTTTTGATGTAGGAGGAAGGACAACAATGATGATAAGGTGGGGAAGTGTGTGTTTGACAATTGCAGTATACCTATGCAATGAGTAGAGGCATTCATTTGCCCTCATCACGTAAGGCAGAGGAGTGCGGTCCGGCACCTGAATCCTCACCCAGTCCCATATGCTCTCAATAAATACCCTAGGAAAAAACTTTCCTCGTAGCAGAGGCCATATGGAATAATGATGTCGACAAATTGGTGAGCTATTTCTTATGTGACACTGTTAGGCACAGTAGTATGAAGAGCATTGAGTTCTCCAAATGCTTAATTTATAGCTACAGCTATTATTTCAGTGTACAGCGTCAGATTTATTTCATCAGAGAGAGCAATTGGGAGGCTCCAGGACAGGGACTAAGTGGGAATCGGCAGCAATGCCGGGTGAAAGTGTTGTTTCTAAGAATCTTGTTTGTATGGAAACCCCCTTTGACTAATGACAGAAAAGAAAACATGTGGTGTGCCTTGAGTAAGGCAGTCCTTGACAGGATGTTTGAGTTTTTGTGTTTAGTCTTCCCCCATAGTAACAATTATAATGGATGCATCAAAAACTAAAGCCTGCAGACCTTGTGACCCGTCTTGTAATCAGTGCAAGTCGGTTTAGGGCAGGGAAGCCCAGCTGCATATTAGTTTTATTAGCTGTTCCCAAACATTTTATTGCGAGATTGTGGGGGAAAGCATCAACATTCTTAACTTTCCAATATGTTTCCTATTCAATATGTATTTTACTTGGGGAGTATAACTAAGCAATATGTTTATAATTTCTTTGTTTTTAATTCATCAAAATACTGCCTTTTGGGAAAATGATTTCAGCATAGGGGAAGATCTCTTGTTCTAACAACCTGTTCGTCAAAAGAAGTATGTCTTTCCTGCTCCTTCCAAGGCATATAAAACTACAGTGCCTTTAAAGGTTCAAATCTTCACTCTTCATTTGTTTTTAATGATATTGAAATTATTTTTCCCTATTCTGATGGTTATATTTTATACTATTAACTGAATAGCTAAATGAGCTGTGTCTGGCTTTTATCTCTCATAATCATTTCTTTTATTGATGAAGAAACTGAGGCCCAGAAAGATTAAACACCTTACACAGTCCAAATGGCTTCTAAGTGGTAGAAACTTTGAGCAGACATTCCTTAAACACCTGTTTTGTGCACATAGCTTTCTAGCTTTACAGGATTTTCTTAAACTCTGCCCTTTATAGAACATACATTCTAGTTGCTTGATACAGAAGATTAAATCACAAATACAAAAGAGCAAGTAGTGATCAATTCTGTAGAGAAAAATTGCAAAAGAAAGAACAGCAGTGTGACTAGGGTTTCTGTTCAAAAGAATCAGGTATCAATGTCTCTCTCAGAAGTTGATATTTTAACAAAATCCTGAAGGCATTGATGGAGTGGGGCTGGCTGATGTCTGAGGGAAGACTAGTGCAGGACTAAAGGTAGAAACAGAGGAGGAGGAGGAGGAGGAGGAGGAGGAGGAGAAAGAGGGGGAGGAGAAAAAGGGGGAGGAGAAAGAGGAGGAAGAGAAGAAAGAGGAGGAGGAGAAAGAAGAAGAGGAGAAGAAAAAGGAAGAGGAGAAAGAGGAGGAGGAAGAGAAAGAGGAGGAGAAGAAAAGGAAGGAAGAGAAAGAGGAGGGGGAAGAGAAAGAGGAGGAGAAGAAAAAGAAGGAGGAGAAAGAGGAGGAGGAAGAGGAAGAAGAGGAGAAGAAAAGAAGGAGGAGAAAGAGGACGAGGAAGAGGTGGGTGAGCCAGGAAATGGGAACCTAGTGGGTCAGCTCAGACTAAAGCAGGATCCAAAGGGCTTGGAAGATTTGTGGAATCCTATTGTCGAACACGAGCCCCCAGCTTCCAAGTCAGAAGTGCCATCATTGCTGTGAATGTTCCAAGAATCTCGGGTTACACCATAGAAACTGATATGAGACCAGCTTGTACCCTCAATGGCACAGATGCCATTTGCAGGATTTGAACCTAGAAGAAACAGGCTTTCTTGCTGCTAGAAATAGACTGTGGCGATAGAGCATCAACTTTCAATTTTATCTCTGTGCTGTGTTTATTTGACAAAAGCATAGGGGCTATATGAGCAAATGTGTAGTATATGTAATGTCCTGAGTTTGATTCCCACCACCACCACAACACATACATACATACATACATACATACATACATACATACATACATACATACAGAGACAGAGAGACAGAGACCGAAATTAAGCGTCAGCTGTGTTAATCTAAAATCCCAGTGGTTAGCCCTTCCTTTTTAAAGGAGATTCTAGCTTGAGGAAACTATGGAAAACAAGAGGAGTTCCGAGTCACGACGTTCTCTTTGCTAAGGAACCATAAGGACCTACCTGGGAATCTGGGACAGCATGGCATATTCCCAAAGAGGCAGAGGATGAGACAGAAGCAGCTTGAGAGAGGCAGCAGAAGTCACATGGGAAGAGACCACCCATTTTCTTTCAGCTTCCTGGCTTTTGATCCAGTCTCTGATCCTGAGGTCTGGAAAGGTGACTGGTGCCAGGAAGTTACTTTTTCAGCCCATGCAGATCCTCCCTGAGCACAGTCCAGTCTCTTAGGAAGAAATGATGAGAGGGCTAAACTGCATCTCCTACCTTCCTTCCTGATACACAGGACAGGGGAAGTAGTGAGAAGAGAGAAGTTTGACACCCAGTTAGTAGCTGGCTAGCTTGGCCCAGTCTCCAAAATTCATCAGAATGTGAACGCAATTTGGGATGCTTGCTTAACAACAGGGCTTGTGTCAGGCATCACACAAGGAAGGCTTTATCCAGTATTAGATGTGATTAATATTATTATCACAATAAAATACATTCAATTAGCTTTTTAAATTTCTAGTTCTCACCACAATATTCACTGCTTACAAAAGTATATATTATGGAGCAACTTGGAGGTAAATGTTGTGACTCTTGAAAGGCATACTGGACACAAGAAAGAGAGAAAGAAGTACA
Organism: Mus musculus; assembly: GCF_000001635.26. Classification (NCBI taxonomy): domain Eukaryota; kingdom Metazoa; phylum Chordata; class Mammalia; order Rodentia; family Muridae; genus Mus; species Mus musculus. The sequence continues at coordinate 97,979,649 of NC_000070.6, forward strand.
CTAGAAAACAGAGATGTGCTGAATAGAATGAATGTGAGAATAGATGAATAAAATTGTGACCACCATTTTATTGTCCAACATGGTGATTGTATGTTATAAAAATGTATTATTTCACAATAGCTAGATAAAAACAAATCTTTATTTTTTCCTCACAAAGGGATGACAAATATTTAAGGTGGTACCTATGTTGATATCTCTGATTTGATCATCACACATGAACATATGGAAATACTGGGTATCCCATAAATATATACAATTTCGTGTTGAACAAGAACAAAACAAAATAATAAGAATGTGATGATATAGCATAGAGTAAGAAAGATAGTAAATACTGTCTCAAGGCAAAAACGGGGTGGAGGAATGCACAGGAAGAGAAGGACAACAGACATGGAACATTGGAAAGGTCTCAGACTCCATTAGGACAGAGGGTAAGCATAAAGGATTATTGCCCTGCTCTCAGGGGCACCAGGCTGAGAGCACCTCCAGCAGCCTCCGTAGTACCCTGCATGGCCATGGACTTCACAGACTAGATCTCTGCATGTTTGAGGAGCAATGAGTATGGAGACTTTGGATTGAAAACCCCAAGTGCATGGCCATGGTGTCTAACAGGTGAACTGTAAGGCTCAGCATCTATCCAAACCTCTATGAACCTAAGCTGGGTAGCCAGACGATTCTCCCAAACTCCTGCAGTAAGCTTTGAGAATGAGGCTTCCTTTTCTCCCAACCCTGTGTGAATTGCCCCTCTGAGGGTGGAATCAAATGGAAAAGCCATTATGTCCCCAGAGCCTGCCCTCCTATTCTGAGACCTGGTTGGCTGTAAAAGGGTGAGACTGGCATTCAAACCGGATTACCTTCCCTAAGCAAGAGAGTGTCTTTCCCCTGACTGTTTTCAGAGACACACAGTCAGCCCTTTGCATCTCTCGGTTCTCCAGGTCTCTGCCTACCTACCTTTTTGCTAGAACTTAGGGTTTGTGGAGAGCTGTCCATTTTCTCAGTTTTTGTTCCTGGAAGGCTTTCGCTCACTCACCTACTTCTGCTTTAGCACCTGCCACTGTTCATAACTAGGTGCCAAAAAATGGGCTTGGCCTTTGTATCTCCTAGCTTATGAAGGTTCTCCACAGAGTCACTTGCTTCTTAAACTTATGCTGCAGGCGTGCTGGGCTGCAGTGCTGGAGTAGTTTCTGTGGGATCAGTACATCCATGTACGGACAAGCACTGCCCTGCCATGTCAGGTGATGGAAAACACATGCTTCCACAGAAAGAGTGGTCCTTATGCCCAAGTTGGAGTTACTCTGTTCAGCAATGGCTTAGACTCCAGGGAAATCCTTTTCTAATTCAGGTTACCTTCCTCTACCACAGCTAAGCTGACACTGTCCAAACTGGAGGAGTCCAGAATGTACTGAATTGCTCAGTGGAGAACAGACTAAAAGCAGTAAGAAAACAAACAAAAGCCGTTGGCGGGACATTATGGACGTGTAAGGATCCATGCGTTCTTCAGCTCGGATCCAAATGACTGTGTCCCTCCCCAAGTCCACAAGTTCAAATCCTGGTCCCGTGGCATGTTATTAGGAGGTGAGGCCTTTGAGAATATGGTGAGGTCATGGGGGCAGAACCCCTAAAACAGATGCCAGAGAGCTTAGGTACCTTTTTTGTCTTGTAAGGATGTACCTAGATGGTACCATCTCTAAGGAAGTATACTGCTAAGGATATCCAGTCTGTTGATATTCTGTACTCAGAATCCCAGATGCCAGAAGTACATATAATAAATGCTGTTGTTTAGAAGCCACTCAGTTGATGATATTTTGCTAAAGCAGCCTAAGTGGATTAGGACAGCATTGCAAGCCAAGATGTGATATAATTCTAAACCATGATGACTGTCAGTCACTGGCATCAGCAACGAGAGATGATGTAGAACCCAGAGATGGCTGTCTCCTCTCTGGGGTTTATGCAGTGTTTCTCCAGAATGACCAGGCTGGCAATAGAGTCACGTTTGTGATCAGGATAAGCTTTCACGAACCTTTCACAGTGATCCATTCCCAGGCATCTCTGAGGACTCCTGCCTTCTTGGGGCCTTTTGTAATGAGAACTAATGTACCTGAAATAGATCTGGGAGCCATTCTTTGTCAAAAGTTAGGAAATATAGGCTGTCTTGTCTTCCTATAAGTGTAAGTTGCTGTTGTTATTATTATTATGTGAGAAGCCAAGTGCTCCCTGTGGAACTGGGATATGGTGGTGCAGAGAGCATGACTGGCATTGAGCATGGGCGGCAGTAGTGTGATAATAACATCCCCCGGTAATGAATTTACCCTTACCACAGATCCCAACCCCTTCTGTAGCTGAACTTGACCAGGGACAACATCTCCCAGAAGCCTAGTAGTAGCGCCTGGAATTCACTGGCTTTCAATTTTTAAGCTGGAAAAATGTAGCGCCTGACAGGTTCCCTCCATTTTAATCTCAGAAATGGGTGGTGGGAAGCAGGTGGCAGTGAGGATCTTTTAACAGTGTGATGGATCCAGACTCTTGCATGCTTGGCTGTTTTAGTAGCTGAGTCCAAAGATTAAACAAGAGAGGGAAATCCCACAGGAACTCATCATCAATGTCACTGAAAATGGAAAACACAGAGACCTCATTATTTGTGACACGACAGGAAATAACAAAGATTTACTTTTTAAATGAGTAGGATGGGTGGGTGTGTAATCCAGAGTCCAGAGGCTGCACGTGAAAGAGAACCATTTGGTCAGCATGAGTTCTTACAGCTACGACATTGTTTTTACATAAAGACCAACTATAACATAGTGTGGTTTCATAGTAGCGACGACTATGGAAATTTACCTTTATAAGGAAGTCAAGAGGGCCTAAGAAGCAGTTTCTGGTGGTTTGGGGGTCAAGATGGCTTAGAACCAGTTAACAGTTCAGCCTGGCCTGCCCCTATTAATCATAGGAACTCAAGCAGATCAGTTAAACTTTTCAGCCTCCAATTTTTCAGGAAGCAAAGAAGTTAGTAATTGACTCTGGCTCTTGCTCACAGATCTGATATAAGCACACAGTGAGTCTTCAGACAGCCATCCCACTGCTGGCTCTGCCTTGCCATTGCAGTGTTAAATCTGGCATCCTGCATGGATGCTTCTGTACTCCCTTCCAAATGGACCCAGGCCCAGTCAGGCAGTGACTGAGAACCAGCACTAAGGTAGATACCTTGTTTCATTTCTAAATAAGACTAAAGAAATCCACCCCGCTGTTTAGCAGCCTGCCCTGCAGGGACAAGCTCTGAAACCATTTCCATGCCCATGATTGTAAAGGGATAGAGGCCAAATGTTTACTAGTTCTGGAAATACCCTATAGAGTTTCTCTATCTTGTTCTTTCATGAACCAACACACACACACACACACACACACACACACACACACACACACACACACACACACACACATATCTTGCTGTGTTTCCTGACAGATTTTACTGACCAAGCCTTTGCTGTGTTTATCTGGCCCATAAGACGGCACATCTTTAAATGATATGCAGCTTACCATGAAACCATCTGAACAGAAGGCCATGCCACAGTGGACTGAGGGGAGATTGCTAGTTTAATGTACTGCTATGGGGCCTATGGATTGCCGATCTTTATCTCCTTCTGCAGTGATCCACCCTTCAAATTTACCACTTTAGTTAGTGTATGTGGAGGTGGGATCAGGTGTAATTTCCAAGTTCAAGTTGTGGGAGTCAGTTATCTCCACTGTGTGAGTTCCAGGAATTGAACTCAGGGCCCTGGGCTTGGCTGCAAGCACCTTTACCTGTTGAGCTGTCTTGCCCCAATCCACAAATCTAAAAGTGACTTTTCCTTTTTTGAGTCTTTTTATCTTCCCAGAATTCCCCCTCTCTCTTTCCATAACTTCGAATAATAAGAGAAAAATTCAAGAGTAAAATTAAACTAAAAAGTAAAATTTAGGTAGATGGGATTTTTTTCCCCTTAATTTTCTATTTTATAAAATGACGGTATGAAGTAGAAGCAACCATTGCTTTTCTTTGTCATATAGTAGAAGTCTGCTTTTAAAGACATTGGCTTCAAACACTTAAGAATGCCCTGGTGGTTTTCCTATCACAGAGACTGTTTGCAAACCAAATCCTATCGGACTTTCTCTGTTAAGAGGGATCTCGGGTGAAATGGCAAATCAGTAGTGTGTGTGTGTGTGTGTGTGTGTGTGTGTGTGTGTTTGGGGAATCTCGTTGGTGTGTTGGGCTGGTGGCCACAGTCTGGCTACTGTAGATGTGGTATCAGGCTTTAACAAATCTATTGCTGAAAGCATAAGATGCTGTGGTGAGAACAGACCACTGGATGAGAATGGGCTGAGCCTGCAAATGTTACAGCAAATGTACAGCTTGTCAGAAACTCATTAATACTTTAACCAAGCTCAAACCAAGAAGTGGTGCACTGGAGGCTTTTCCCCTGGTCAGAGTGCCTGGAGAGGAGACACGCTCCTTCCATTCAACATAGGGGAGAGAAAGGAGGTGGGTGAGAGCCATCAAAGCCTTCTGCCCAGCACACTCCTATGCACACACACCCCACACACCCCATGCCAATAATGTTCCTGTTCAGAGAGAGAGACAGACTCTTCAACTTCCTTAGTGTTTCCCAAAGTCCCATCTCTGGTCATTACCAGCTAAAATGCTATCTGCTTTACTTTGGTTTTCTGCCCCTTCTTTCCTTCTTTCCTCCTCCCCCTCTTCCCCTTCCTCCCCCTTCTTCTCTCCCTCCTTCTCTGGCTCACCCTCCTCCTCCCCCTACCCACTTCTCTTCCTCCCCTTCCCTCCTTTGCTGTGCACCTCTGAATTTCCTAAACACCTTTGAAGAAATAGCTTGAGGCTCTCCTCTCTGGTGGCTTCCTCTCTGTGCTCCATAGCCCTTGCTGCACCAGGCGCTCCCCCTGGGGAGTAGCCTCCTCTCACACCTATGCAAACTACAGCAGGCAGCTGTGCAGTTTTCATTCTATAGCTCTGGCTCTCACAGGACACTGCTAAATTATAGGCCCTTGGTAAGTTTAGTTGGGTGAATTAATAATATATACCATGCTGGAGTTGGGTTGAAAAATCAGGGTTTCTGAGCACCGTGGTGTTTTGTGAGGGGTTTTTGTTCTGTGTCACTGTCCTGTGCCTTGACAGATATTTAGAAGTTTCCCTAACCGCTTGTGACTAAATGTCAGGAACCCTACCCTGGATGCCACACAGTTGTGACAATCAACAACTGTACTCAGATCTTACCAAATGTCACCTATGGAAAAAGCACACCAAGATACTTTGAAAGAAGCTGTGTGTGTGTGTGTGTGTGTGTGTGTGTGTGTGTGTGTGTGTGTGTACATGTATGTGTGTGTATGTATATGTGTACATGTATGTGTGCATGTGTGTGGGTGTGAGTGTGAGTGTGTACATTGTAACATCAGTGGTTTGCTAACTGTTTCATAAACAGGTATGACGTTCTTTTCAAGTTAGCAAACTGTGTACGCCAAACTGTTGATGCTTGATGTTGTGAGCTTCTACAGCGGACAGAAGTACAGTATTATAAAATAAAGCATCTCTTCTCTCATGAGAGCCCTTTGGAGTCACCGTTGAAGTCAGAGGTGCCCAGAAGTAGCACTAGCAAACCTTGAAGGTGGAGCCTTTGCTAGGCAGTGCTGGAGACTGCATTAATTCAGGCAATCCTCACTCTGTATGTAGAATAAGATATTGAGGCCCATATTTATTACATTACTTGCTCCAAGGCCCTCAGACATCAGTGAAAATGAGCTGGGACTATGTGCCCAGTGGTATGTCTGCACCCTGTCCTGGGCTGCCCATGTCTCCCTTATGGGAGTCTTTTGTCTAGTGGAGAAGAAAGGTTCAGGGTTCCGCTTAGAGGTGGATTGCCACCAAGATGTGAGCAACTGTGTGTTCCCCATTCTATGTGATAGTCTGCCCTCTCCACGGATCTTATATCTGGTAATGATATACTGGATATGTGGGGACACACAGCATAAAGGGTGTGCTCTTTGGGTAGTGAGGAGAGTTCAAAGAGGTAAGCTCTGGACATGGGAGAAATTTGTGTTTCTCTCATCTTTAGTACACAGGAAGCCATTGCTAAAGTCCACATCCCTCAAGGGCCCTCAGATCAAAATGGTGATTCAGTATGGCTCCAGGGCCTCATTGGGTTTCTTTATTTCCCAATTTAATTTTAATTTCAAAACCCCAAATGAGTTTCTAAATTTTGCACTCTCTCTCTCTCTCTGGTGTGTGTGTGTGTGTGTGTGTGTGTGTGTGTGTGTGTATGGACACATGCAGCATTGCCGCATGTGTGAACATTTGTGTATACCCATAGTAGTGGGTGTCCAGGCATGTAGAGGCCAGAGGTTGACTTTAGGTGTCTTCCTCTGTCGTTGTCCAGTTTATCTTCTGAGACCAGCTCTCTCATTGAACCTGGAGATGACTGATTTGGCAAGAGCAGCTAGCCCTCAAGTTCCATGGATCCTCTGTCCCAACTCTGACTTCTTACAAGCTTCTGGGGTTCCAGACTCCCTCCTCTGCTTGCTCAGTGTGTACTTTACTGACTAAGTCATCTTTACAGACCACAGTTCTTAGCAGCCTTCTGTAATTCATTGCTAAACACCTCCCCAGTACTTTGACCTGGAAAGAAAGTTCACTTGGCAATTTTTTCTTTTTTACAGGAAGGCTTATTTTCTTCAGAATCTCATTTTGATGCTAAACTACAAATAAAGACAAATCAACAACCACAACAAAAAAAAACCCCAGATTTTAAAAAATTCTTCCGCACTTTCTATGGTTCTCTCTCAGTGTTTACTACTAAGATGGCATAGCTTTGATCTTGTGCATTTGAGAAGAAAAACAGTAAATTAAGCAGTGGTGAGGATAGATAAAGTTGAATATAGTATGGCAGCTGTACTGAGAAGGGGAAGTGACATTGAGTAATAGTGACTACTGTGAGAAACTATAGGTTTCCTGATCTTAGAGGAAATGAATAGCTTTCCTATGGGGTATGGTGAAGAATAAAATTGTCTTGGGCTAAGAGGCTAAAGTTTCTGTTGCAGTACAATCACTGTTATAGGAAAGCAAACAAACTACTATCTGTAGGCCAGACCAGGCGTGTATACATTCACAGGGATGAGAGTGTTGCCATCCTGCCTGTAGCTTCACCTGATTCTTTTCCAAGGCTTGGGCCTCTGTCGTTGGTGTCCCTTCACACAGTTTGGGAATGGTGCCGTAGCTGAGAGTGAACTGCTTGCTTGAGTCAAGATCCTGCCTGGTAGTCACTGTTTATATGACCTTGAGATACTTGCCTGAAGACTGTAAGTCTGTACTCTGTTGCTTTAACTGAAAATCAAGGCTATTATAGGAAGGAGAAAATGGCACTGGACAGAGCAGAGATAAGTATCAGGCTCCGAGTACTCAGAAGAGGTAAGCCCTCACCTCTTTCTGTTCACTTGTGCATACATGACGAGCTGAGTCACCTCTTCTCACCATTGCGTGGCTAATACTGCAGGGCTTTGTCCACTCTATAGGCTGTCCCTGAGCCTCCAGAGAGCCTTCCCTGTCCTTCCCTAAGAGCCCTGCACCTTTCCCCATACTTACTCCCAGATGGCCTCCCTCCCACTGGATTGCAGGTACCTGAAGGCCCAGCATATACAACCTCATGCCTGCCTCAGGACCCAGAGCAAAGGGGGAAGCAACAAATGTTCTAAGTAGATTAATGAAAGTGCAGTTCACTTATTTCAGGTCTCAAAGACGGTAACTGAGTGGGATCCAAACCTATGTAAAGGAAATGATAAGCTATACAATTAAAAATATCCCCCTAGTAATCAGTGCATGGGATTATGATTTGAAGCTGATTGTTTCTCAAACAAACAATGCCTCTGAACTCGCTGAAATGACCCACATGTAGAAATAATATCAGAAGGTCCTCACTGCATCTGCCTGAAAAGGTGTTGCTACTAACCTGAGGGAACATAGTTTATTGGTTTCTGTTCTGAGTTTACCACCTATGTATGCCTCATAGGTTAGCATCGGTAAGTGTCTATGGAAAGAGAAAATTAGGATGTCAAAAAATAATTTAGGAAAATATTTAAAGGACCTTTAAAAAGAAACCACATTTGACTTCTAACACTTTTGATGGTAATTGGAACCCCAGAAATTAGTCCCGGACCCTACTAACCTGTGTGCAAATGAGTTGCAGGATAATGTTGACTTCGTCAACTGTGGCCAAAAGGGTTCTACCTTCAAGTTAGCCACAGTTTGCGTCCTTCCTAGCACTGCTACTAAGATTAGTGGCAGAAACTCCTATGGTAGCGAACGACATTTCGAACGAATTGACAGTTTACATCTGATTAGAACTTGCTTTCTCTGTGATGGTATTTTAGGATGTAAATGAAGTTAAACACATGCATTCACACATGCATGTATGCATACATGCAAGGGGTTCCTGCCTCATCTGAGACTGTTCTGCAACCTTGCAGTGATCTATGGGTTTCCTTGGGTTAGGGACAGAAATTGAACAATGATGTTCAATTACAATAGAGATAGCCCATTGTAACTCTCTGACAGAAGGACTTCATGCAACTTGGCACTGAGCGCCTGCCCTTACTTCTTACTGTTAGGAAAATGACAGGTATTCTCTAAAATCTCAGAATAACCAGAGACAGCAAACATTGAGAAAGAGCTGGAGGAGTTACCCTAGTGCTGCACCAACAGTAGCTTGGGCCATCATTGGACTTGTTGGTTGATTGACATCATGTAGCTATGGTAGCCTGGACTGCTCCATTTCCACGGTGGCAGTCTCCTCTGTTAGCACTAGGGACGTGGGGTCATTTGGGTCCTAGGTTCAGTCTTATTTCTACTGCATCTTTGTGCTATAAATAGAGAGCAGAATGCTCATATCTTTCCCATTTTTACATATTACTTTAGATTTCTGTAGCAGCTGTAGAGTTTTAATGCCTGGCTTCTGAGAGGTCACATTGGAGCATTGGATTCAATGTTTCAGATAGTTCCATAAGATTATTCGGTTTCAAATACATGATGCGGTCTGAAAGAGGCATTTCTCCACTAGAGGTGAGGAAGGGTGTCAAAAAGAGAAGTCCTTCATGGGTTTCCTAGGGAAATGCCAGCAGTCAGTGGTGAAGACCACTGTGTGAGGTGGGGGCGGGCAGGGTGCTGTATCCTGCAGTGAACGGGATCTGTCTACACTCTGGAAGCCATGCCCTTCAAACTGCTGATGGCCCTGATGAGAAGCGGTGCAGTAATTCTGAGAATGTGAGCATGCTGTCTTCCAGCTGAGTCTGAGAGAGACTCAGACTATTCTGTGAGAACAAAGGTTCTGCTCCCTAAAATCCAAGAGACTGCCTGCATCCCAGAGTGCTTCAGTGATCAAAGTCAGTGAAGTGAAGCATGTCGATCATCCTCCTGCCTCAAAGCCAAACTCTTTTAGCATTGATTTTGAGCTGTGAGGAATCAAGACCCCCATTGGTAGTGAGGCTTTCCGACAGCTCTGTTTATGCTGAGGCATGGAGCGGAGCTGAAGTGTGGAACCCTAACAAAAACGCGTTTTTCCCTCACTTAATGATAATAATCGCTTATATCCTACCCATTTTAAACCATCAGAAGCATTTCCCATTTTAAGAAATGTAAATGGATTTTATTTGAAATATATTTTAGAGATCAGTTTATAAATACCTATTTTCTATTGCAAACAGCATGGACACATTTAGATATCAACAGGAGTTTTCAGGAAATCAGATCCTTAAAAAAATAAAGTGAAACCAGGGAAGGGAAGGTTGTTTTTCTTTCCTCATGAAAAAAGTTAGTCTTCTGTCAGAAAAATGCACTCTATGTCCACTTAAAAAATAAATTGTACTGAATGTTACAAATATGTAATGTACTTATGAATAAGTAAGATTATATTAGGGATTATATTTATACCTATTTAACGTAACTTAGAATCTCTTTTTAAAATTTATTTATTTATTTGTTTTTGAGGCAGGGTTTCTCTGTGTAGCCCTGGCTGTCCTGGAACTCACTTTGTAGACCAGGCTGGCCTCAAACTCAGAAATCCGCCTGCCTCTGCCTTCCGAGTGCTGGGATTAAAGGTGTGTGCCACCACTGCCAGGCCGAATCCCTTTATTTTTAAACAAGCCAGTAAAATATATCAGGAGGTTTGTTTTCAGCAAATTTTGTGTTATTTGCTTTGGAAAGTAATCTTATTTCACCCCAAAATTTACTCAAATAAATAAAATAAATAAACTACCAATGTTTTCATTTATGCACATATGTGAATATTTAATGTCCATGTCAAAAGGACAGAAGTAACTAGTTTTTTTTTCTATTACAATTTATATAAGATTCATGATGTGAGCTACTCTGTGACACTCTATACTCAAGGTTCTTTGCTAAACATTCAAAATTTACTAGATCATTATTTTTAACAACAAAACCTTCTGTGGTAGATATAACAGTTAGTGCCATTTTATAGATAAAGAAATTAGAATTTAACAGTGTAATCTAGGAGTCTCACATCCATGGTTTGTCTCCTACTTTACTATGTATAAGTAATACCTGGCAAACATAGTTTTTGAATGACAAAATAAGAGAACATTTGTGCCTATAGTTACTTCTATACAAGAAAAAATACGAATAACTAAAAACTATCACAAGTAGCATTTTTTATTATTGCACACCTGAAATTAGGCTTAAAACCTGTATACATTAAAAGTTAATACTGGAGAAATTTGCTAAACACAGCAAAATTAACTTCACTTTAAGTAAAGTTTCCCAAGCAATGGTAGCAGACACTGGCAGGTTTGGGACTCTGCTGCAAGCCGACACTTTGAGGGAATGTTCTTAGCAAAACACTCTCTTCAACGGAAATTAGGTCAGCCTTCTGGAACATTTATCATGTGTACCTGTCACCAGCCAGACCCAGTCCTAAAGTGAACTAAGATCCCACGCAGTGGTCCTTCCTTCTCTGAGAGCTGCAAAGAACAACATAAACCAATAGTTCTACAAATATGTGAGTTTGGCAGACACTCCCATAAAACGAAGGCCAACACCCATAGTGTTGCTCTGGGGATTGAATTCCTTAATACTCTGTTTATAGAAATTTGAAACAGTAAATGGATTCGGTCTGTTCTGAAAAACACTCTGTCCCATGGCTCCTTTGGAAGAACATGTACAGTTGCTATAGAAGGGTGTGGGCAGATGCCCCAAGTCTGAGTTGGAAGTCCAAGCCATCAGCCCCTGTTTGTTCCACACCACTCAGCCATGTAGGTTTTGCCAGACACAGGTGACTATTTGCATAGTTGCAAGGCCACCTCTGCTGAAGCTATGTCATCGCTAATTTGACATTGCAACAAGAGGAATCGGCAAAATCCAGAGCAGTGGAAGGTTCAGATGGAGCACATTGTAAAAACCAGAACAGCAGAAGTAAGTCATAGCACCGTGTGCTTTCAGCCATCGTGTGGCATCATTTTGGTGGTGTCAGAGCTCTGAGGAGTGAGAATGTACCTGCGTCACCATGTGTGTGCTTCAGCGTGTGTGTGTGTGCGTGTGTGTGTGTGTGTGTGTGTGTGTGTGTGTGTGTGTACTTCAGTACACAGCATGAGGGTTTCATGAACTTAAATGACCATATATCTGAGCCACCATCCCAGTATCAGCCAGATTATGTTAACCTCTTTGGAATTCATCTTTTCATATCCCGATGATGTAGTGAACACACACACAGACTTAACCTTGCTAACAGATTCATGAAGTAAGGTAAAGGAAAGGGTGACATCATGAAATACTTAACTCAGTCACAGGAATGTACATGGCAAGATAAAAAATGACACCGGTAGACAGTGTTCATTCGTGCGCACGCACCGAGCGGGGATGTGCGGTATGTGCTGCACTGTTAAAGTGATAGAGGAGGCTGAGAGAGTGACGCTTTCCAGTTTCTTCCCCATTCCATCCACAATCCGTGCCACTGTGTGTGCAAGTGCGCTCGCTCACAACTCTCTCTGGTAGTTCACCATGAAATGCCCATGGTAGACATTCTTCAAACACTCAAGCAGAGCATTATTAAAGTTTTGTTGTCTTTGAAAATCAATATGCAAAAACAAAATAAGTTTTACCATGTCTTTGTTGTCCTGTTTCGTATGAGAATCTTAAACAGCTGGGAAAGAAAATGGGGGATAAAGAAATCCATCCATGATTCCTTGCTTCAAAGAAAAAAAGAAAAAAGAAAAATGAAAACTGGAAACAAAACAAAACAAAATAAAAACCTTTCCAACTTTCTTGATCACACACTCTATTAAGCCAGGACCAGGAAACAATTTCTAATCAGTGCTGTGATCTGGGCCCAGATCGTGCTGGCCTTTTGTATCGGGCCTCAGATCTGTACTCTCTTCACACTTACTCACTTCCAGCTGTTGTCATTGAAATCCCACATAATCTTCCAAGGTCGAAGGGCAGTCACCCATGGCTGCTGCAGTTAAAAGGTTATGCTGATTTCTGTTGTCAAATATTGGCCCTTTTCTCTTCCAATCACTCCCATGCTACTTCTCTTTAACAAGAAGAATCCAGCCTAGAATTGTATTACATGACTTTAAAGTCTTAAAAAGTGTTCCTTCATTGTACTTACCCGGTGTGGCCTGAATAGTCTAATTCATTCTGTTATATTTCACAAGGAGCTATCTAGTGCCTCTAAAATACTTTGTGTTTGTGCTAGGCCAGCAAATTCAAAGTATCATGGCCTGCATGATTTGTAACCTGTAATGGTTCCTGCAGGAATGTATAATATAGACTCTATGATTGAATAAACACCACAAATTATGGCATTAGTGATAGTGTGATTCTTGCGAGAATTGTACAAAGCAAAATGCACAGGCAGAAGAAGCTCTTTGTGATCTTAAGTATTACCTGATGCTATGGTATTTGGAAAACTACATATCCCTATGTTTAAAATATCTCTTTAGATTATTTCTCTCTGTAGCCTTGGAAACGTAATTGAAAGCATTTTTTAACAATGTATTGCTTCAGTTCATCAATGATTTTCTATCCATGCTTAGTGAACCAAAATCAGTTTTGAATGTCTTAAAATTGGCACGTAGCTGCTGGTCACCATCTCTACCTGTCATTGCCTGTGTCTTATGCTGGTTTAGCAAGCTGAGCTCTGTTAATGGTTTCAGAGCCACATGAATTAGACCCAGAAAGGAAAGGCAGGGCGATGGGCCATGAAGGATTTCTGCTGTTTTACACTCATGAACCAGGGTAGCCCTGGGGTGATCCAGTTCCATGTCTGTTTCATTTAAGATAATCAGTTTCGGATGTATTCAGGGAATAAATTTCCTTATTTTTCCCTAATATATGCATGGGTTCATAGTAGAGGCTGGAGTTACTTCAAATAGTTCCAGCCATTTGTCAATTACCAATTGTTACTGTCCATGTGTGTAGACAGTTTTGATTTAGAACATGAAAGCAGTAAGTTTGGTCCAAACCCCCCCTTTTACTTCAAAACAAGGTTAATTTCAAAATAAACTGAAACCCATCAAAATTAATTTTTAAGAAATCAAATGTATAAACTGCCACTTGCTCTATGCTAATGATAGTGGCTTGACTTAGTTGACGTGAATTGTTCTCCATTTGTTTACATTTCAATGGCATATTTGAAAACATAATCCCAAAAGTTAATATTTCTCTGCTCTTAAACAAGTTTTCACTTGAAAAACACTCATTTATGTTGTGGTCTAAATGTTTAGGGAAGACAGGGAAGTTAATTTACTATCATAAAAACAAACAAACAATGGATGGAAGTGTTTTCAGCCTGGAATGGGTGGCAGGATGGAAGACAGAGATTTATTCTGTCTTTACAAAAGGGCAACATTGAGGTGTTTTGAAATTTAAGGAGAAGAAACACATACTTAATGGACTGTTTTAAAAGCACTTGGCTTTTATTAATCTAAATATCCTTGTCAAAACATAGTATTGGTCACTCCACTTGGCCTTGGTGTTTTCTTCTGTTTCTAGGGTCATCCATGATGTCATGCGTCAAATATTCACAAACATACCAATAAGTTAAAAAGTTACTCTGAATTTTAGATTTTTTGCTAATAAATATAGTCCTTGAATTCAGACAATAAAGTCTATCTGAAATCCTCAGCCAATTAACTTTAGTTTACTAAATGCCACTAATAGTTAATACAGAAGTTAGTAATGTGTTACCTGTGATCGATTTAAAAAGAAAATACTATGTAGAGAAAATTAACAATACACATTCTTCTCCAACTCTCCCACCGTCTCAATGATCTTAGGAAAAATCTTTGAATATCTCAAATTTTCAGCTTTTACTTCCACCAAAATCATAATATTTCCAAGCACACAGTTGCAATATTATGTATCTTAAAATTAGTCTCCAACAAAGTACCAAACATGGCAAATACTAGACAGATTATACACTTTTGATAAAATTGAGTACTACCCACAGAGGAACTACAGAAATATTCTTCAGATAGGGCCCTTGCTTTGTAATAGCTGTGTCTTGCTGAACCCATCTTCCTAATGTAGACACGGTAAAGTGATTGCAAAGTGTGCAGTGTCCTTCAGTCCTGCAGTGACAACGTTCAGTCAGGTTCCAGGACCCCCTTAGCACATGGCCTGTGTGAGGGAGAGATGAAGAGGAGTGGTGGACTTAGAGACAAACATCTGCCCCGAAGAAAGCCCACCCTGCCAGATCACCGGGAGAGAGAAAGCTAAAGCTTAAGAAGGGCGTTTATTGCAGAACCAGAGACTTGAGGTTGCAAATGGTCCTTGGGAATTTAATAGTGTTTTCCACCTTCAGTTTTCTGGGCAACCTTTTGGTTTATAGATATTTGGTCATTGTTTTTACTTCTGATAGAACATTTCAGAGGGCTGTTCTTCATAACACATTTTGGGGAACACTGATAGGAACCCCAATATGGAGACTAGAACACAACAGGAGTAGCAGGCAAGGCACTTTTGCCCACAACAAAGAGAGTGTATGTTTGGGACATATTGGAAACTAATGCCTAAAGAAGATTCTCTGAGAGGCTTTAACCATGTGGCTAAGGACTCTAATATATATTCTCAAATCACAAAGTAATGGTGGCTTTTATTTAGATGGAACCTGACTGTCATACACTGTCCTTCCTCTACTATGCTAGTAATCAAATAGGAAGTTGACACTTAGCAGGCATCACAAATACTTATACCTACAAGACCTTACAGCCTCTATATGTCTGAGCAGATATGTATAGTAGAAAAGTCTAGGGGGATGTGGTAAATCTAAAAGCTCATGTCCAAGTACAATCGTCCCATCTAAAATATGACAAAAGTCAGAACATTGCTAGTGAAGCAGATGTTTACAGACTGGGACTAGTCTATGAGCCCTAATTTCTGATATTTTGAATTCAGAAGAGAAAAGTCAGTAGTTATGGCTTGGGTACATGCAAAGTTACTATAGCAACTAGAATATGCTTTGGTTTGTTTCAACTAGGTTACTTTCAATGGAAAATAATGTGTAATATCTTTTCTGTGTCCTTACAGATAGATAAGTGAATTCTTCATATTTTTAATACAAGGAATTATTCCAGAAATCAGAAATATCACAAATTTCTCCAATAAATGGCAAATAATTTAGTTATCAAACAACTTGCCATATGAAATATGTCATAATATAAATTATGCTAAGGTTAAAATCTGGCCTTACTTGAAGCCATAGAAGTAAACACCTCCATTTAACTCCATAAAGACCTGTTTTCTGAGATACCCAAATTGAGTACAGAAACAGCTATTACTATGTCAGTAATAATATAGTAATTTACATGCGGCAATAGAAGCCCACTAAGTAAGGCTATCTAAGTCATTGAACAAATAGGGCATAGATAGAAGGGAGTTGTGCTGGGCCTTCTGACGATCCAAGTTCGTAAGCTACAACAATGACATTCTGGATTATTGATAGAGTTCAGAGATGATGTCAATGAAGTGCGCAGTCAACTTACATCCATAACCAGACGAGACCTAATGATTCAGGACAGGGAGGGCCTTGGTATCTGAACTTGAGAAACACCTAGTCTCATATGCAGTCTCGACTGTATCCTCCGATACAGACTTCCCTGTGTGGAGACAGTCAGCTTCCTCTGATGGCCAGCCCTCAAAAATGACATGTCTCTGGCTCTCTTCCCCATCCACTGGGCAGTTCAGCAAGGTTGCCACATCCCAGCATATCTAGCTTTTCTTGCCCTGCCTTAACATTCAAAGGTAGGTAGATGTTCAGTCCTCTTGTAAGATAAGATTTGGTTTCCAGAGAAAGGTATTTTCTGAAATCATTGCTAACATCTTTGAGGTAAAAGAACCACTGCTTCTAAGAAGCCATCAAAGAATTTCTCTTTACATTCAGCCTCTCCAGAAAGGCCCCTCCCCTTACACCGAGAATGGCTGACTCCCGGGTCTATGAAACCGATGCTGTACTTGTGAAGTCACTGAACAAGGGTACAGGAACTCTTTAGTCATAAAATATAAAAAGGAAAGAGACCTGCTCTATTCAAGTCTCCTATACAGTTCTGAACTCAGCTCAGGACTTTGAGTCAGATCACTTAACAGCATACTGCTGCATGCATCTGTACTTTACAGAAGTCTGTGTTTTCCAGTTGTTTCTAAGAGGCCCTGTTCAAAATAGAAACCTCAAAGCCTTTCTCAGTTTGACTGAACTTACTCAGTTCCAGAGTTTACAGAGCTCTCCAATGTTAATAACATCTGAATTTTGAACCACTAACACTTAACTCTGTGTTTTGTTTCTACCCCTTCTTCATCTTCCAATAAAGCCAAGCAGCCATCGTCATTTCCTTGACTCAGTGTGTGTGAGGACATGAGGTTCAGCTTCTTGGGTTGCGTCATAACTATGCCCACCATCTCACTTTCCTCCATCATTCTAGGGGCATCCTGTCTGATCGCTGCATTTGCCCAATCATATGTCTGTCGGGGACAGATTATAAATAAAACCCGTCTGATAATTCAGTTATGCTGGGAGGAGCTGCTACCATGAGAGCTCATGAAATATTCAGTGCTCTTTGTTTTCATGGTCTAACTTTGAGGCATTCATTCACACACTCACCTTCTGCTTCACCCGGAGACAGAGGCTGCTGATAGAAGGTGGAATTATCTTCGTAGTGATGTTCTCAGCCATCACGATCCTTGTTTAAGTCTGAGACTGGATTTCTTAGGGGTAGGTGTCAGTGTCCATTGCATAATTCCACTCTCTGACTCTCCTTTTTGTTGCTGTCCCAGACAGTGGACTAGAGTGGAAACCATAGCACATACACAGGCATTTCTTAGCAGAGAGACCGACGATATCCCCTCCAGCAGAAGCCACATTGATTTTTTTTTTCTGTGCTGATTCTGTTCAATTTGGAAGGGATAAATGTGGACGGCTTGACTTTCTTTGGATGATTTAGTTTCTAGGGCTTGGTTTATTTCAACCCTATTACAAAACATTTGAGAAACAAACACGTTCTGTAACTGTTTTTATTCAAAAAAAACGAGGCCGCTTTGCGTTCTGCTCACTCAGGGTCTCTCTGGAGTACTTCATGCTTGCCAAGTATCTTCCCTCGAGCCAGAGCAACAGTGACACAGAACAGACTCTGCCAGCTCAAAAGGAGGCATGCTCAACATGAGCAAAGAGGGCTCACCATCTTGTGTGCCAGCTACTGTGTTAGAGCCATGCACAGTACATCGGGTCAGTGTTACAAACAGAGAAAGGAGTCCTTCCAGAAGTGAGGTCAGTTAGGGCGGACTTTGGTAGAGGTGTCAGGAGAGCTTGGTCCTCAGGGACAGATGAGGAATGACAAGCCCACCAGAGGAGTTGCTGCTGCACATGTGGGACTCCTACAAGGTTCCTGATAGGCCGCTGAATACATCAGATGTTATCTCGGCGTCTTCTGCACCTGCCACCCTCCTACCTCCAAGCCTTTGCTAGTCTGCCAACGAGCTCATCTGCTTTCTGTCCCAGTTGTCTTCCCAATATGTTTCAGAGAGCATCTCTTAGGAAAGATTTTCCCTCACCATCCTCCCTGATGCTCTTGCTGTGAGTTCACTTCCTGTCACTTAGACTGTCTATGCTTTTTTTTTTTCTATTAATCTATGTTAAATGGTTTTAGCTGTCTCTATTGCTGAACTGCAGACTCTCTGAAATTAGGGACCACAGATCTACTACAGCACCTGGCACATGCTAGCCACTCAGTAAATATGTCTTAAGAGAATGAATGGTCAGATCTGCCCAACATTGAGAGGGTTCTTGCTTCAGATTAGAGAATGGATTCTTGAGGATACCAACATGAATAAATGGATAGTAGACAAGAGATGGTTTGAAGACTCTCTGTCATAGTGGTGAGAACTGGGTTTGCCCTCACCTTGATCACAGGAATGGGGAAACATGCAGAGTGCAACAGTGTAGACTGGAAGCTGAATCAATGTGTGGACACAAGGGGTTAGATAATTGTATAAAGCCAGAGTAAGGATGCCACCAAAACATAGAAAGATGAATACTTTGGCTGTATTGGATCTGAGGCTACCTGAGAGATGTCTGGATAGAATGTCCAGTAGATGCTTAATTTAAACACTTGGAACCCAGAAGGGACCTCAGCAGAAGGAAGCAATTTGAGCATCCTCGATTGAAAGGTTCACTTATCTATTCACAGATATTCACTAGCTACTTTGAGGCATAGAGATCCCAGCGGTGAACAAATTAAACATGAAATCTAATTCCCACAAATTCGTTTGCCCAGAAAGTGACAACAGAGGTCGCACTGCCCCAAAACTGGTTATCAAGATAGATCCACTTTGGGGTGGCAGAATTAAGGTCTATGTTTATATTTACTCCCTTCAGAGATGCTTATTAGTCTTTTCCTAAAATATGGACTTTTGGAGTTTGGTATTAGAGCAAGTGTCAGCCTGTAATTGGTGGGACAAAGAGAGATGCTGGAAAACTACACATTCCATTGTGCTGTGATTTTCTGGCTGTTGCATGCACTGAGCCCACACTCGTGTGCACTGAGGCCGGATTTCCTTTGTTATGGTCTGTGGGATACATGCGATCTTAATGGTGCCCAGTAAAATAGAAATGTTATGATCTGTTTTGACAAGACCTCTTTAAGGGAATTTTTTTATTTATTTGCTAGAGTTTTTGCTTTTCGGTTCTTTTATCCAAGAGACAGTGCCTCCAGCACTTACCAAACAAGAGTCCCTAGATATACACCCAACTGTGGGTTGCTTTGATGAGTAAAGTCCTTAAGAACTTTTAAGGTGAACCTTTGCGGTTTCATTTTAAACAGCAGGTTACGGTTGCTATATATCCTAATATTTAGACCTACTTTTAGTACCATAGATATTGTATGCTATATCAGAGTTAACTGAAAATTTTAAACTCAGAAAAAAAAACTTCTTTATTCAAAACTGTTTTGTAATTAAAAGAACTCACAGACCGCTAATGGTCCTCTAAAACATAGCTGCTTCTGTACATTTCTGTACGTGGCATCTAATAAGCTTTCTGCTGTGGATGTTCTGACACACATCAGTCCCTGCCCCTCAGCAATGAATGAATAGGTTCTATGAAGCATGTACATCTTATTTATGGCTTGCTGTACATTCAAGTTTACCTTTTCTCGTGCCGAATTTCTTAAGATATGTGTCTTATTGCAAAGAACAGTGATTTGTTTTTAATCGCTGCAGTTAACACTTGCTCCTGTGCATCACACTTAAAGCAGGTAAAGATAAACTGACTCCACAGGCAAATCTCTCCAGTAGAGTATGCCTTGTGGGATACACAGAATCAAAGCTATAGGTGCAAGAATGGAAAGCGCCTTAGACTGTGCATCCCTTGCCATTTGTAAGCTAGTTTCTGAGCACACGAAGTCGCACAATGCTTCTGCATACACACGGAATCAGATGGTTTAGAGAAAAGCCATCATATTCAGCTAGAATGAAGCATACATAAAATTCAAAGGTGAAACAACTTTGAACTATTTATATATTTCATTAAAAAAAAATCGACCAACACAAAAACGACTTTTCTCTAAACAAGAACAATTTTGTGTTTGTATACAAAATAATTTGTTTCCATATTTCAAAAACTGAATTTTTATTTCCTGTTTGGCTTTTCCAAAGTTTCCTCTGTAGGAAGTGATTGAATCATTAGATTTAAATCAACAGACAACTAAACCTGACTAGACATTTCCGTGATGAATGTTTCAAAGCCATATGGAGCTTGGGTATCCTGATAGATTCCCAAGGATTCTGAGTCTACACCTTCTTCTCTCCTCTCCCCTCCCCTCCCCTCCTCTTCCCTCTTCTTTCTTTATTTCTTTTTTCATTGTCTCTCATTTCAGACTTCCTATTGAATTTTTTTAGCATCTCAAAAAAAAAAAAAAAACACCCAGTTGTTACATCAAAACTTCTCCACAGCCTCCAGACCCAACCCAAAAGCTATGTCTGTTACCAAATAATTTTACCCACCCCCCAAACCCCCCAAAAAAAACCAGGAGCACAGAGGGAACTGGGTGTGTGCTTAGACCTCACATGCTCCATCATAGCTCTTAGGCCTCACATGCTCCATCATAGCTTAGGCCTCACATGCTCCATCATAACTTGGTGAGTATTTATACTTGTTTTGTTTCAAGTTTTCGTTTTATGACAGTTGGCTTTCTTCTGTTTTTGTTTCCACAGGACATTTGGGCTTCCAGGACAGCTTTGTCACATCAGGTGTTTTCAGTGTGACTGAGCTAGTAAGAGTGTCACAAAGTAAGTATAGTTTTGCTCTGATTCGGTCCAAATTTGCCTTCAGTGTTACTTCTCATAGGGCTTTAACACTTTCACAGCACCCTTTCTGTTCTCCTTAGAAAAATTATACCAACTAGTTTGTTTAAAAGCCAGTATTTCTAGGCTAGGAATAATTAAGAATTTTAATGTGAGGCATCATGGTAAGGACTAATGCTGAATGTCTCACACAGTCCTGGTTACAATGTGTGAACTTGGCTTTAGAAGATCTTGAGTCTTCCCTCTGGTTTCTGAGGAATTCTGCATTTAAGAGACATTGTTTCTGACCTTTAAGCAATGCTAATGCTCTCAGTATGAGTGGCACATTACAGCATGGTCATTACCAGCTTGTCGATAACAACTACAGTGGTGATGGAAGAGTTCATGCCACCGCCCAGTTCTGTTGATCAAAGGCCCATTGATTGTATGTTTGTTATGGCATAACCCAAACAGGGCAAAAAGCATGGGAGTCTGGCTGTCTATGTCTCTCTCTCTCTCTTCTCCCCGACAGCCCCCACACTTCACACAAACGGTTGCCCTCCTTCCAGAATGTCTCTGTTTTAAAAGCATTCCTACAGAGACCGCCTGCTCTTAGACTCAGTTTAAAAGTGAAATTAAACATCAAATATTAAAATTTTACTTTTATCTGACTAAAGGTAGGGAAATTTATATTGTTAAACATGACTTTCAAGCAGCATCAAGTTCTTTACAGAATGAAATGGAATTCGTAGCCCCTATTATATGTGTTATAGGCTTGCAAGGATGCCCGAGGAAACCAATGGGCTGTGAGATGCCACAGAAGTCAAGCCAGCCTGGTCTTCCAAGCCTGTATTCTTCATATCTTGTTTTGGTCATCACAGGCTGAAAGAATCTTTAGCATCCAAAAAATGGGATACGATGTGGGACTAGAGAAAAATCCAGGTGTTCATGAACATTTCCCATTTGCTAAGCACTGTGTTGGGCCTTGGAGGGAGGAGCATCATTAGTTGATGTTGATCCTTGGTGTGTCTTAGCTGTACTCTGAGTTGTGCAATCTATACTCTGAAGCTAACTAAGGGGAGGTTGAGAAAGTCTTCTGTTTAAGACCAGGCAGGTTAAGTGGTGGGGAGGCAACTGTGCATGTTAGAATTCTGACAGTCAGGGAGGCTGCTATTGATGGTGAGGTGCTATTGACTGATGCTACTTCTGGGTAGAAGTGGCAGAATCCTCATAGGGAAGCAATAGGAGTAACGGGTGATAGCCTGCAGTGGGGAAAATTTGGCTTTATTATGAAAGGTGTCCCAAAGTACTAGGTGAGGGGGAACTAGATGATTTTATTGAACAGGAAGACATGCGCCTCCCTGGCTAGTGCATGGTGGATTAGCCAGTCCCTGGCCATAGACAGATAATAACGCATATGTACTAAAGGTAATCAATATTCTATATTTTTCTTATTAGCTTACTAATAATAGCATATAAAGAGTATGTCTTATCAAAGTGTATCAGTCATAGAGGCATTAGAGCGAAGTATATTTATTGAGGCTTTATTGAGATCCAAGCATAGCCTTGATTAAAAAAGAAACCCTTTTTACTCTAAGATTAGAGCTCTAGTCCGTTTCCTTCTGCCTTAGCCACTCAAATGCTTGCATTAGTCTTCATTACCAGCAGAGTTCCAAGGTCTGGGGGTTGTAAGAGGCCAGACAGCTCAGAACCATCCCCAGCCTCTTGCCCTTCCTCCCTTCCCTCATTTTCCTTTCAGGTCTTATATCTAAGATTGATTAGACCTCCACTCAGTCTAAGGCAGCATGATTGCCAAGTGAGTTCTACATGTTCCTTCAAGACTGCCAGAAGGGATGCCTGCCCTTGGGGCTAAGATTGCAGAGTGTCTTGGATTGTTTCCTGTGCCTGTGTAGGGGGCTGGTTAGCAAAGGCCTGGCATTGTGAGCATCCTTCAGCTTCTCAATGCTTTCCGACTCTGCACACTGCTGTGCCATCACTCCAGGACTCACTCACACATGGCCTTGTGCTGACTACAACTGTTCGGTAAGAGCAGGACCGGGCTGCATCAGCTAAACCATGGCTTCAGGCCAAACCGGTCAGCTACACGCCAGAGACCCTCTCTTCCTTGTAGACCTTTAATCTAAGTTTGTCAAGGTTTATTTTTATAGCTTGCCTTGCCTATTGCAACAGGGATTCCCAAGCTCTGTCCTTCGACCAGAAAGCCTTTCTCAAAGGCATAGGCTCTAGTTAGGTTTCTGTTCCCGTGATGAAACACTGACCAAAAACAACTTGAGAAGAAAGGGCTTATTAGCTTACAGGTCACATTGTATCATCAAAAAAAGCCAAAGCAGGAACTGAAGCAGAGGGCACAGAGGAGTGCTGCTTACTGCCTTGCTCAGCCTGCTTTCTTAGACCATCCAGGAATACTTACCCAGGAGTGATTGATACCTCTCATGGTGAGCATGGCCCACCCACATCAATCATTAATCAATAAAATGCCCTACTGATATGCCCACGGGCCAATCTGATGGAGGCAACCCTTCAGCCCCATAACTTCCAGCTTCATAGTTTGTGTTAGGATGACAAAAATACCCAGCACAACACACCATCCGAACTGCATAAAGAAGTTGAGTCTATGACCTTACCACAATCACAACTAGTTGTGACCCCATACAGTGTGGAGACTCCATATTACTCAGAAACGATACCCTTGTCTTAAACTGTTTCTCTTTCCAGATACATAGTGCTAGCCTTCTACATGTGATAGTAAAAATATTTACTTCCCCCAGGAGTCCAGTGAGGTTCTCACTGTGATGGGGTAGGGGGAGCTGTTTCAGTATTTGCAAACGAAGAGTCAAGTTAAATAACTACTCTCATGTCTTTGCCTGGGAGAGTATCATCTCCACAGTGGTGGCAATGACAGAGCAGCTCAGTCTCACGAGTTCCTAGGTGAGAGTTAGACTAGACAGCCAGGCTGCTTGACAATAAATGCCTGGAGCAGATGCTAGGAACTGCTGGACTAGGGACTCTGGCCCAGGAGAGCTGCAGGAAGTCACAAACTCCCTCACCCTTGCCTCCCGCCAGCACCCTTTAATTTCTGCCTTTATCATCTAATGTTTGTGAACTGTAGCAACGGAGACGCTGGCGCTGAGAGTATGGATTTGTTCTGTGGCCCATCTCCACACGTGGCAGGACCATCTGAAAGCACTTCTAGTTATTTATTACCTTGTTCCACGAGAGGGAGAAAACACAGACCACTGCACCCTGGGCCAGAGAAAAAGAAGAATTCAGTACAGGGGAGAGGCTCCCAGGAGCGCCTGGGGTTCCGAATCCCTGAGGTTGTTTTAGCATAATCCCATGAAGGAGGAGACAGGAGCCATCTGTTGAGAGGTGCTTCACTACACAAAGCCCTCTACTACAGGCATTTCCAGATAGGCCCCTCCCCTGAGCTGCCAAGGAGAGCCCATTCTGCTGGCTGCTGAACGTCCCTGCTTCAAGGGCTCTCTGTCAAACCCACTCTTGTTTATTTTGTGCCAACGTTTCCTCAAAGTACGTGCTCTGAGGCTGCCAAATGTCCCTCCTGGTGTGAACTCAAAAAGTTCTGTCCCAAACTCCACTCCTGCTCATTTCCTTCTAAAGTGCTGAGTGTTTTCCTTGAAGTTGCTGGAGAGATTCTGAAACCTTAAAGGCTTCCGTGGGAAAGAGTAAAAAGACCACAGATACACACACAGGCCATTGTGCCTCTGCTCCGGCCTGTTCCGATTGCCAGCGTGGTTTGTTACACCCAAACTGGCTGCAAGGGTTAAGTAAACTTCGTGGCTCGGGATGACTTCACAGCCCTGGAATTCTGCAAAGCCAGGATTCTCAGTACACTGTGGCTGGCCTTAGAGTCTTTGGGTGTGAAAACCACTCTCAGCTGCTCAGCCTGTGCTGAGTTCCTGCTACATGGCTGCAGAATCTATTAAAGTCCAGCAGATGAATTGCCCTGGCTCTGCCACAAAGCCTGGCTACCCGATGGACTTCGGGGTTCCCAAGTTGTTTGTCAATGGAGAGTGGCAGTGAATGGAACGGGCCTGTGCCTCAGCCTGGCATGAGGTGGCACCCTAGCGGCTGTTTTCTGCCTTGGGAACGTGCACTGCTGAGATTCTCACACAGGAATCATCATGGGAGTTCCGAATGCAGTTTGTTCTGAACTTCTTTTTCAAGTCCTTGGTATGGCTTCCAGCGCCCATACGCAGGCACTTAGGATTTCTGACCAGCAGTTTTGTAAGAACCAATGAATCTAGTCTAACCTGACGTGTAGAAAGAAGTTCTGGGGCAAAATTAACTCAGCTAAGAGAGGCACAGTAAGAAAATGAGACATTGGTAGGGCTAAGCTCAAACTTGAAAATACAAATTGTCCTTATCTGGAAAGACTAATGAAGAAGCAGGCCTCAGATGAGAAGTCCCGGGGAGGGGGCATCTTTTGAGGGTTACCACTTAAATAGTGGCGGTTCTTTCTACCTTTATTGGAGGAGGATGACTTAAAAACTTCCTAGTCTGAGCAGGCAGCCTGCTGGCTCTCTCCTCTGTTAACACACACAGTAACAATGATCATGGTACAGAAATTAATTTTTTATACAATTTATACTCTTAAGCAAGAAACCATTTAGACTTCAGCATTAAAGGAAGAAACAAAAAGACGATAATAAAACGTCCACTGCAGCCCAGCCCGGACCGTCACTGTGACCTTGCCTTTGTTTGGCATTACACAATTCAATGGCAGGCCACTCAAACTATGCTCTCGATCAATATCCTATTAAAGCAGCACAAAAAGTCTCCATAAACTTAGTGGTTAGCTATGTTTATAAATGGAACTCGGCATAATTAGATGGTCAATAGCAGGCTCTACTAGTAATTTTAAAATGAACATCACACATCTTATGCATAGAAGCCAGAATCAACCCCTCTGGAAGGAAGGTCTGGTGTGTAGTAGACAATAGGTTGGATGGCCTTTTTAAAAAAAATCTTCTCTATGTCCAAAATGCAGCTTCTAAAGAAAATCTGTTAAGTAAGCCATATAATAGAAAATTCTAATCGGTCCCTTAAGGTTTTTTTCGAGTCTAAGTCACTTCATTCTAAATGTATTACACCATGGGATATGTTTCATTTTCTAGTTTTAATCAAGCCCCCACACAGAGAGGAAATAATAAATGTTGCCACACTCATAGAAAAGGGAAAAAAAATCAGTCTATCTGGCTTAACTAACAGATTTCCTCCCAGTTCAATTCAATACAATTTTAAAATAAATGTTGAAGTTGAATTATTTCCAAAGAATGCTTTGTCATACAATTTTTATTTCCTTGATTCATTTGGGGTGAGTGTTTGAACAGTAAAGCAGGAAGCAAATGGAGTGGACCAGCTGCACTAGGGTTTCTACCATTCACATTTGGGTGGCTAACCTTGATGTCTATCCCTTCCCTTCCTCACCAACCAAAAGACGATGAGCTACTAAGAGGACACCCCCACCCACAGGCTACTTTATCCATAGCTGGTCCCATCCGACCATGAGATATATGTGTGCCCTGTGTTGAATATATGTCCTGAGCAGTGTGTGTGAGCTACTGTGTAGGTCACACTTAGGTCAGAGGGAGTGTGCTTTTGACACTGGGTAGCACTGTGCATGTGTGCCCTGTGCTCTTTGGTATATACATACTCCTGCCAGTCCTGGTTAGAGCTGCTCATGGCTGGGTTTGGGCCATTTATCTCTATCCTCAACTGAAGGGTCTGCTAAATTTCCCAGACTCATGAGCACTCTTATGATAGACACTGGATCTTGGAAAAAGAAACACACACTATACTTTGATATGCATACTAACTTGTTGTCATGGTCCCTGTTTCTCTAGGTCCATCTACTGCTAATCTTTTCTAAGTAACTTCTACCTACATAGTGTGTGGTTAACACAGACTATCAAACACACACATGCCTGTAGGATGCCAGGAAATAGTTCAGGATTTATAATAGGGGTGAACATTTGAAATTTAATAGCTGTGGGACTCTGGTCAATATTTGCAGTGCCTCTTGCCTGTGTTTTCTTCGTAGGTTATAATTATTTAATACAAAATATTTAAAGTAAGTCCTGGCTATAGGCTGAGCATAAATCTGAGTGCTAAACTGGGGAGACCTCTCAAGAACACAGAGGTAACATAACAGGACGCCTCATGTTGGATTAGTGAGAGCTCAATGATGGTAATCACCTTGATCATTACTGGCTTAAGCCTTTGCCCTTGATCATCTACTGTGTGTTCTTGAGCTGATCCTGGAGCTGACCACTATCAGCCAATTTTATTTAAAAATATTCACATGTGTATAATTATGAGTGACTGATTTGAGGACTGTGTCCTAAAGCTTGGTTTATTACAGCCATTTAGTGGTCCCGTCAGGTAACAGCTGTGACAGAAGAAAACATACTAGTACTGTTCTTACTCATCTATCTAGAAAAGTCTTATTCCTCGTGATTTTTAGCCAAATCCTACATTTCTGCCAACATTCTGGGTAGCTAATGGGAATTTAGTGAACAAAGGACATAATCCTATTCTAACACTGACATTTTCCAACATTAAATGGTCAGCTATGAATGGGTTAACCATATCAGTATTTCAAATAATACATAATTCTACGGTGTTTTTAAAAATGCTATTTATGAGCAAAAATTCAAGAGATCGCTACTGATAATGTAATCTTCACTAAATCTTTATTTGCTCGTAAGACTCACCTTTAAGAACAGATATCAATATCCAATGAGTAATATTGGGGAGCTTGCAAGGCCTTCTTGTGATCTCCAAATACCTGATATAACTCTTTTTTGCCCCACAATAAGGATGCAAAATTATTGGGATTTGTTCTGGAGTATGTGCTTGTAGCTTACCCTCATGGATTGGAGAGGCTGTTGGTGGCACCCTGTAGGGATGTCTGCGATGGCTGACTGAGCACTCAGCAAAACCACACCATACATCAGACGCTGAGCCATCCAGTATGTGATTAATAGAGTACATAATTAACACCGAGGATTTCTCAATAAGAGCAGGAGGAAAAATCAAGCAGTTCTCCCTAAAAAATGGTTGTTGTTATTGTTGTTGTTGTATAGATAACTAATTAATGTGTTATTAGGAAGGGTCTCTGTTGGTACAGCTAATGGTCAGATAGTACCAGTGTACTCTTGGGGAATGAGCTTATATGTAGATGTCCTTCCATGGTTTATAGATCATTGTGGTAAAAAGACCTTTTATGCCATCAAATCCATCCTCTGTCAAGAAGACTGAATCCCATGGCTGAAGTTGTATCGTATGCTAAACGGGTATCTCATCTGACTTCAACCAAAAGCCAAGACAAGATGATGCTCTAAAATGCAGAAAATCAATTCCAGTCCCAAAGGCAGAAGCCACTAATGCAAGAGATCAGTCATCATCATTTGCTGCTCATGGCCACTCTCCTGGACCAATTTTGAGACCCTGCATCTAGAAGAGCAGTAGCTACAACTCCTTGTGCTGAAGACTTGGAGAAGAATGTAGGGGACATAGCAGCCTTGCTACTTATGGTGATAACTTATCTCATGAGACACATCTTCCCTGTAATTATGAGACAGCAAAGACAAGAGCAGGAATGTGGCTCTCCTATTTCTTTAGCTGATATCTACAGACACCTGACATCAAATCCCTGTGCTACACCTGAACATTTTGCTAAACATCACCCTTCATTTTCTCATTTGTCAATGAGAATAATGTTGATGTATACCATAGGGATACCATAGGATAAAGTTCTATATTTTATTTACACTATCTGGTACATAATAAAAATCAGCAGAAAGAAGTCCTTTGCTGTTTTCATTAGCATGCTCATGATTTTAGTTCAATTCAGTAAACATTTGTTACACATGTAATCTGTAAGTAGGAGAGGCCCTCCTCCATGGGGATTATGCCTGGGTTTCTCAAACTTCAAGACTTTCTATATACACAAAAGTGACTGAGTAGGACTAGCTTAGAAATTCAACTTATAGTGGTTATCTGTTAAAGGTGAACCTTCATAATTCAGAGTGGAATATAACACAGTATTGGTGGATTCAGCCTATTTTAATAAAAATAGAAACATCTTTCATAAATAAAATTTTCTATGCTTATATTCCTCTTTTTCTTCAAGCATAACCCCCTACTGTCACACTAACACACACACACACACACACACACACACACACACACACACACACGTTTTCTTAACCTTGTATTCATAAGTCATGGCTGTGTGAAGGAGGTGATCTGTGCGTGCTAGCAACTGCCTTTTGTGGTGTTAAAAGCATTCTGTTGGCTTTTGGCACCTAGTGCTACATTTCAGAAAAAAAGCATTGCTTAAATCTTTTAATAGCAGGCAAGCTCATTTCACATGGAGGGAAACCCATGTTTTAGTTCAGTGCCTTCCTTTTATGTTCCTGTTTGAAAAACCCTACTTCCAGCCTGCATTTGGCCACTCCTTTAAAAACAGGGATAGAAAGAGGAGATCAGCACAGGGTTTACAGACCAGAAATCTGCTTGGCAAAGGAGTTGCTGAAGACTGTGGTGTACAAGCTGCACAGAAAGTACCTTTATGATTGATTTCCATTCAAGTCAGACTGACTGCAGCGTGGTCATTTTTCTTGCCCATAACTGCGCACACTGCAGCAGTCTGCTATCTGCAGGGCGTCTGAATTATAGCAGTCTATGTCCGTGTTACCTCTTACACAAATTACTTACACTGGTTTCTTTTTCCATGCAAATTCATCAGTTTTACAGCCCTTCATAGCCACAGTCAGGAAACTCTGGCAGAGAACACAAATTGATAAAATGAGTTAATTTTACTATACTTTTTTTTTTCTTTCTAAAAGCCCTCTTTTAGGCAGTGTTCAGGAAACATATTACAGTAAAAGGGAGATAACAAAGGAGTTGGATTTTCTTGCCATAAATTACTTTCCAAGTTAATTTCCTTTAACGATGATTCCAGATTCGCCAGTATTCATAGCATTGTGTGTCTTACAACTGAGCCTTTGATGGAAAGAAGAACAAGTATTTTCCCATGTTCACTCCTTTTGTGGCAGTGACATGGACTTTCTTATAGGACCTTTGCCAATGAAATACAAAACAACATGAAATTGTTCTGGCATGGAACTGCGTGCTATTGTTGGAGTCCTCTGCTCCCAGTATAAGGTGTAAGCTCCAAGTGCTCTGGGAGCAGTTTTGGTAGGTCATACAATTGAAAGAAAAAGATGTCTTAATTTTTCATAGTTATTTTATGAGCTACAAATTGAGTGCTGATGGCCTTTGGAAGGGATTTATGGCCACATTCCCTTTATTTCCCTGTGTATGTTAGGAATGGGGGAGGAGACATGCAGATCTGAGGGGGGAGGCAACTGATCCCTAGAACGTAAGACCCTCAAGGGCAGAAGTTTTTACATCCTGTCCACTGTTTTTAAGCATATAAAGCAATGCCTAAGGTATTAAAGGGCTCTGTAAATGTGCATTGCATCCCAGGAAATGCAGCCTCTGTGTGCCTTCAAGCAGTAGGCTGGCCACATGGGTAGACATTTTGATAATGCCCCCTGCCAACTCCTATCGAACAAGCCATCAGCTCAGCATCACCATCCACCCAAGCAGAGGAGCCTGAAAATTTGGATAGAATTTTATTTTCCCATAGTCCTCTCTTTCCAGCAATGCAACCCAGAGCAGATTGTCTCTGGTGGATGGCAGAAGTTCAATAACCACAGCCCTATCCAACTGCTAATGTGTACAGAAGAGCAGGTCATCAAGAGGGTTGGCTACTGAAGTAACCCCTTTCTTCCAATAGCCCGCATTACTATAATGATGCCTTAATAGCAAACCATTTATTAAGAAATGACACAGAGTACATTCTACTCATGACAGGAAAGAGGGGGAAGGGAAGATGCATGACTTAGAAATAACATCTGAAGGCACAATTTCCAAAGTTAACCTTTTGATAAAAACTCCTTGGTGAAGAAGATACTTAGGCTACAGTAACTGCAGTATTGCTTAAAGAAACAGGGCCCTTTTCCTCTATGCTTATGCATATTTATGGAGGACACTTTCATTTTGACTCCAAATTAAGGGAGGTAAATGGGGATGATAACCATTTCCTTAATTCAAAGCGTATTGATTGATCTTCAGCTGTCTACACAAAGGGTAGGGAGCTGTATAGGAATACAGAAGTAGTTCTTGGATCGGGACAATTTTAAGGTCAGGTGGTCTGATTTCGTCTTCGTGACCTAGGGAAGTTTTTCCATCATTTTTTTGTGCCCTGGTCCCTTCCTAGTACCACTGTGAGTATTAAATGGGATGGTGGGTTTATCACTGCATGGCAGCTGGCCCATGAAAACATGCATAATGATGTGTGCTGATGACAATGGTAGTCCTGGGAGCCAGTTCTGCGTGTTTATCATAGTCGTTATGATGCATGGCTGTAGTCCTTCCTAGGTACATGTACCCACTGTTTCTTTCTGCTACCCTGTCTTCATTGCTTACCAAAGGCTCTACCTGTTCTCTAGATGGGAGGATCTGAGAGTGTTGTTCCTGTAATAGGGACATTGTGATGTGAAACCTGCACTCTAATGTGAGGCATTCTCCTCCTGGTCACAGTACACCATCCTAATAATGTGACCCTACATATTGCATGGGCTGCATGCACAACAGTAATGGACACATGTGCATGCAAAGAGCTCATAAGGTAGACACAGTTTGCGTCTCGACATTGTTAGGATTAATGAGCCGAGGTTGGGAAGCTCACTCTCGTTTCTGATTCAAGGATGTTTTAAAATATGAGATACACATGCTTGCTAACCTCTGAAACCACTCACCATGAGTCCATTGAGCACTCTGGACCAGGCCATCTGGTGCCTTTGCTGCATCCCACATGACTGCAAACTACATGATCATTGGAGGTCAATGCAGGGCAGGTTAAGGAACATGCGTGTGGGCTGAGTTAATTTTTAAAATCCATATAGAGGTAGAGCACTGTATTTACATATACATGTTCCTTCCCTCATATATTCTGGCTCCCTTGATATTTTACAAAGATAACAAAAGGAAAGGACATTTTCCTAGGGTAGATGACCCAGTGCATGAAGTGTTTAGTGGAAATGCCCTCAATGTCCATGACTGTGGAGATGCCATAGCGCTCCCTCCCTCAGCCCAGCCTAGGCTTTCCTGCTTGCCCTTACCCTCTTTAACAGCCAGATCAGGGGGATCTCACCATCCTCACTTTGCTCACGGGTCAGCAAGCTTCCCACCAAGCCGGGGCCTCAATTCCACTCTGAAATTTGTGAAGAAAATCTAAATTCACACATTTGATGTGGACAGGCCGTTCCATTCTCTCTAATTAACAAGGACACATAACAGTAGGCTCCAGGAGGCACAAGGCCTTAAGAGCACCTATCATGTTATTATGTGTCAGGTAGCTATGGTAATGATGAGTGATGTGGGCTGTCTTGTATAATGGCCCAGTTCATACATAAAATATTGTGGAATAAAAGATGAAATTATGCAAATAAATTGAATACAAAAGCAAATGATAGGATGACTAGCAGCATTATTGAGCAGGAATCTGTTTACACTGTTGTCAAGATGAGCCAAAGGCCCCCCATTTAAAGCCCATCATTGATACATGTGTTTGATTTTCAGTTCTCCATATCTTAGGAAAGATCGTTTTTACATGACAATGATGCTTGAGATGTAGTCACTGCTATTAGTCAACTCATTGTACATTCTTAGAAATTGTTCTATTCCTTCTTGTCGTCTGCCTCTGAAGTTTCTCACAGAATGATACAGCTCGTCTTGCCTCCCACGCAACAATCCCCAGAAGCACTCCTTCCTGCTACAGTGAACTGGCGACCTATTACTAACACCTGTCTTCTCCCAACCATCCTTTGGTGTCATCTTACTTCATCTTCTTGCTTAAATGACATCACTAATGCAAGTCTTCAACCACCTCTTCTCTCCCAAGCTTGGTTTCATGAGGGAGAGATTTTTCTAGAGTATAGATGCAAAACTGAGGGTAGTATTTCCATAGACTACAGGCCCTTCTTTGTCTCAGTACAACCACCTGCACTTATGACCAGTACTTATTGGTTGCCTTCTGCTGGCATGGGTGACGCTTAGAGATTGGGAATCTAAGTGGAGTGATTTCTACTCCTGGGGATGTAAGTACATCAATGGCTCTTGTGGAAAAACTTGTGATGTTCCAGATTTGGATCTGCACTTCTTATAGAAAAATACCAGGTCCTTTATGGCCCAACCTGTTGACTGGGTTTCTGACAGCTCTGAGTCAATGTTAGCCATGTCTCTTTCACTCTGTGTCCTAGACTCAGAGCTGTCAGAAACCCAGTCAACAGTTCCTGTTGTCTTATCTTTAGGTGATTTACTCTACCCAGAATTCCTCCTTTCTTCCCAGTTGCCTGTCCTTTCAGCATCCTCTCGAGGTACATTTTCTCAGGCCCTTTTACTCCTTGAGCCTCCTCTTCTCAGACCAGTTTTTGAAGGCTTCCCTGCTCCCTGACCCTTTGTCTTCCAGATTGCCCTGGAATGTGTTTGTAGGTGATGGCTGTGTCTCTGGTCTACATCCCTTCTTCTTGGTAATAGACGTGCCGCCAAATCATTCTCTGAGTAAAATCTGGACTCATAGTGTTCCTCGTTCTCTTTTCTCCTGATAGATATTAGTATATTGGATATATTTATCTATGCTGATTGGCTTAATATATACAGTACATACTAGTGCACACAACTACTGTTCTGCTTTTACATATTTCAGAAAGACAACCTTAACTGGCAGTCTCACCATAGAATTTATACTTTTGAAAGACGATGAGCAGATTTTTATTAACTCATTTAAAAATAATTATTAAGCTACTGTAAACAAGGCATCCAGAGCCTGGAAGACATAAAAATACAGATAACTACATCTCAGAAAGAATCCACTATGAAGGTAATAGGTTAATGAAATTGAATCAGAAGTTGGCAGAATCTTCTCTAAGGGTAAGAAGCAAATACTTTAGCTTCAGGGGCCATGGGGTCCCATGGTAGTCAGAGTTCTTTCTGTTGCTGACAGTCTGCAATGAAGGTGTATGCATGGAATCTTTCTTTGCAAGCACACACACACACCACCAACACCACCTACACCATTAAAACAACAACAACAACACAAACCTCAAGGTCCAGATGTGTGCAGGGAGTTCACATGCCACAAAGTAAAAAGAATGAGAGAGTACTGTGTGCATTTCACATCACTGGGGGCCTAGATGGATGAATTCATGGAACTCTCAAGAAAATGTGGAACAGAATTCCAAAATACAGTTGAGAATCAGCTGTTGTCATCCAAGTAAGAAAACCTGCAGAAAATTTGTGGAGCAGTTACTTAAAAAAAAATTAACACTAAAGTACGAGAGGTATTTTCATTTAAACCATCCAGTAATGCTTGTTGACAATCTAATCTTTAAAAAAAAAGGAGTAAAATAAAAAGATAAAAGGTACATTAGAAAGAATATGCCTTTCTAGGATAGACCATTTTTATTGTCAATATTCCTTTGAAGTCATAGTTTATTAGCTACTATTCTGGATAATCTTTGCAGATAAATACAACAGAGAATGTGTTCCATACTGCACTAACATTGGTTCTTGATCACTTTGAATTTACAGAGACTTCATTTATGGTTTGTTTTGTTTTTGTTTTCCTCTCTCTAGCACCAATAGCTGCAGGAACCGGCCCCAATTTTTCTCTCTCTGATTTGGAAAGTTCTTCATACTACAGCATGAGTCCAGGAGCAATGAGGAGGTCTCTGCCCAGCACATCCTCTACCAGGTAATTGGATTGGTAGCTTCTAAGGAGCTAAGCACAGAGACACACTTTGATGCTTAACTCTGAGCCTGTTGGACATTTAGTAATGTGTCCATAGTAATAGAGGATACAAAAGTCAGCCTCAATAAGCTTTCTTATTAGGGAACCAGACATACATGAAACAAATTACACACACAGACACACACACACAGACACAAACACACATATACCAGAAAGACAAACAGTTACTTCAGTTGTATCCCATGAAATAAGCAAATTTGAATAGGCTTTGTCCAAAATGGTAAGGTGCTGAACTCTGAATGCTGGTAAGCTTCAAGAGGAGACAGGACAGGCATGGTGATCTGGGAGAGGAAGAATATGAGCAGAGAGAAGAAGAGGCATAATGAATGTAGTGTATTCTTGGGGAAAGATGGATGGATATCAATGGGGTAGAAGAGGTGAGTGCTTTGGCTTGATTGGCATGAAGTAGGCACTGATGACACCAGAGTAAGAACCCTGCCCACAAACTTCTTAGCCGGCTGGGCCCTGAAAGTTCTCAAATCTAGTCTGTAGAAGTTCCCCAAACATACAACTGATTTGACATGCAGCTCAGATCGTGGGATGAGGCCATCCTTTGGATGCAAGTGGTCCAAAGCAAACGTTGGAACTGGAACACACAGCCTGCTGTGAGCATCAAGCTTCCTGGTCCCCTTAGTTAGCTCTCAGAGCCAACATCTGGAGAGGGCTTTCTAAGACCCTGCCTTCTCTAGATAACCTGTACCGGGCTAGGGGATTAGACATCCATCAGAGCCGTGGTTTCCCTTTACATATTGGCTTTAGCACTGGACTGTGGCAACAAAGAACACAGCAGAAGAGGACTGTCAGTCATGTCTGTGTACTTTGTAGGAAAACGTTTATCACGTGTGGATTCTGTTAAAGTGAGTACAAGCATGAATGATTGAAAAGAGTGCTCGGAGTGCAGACATGTTCCTTGGTGGGCGTCTACCTCACCATCATGACCAGTGTCTGAAACATCAGCTTGAAGATGAAACGAGCAGTCATTTTGAACACTGTACAAACATTGTTTAAATGTCCCCCACCCCACCCCCCAGTTCATTAGAGTATCACCTCCACACAAAAAAAAATCAAGGGTCTCAAATCCCAAATGCATCTATAACAGAAAAGGGGGATTTTGAATACATTTGAGTGTTAATACACTGGGAGGATTTTGAATGTTTACTGACAGAAGAGACAGTATACTCAGTCAATAATAAAAGCTTTGTAAATACTTGCAGGCAGTGCTTAATTTAAAAGTTCATGGGTGGCTTGTTTTTCATATGTGAACTACTATCCCATGTATCTCTCTAACAGTGTCTCTTACCGCCTGTCCTTGCATATACTCCAGACTGGTTTCTGATCTTATGCTGTGACCTGTGGATGACGGGCTAATTATTGTCATTTAAGAGGCTAATGCCATTCTCCAGTGCGAATAACTGGTCCTGATAAGGAGTTAATTACAAATATCAATGTTTGTTTTCTCTTGTTGTCCTATTCCTGGGATGTTTTTATTTAGGTGTGTATGTGTGAGGGGGGGAGGGAAGATCGAGAAGAAGAGGAGGAAGAGGAAAAAAGAGGAGAGGAAAGAGAGAATAATGCAGGTGTTCACTTGCAAAGATGTCTATGGAGATCAAAGGAGAACTTTTGGGAACCTGTTCTTTTCTTTCATCTTTACATGGGTTTCCCAGAAGGAACATGGGTTATCAAGCTTGCCCAGCAAACCTGTTACCTTCCAAGGCATCTCACTGCCCACCCTACACTGATTTTTAAATAAGAGTCATTGACTATATAGATTAAAAGGAATTATGTTACAAGTTAGAAAATATGCCTCAAAGAATACCACAGATTCACACACAAAACCATTACCAAATGGCGGCGGCAGCTACTGCTGCTGCTGCTGCTGCTGTCAACATTAATCTGTCTGTAGCTTTTTAGTTGTCTTTTTAGCTTGAGTCTTAGTTTTCACCAACAAACTCTTCTGCTATTGCTTCAGTGGAACCACTAGAGCACAGAGCAATTAAGCCACTTGCCCAGGGCCACAGGCCTAGTAAAGACAGGGGTACCACTCATATTCAGGTCTTCTGAAATTTACAAACCATAGTTATTTGCGCTAAACTGTCTTAGCAACAATGCTGTACACAGGAACCACAGAGTATGAGATCCTAGCAAAGCAGTGTCTCAAATTTCCACCTCAATCTGACCTGTAGTACCCACTGTCTGAATACTTTTACTATATTGGCAGTATCTTACCTCTCAGTCTGTCTCTATGTCCCTTGAAGGACAATGTCTTAACTTTCCCAACTCAGAAGCAGATAATAAGCACCAAGTCGTTTTATGTGGCACTGTAGGCACAAAGAAAAATCAGAGGAGCTCTGCACACGGACAAGTGGAAATGTTCAGATTGGCTTATGTGAATACTTGGTAAGGGGAATGGCATTGCCTTGTGAATACAAAGCAAGGCCTGGAGGTCTCACATAATAGGAAGCAAGCAATAGAATCATGTGTTAGACAGTCAGGAGGAAGAGACAGTTAAGGACCAGTTCCAAGAAATAGGTAAACGGAATGAGCAAGATATCTGTGGTTTCTATATGCTTTCTATTGTTCCAGGACCTCAAAAATCTTTAAAAAGATGGGTAAAAATAAAGATATGGGTTTCATTCTAAAGGCCTTTGTAAAGAGAGTCATCCATGTGCAGTTCATAGAGTCAGAACACTGTCTCAGGAGCCCCTCCTCACCATGCCTCTACTTCCCTCCCTCCTGGATCCTGTTCTCTCTCTATCCTCACTTCCATCATACAGATGCTGAGCCTGTGTCCATCCTGAACTTCCTCATATGTGAACTCAGGTGTCAACTGTAACAATACAGTGTCCCACCTGATGCAATTCATACCTGAATTCTATTAGAGCACCCAAAGAAAATCAAATCTTTAGAACTCAGAAAAATATTAACAGTGGAGGGTCAACACACAGTGGAATTGGCCTCCGGGATTGGTTCTCATTGAGTATAGATGCTTGGGTGGTCCCTTGTCCCATTCATGCTGCAGCTTTTGAGCACTTAAAACAAACTGACACTGGAGTAGGCTCTAAAGATCAAAACATGATCCTAATAAAAAGGTGGAGAATTCTTGGGTTGTCAACTAGGATGAGACAGAAATTTCTGGTGATGTCACCCGTACTCCTGGTTCCCAAGACCACAGAGGTCTGCCAGTCTGATTCTCTAACAGCATCAGTGTTGAGGGGTTGAATCCTGGGCCATGTAAATGGTGGTGTCTGGCTACACATGTAAGGCAAGACAATGAGTCTAGGGAAGGGTGCTTAGGATGACAGAAGAGGCAGAAATATCCTAGGAAGTTGATATTCAACTCCCACAGCACTGTCTGCTTGAATCCACGAACGCTGAACACAGCTAGGAACTTGCCTATCAGTACGCTCCTTGATTCTATATTTAGATTTCACATACATTGTAAAACACGTAGTCAGTTGTGTAGGATGCAAATTAGGGAAGAAATTCAAATTATTCCTTGTTGGTCATCCCAGATACATAAGTCTCAATGTAGTTAAATAAGAATCATGGAAAATCGAGGCAGCACAATTCCCCTGGGGAGGAAAAAAAACCATAATCACATCCCTGAGGGTTTTACAGTCTTGCCAGAAATTTCAAGTCTGCTCTCTGAGTGGCTGGAGTATCCCAGGGGATTTCACCCAACTCACAGTCCTCTAAGTTACAAATGGCTGACAGTTTTGAAAGACAAGTATAAATAAGTGTGGAGGAAGACACCTGGTTCCATATGGAAAACAGGGCACTCCTTGTTAGATCAGGATTCCACAACCAAGAGATCTGCTCTAAATTGGGGCCCAGCTTCCTGCTTGCAAGGTGTCTTAGTCAGGGTTTCTATCATGCACAAACATCATGACCAAGAAGCAAGTTGGGGAGGAAAGGATTTATTCAGCTTACACTTCCACTTGCTTTTCATCACCAAAGGAAGTCAGGACTGGAACTCAAGCAGGTCAGAAAGCAGAAGCTAATGCAGAGGCCATGGAGGGATGTTACTTACTGGCTTGCTTCCCCTGGCTTGCTCAGCTTGCTTGCTTATAGAACCCAACACTACCAACCCAGAGATGGTACCACCCACAATGGGCCTTTCCCACTTGATCACTAATTGAGAAAATGCCTTACAGCTGGATCTCATGGAGACATTTCCCCAACTGAAGCTCCTTTCTCTATGATAACTCCAGCTTGTGTCAAGTTGACACAAAACCAGCCAATACACAAGGCAAAAAGGGGAACCTATGTGTTAGATCATTTCTACTTTCTGCTAAAAGGAACAATAGAAATGCATTTAGAGACACTAGGTTTTTCTGATTTTTGTATGTTGGAATTAGTTTTTCTGTGTGCATTATGTAAATGTCAAATAAAGGACATGCATTCTCTACAGTTTACGTAAAACAGAAAAGTTCAAGAAATTATTTTTTCATCAAGCTTCAAGAAAAAAAAGAAGGCCATTCACTAGGCAATCCAAGACTTGTCCTTGATTCCTAAATTAGCATGGTCCCATAAGCTTGTTCCCTTAAATCTGGTTTTAATGAGAATATAACCTCAAACCTAAGAACTTTGGACCACCCACCTGAAGGATTTGAATTTCTTACCTAAATTGCATGCATCCTACGTATCTTAAAGTTCAGATTGTGACAGTAACATTGTCTGTCTGCCTTCCTTTCCTGCTGCCTTCCCAAGTCCATTTTCTTCCCTCATACTAATGGTTTCACAATGTAACTCCCACGGCACACCAAAGTAGAAGGCTTCTGAGGTCTCTTTGCTTGTAGGATGAAATCCAGATGCACAGTATCTTCCCTGACCTGCATACTCTATTTCTGCGGGGTCCCTCCATTGGTCTCAGCATCTCAGAGACCCAGAGCGTCTCTGGGCACCATACCTGACTTGTACCACTGAGAGACACCTGCTCCTGGAATGCTATGCAGTGTCTGGTGCCCTGTGTACCATGAGCTCACAGTAAGGGAGTGTGCTGCCCTGTTATTCAAGGTTCAGTAGCAACCCCAGGGAGCAGACATTACATTACCCTTTCAGGTTATGAGGCATGAGAGAGTCATGGGGCAAAAGGAAAAACTGCCAAGGTTAGGTGGAAAAGTATCTTATGAAGCTTGAGACAATATCAGTTTGCCCAAAAGTACAGAGGATTTTAATATTTTTAAAAGCATGCTAATGTCTGAGTTGTGTATTGATGGAGTACCAGACTCCCCTAGCCATTGCCTGCTCCTATTGCTGTCTCACAAGCACTTAGAGACTAGTCACAGTTCAGGAGTCCTCTGCTCTGAGAAGTACTTCTCAAACGCCAGGCATACCAATGTTCCTCCATCCGCAGCCCATGCATGGCTTCTTCATGACCCCTCTGTTTCTCTAGGGCCTCTCCAGCTCTGTTCACAGAGAGCCCCATCTGATTCACCATACTATTCCACACTTGAGTCTTGCCCCTGGCATGGAGGAGCTACGCAGCCAGTGTCTGATGAATGAAACCCTGGGAAAGTTGTGCATCCTAACACATGGTCAGGTTTCCCAGCAGTCCCTGCCCAAGGCAGATCTTCCCCGTGCAGGACTATGTTGCTGGCATTCTGTTTGGTCTGTCAGAGCAGGAATAAGCAGCAGGTGCTATCTCACCGCCTTCTAACCCTCAGGCTTCACTGTGGGAGGAAAAATGCAGTTCTTCAGCTGGAAGAAAAGAGATACATTGTGGGAGTTCCTAGGTCATAGCTCTGCAGAAAACCAGTTTCCATTTACACAAATGAAATAAAATGTCATGTTGCTCATCTCTGTGTAGAAGGACATAAAAGTCCCCAGACCACTGTATGTCTGTGCCCTTGCTGGTCTCAGGGGAATATCCTCCTTCTTGCCTTTTTTAGCCACTCTGTTTGGTATTTTATCTCTAGTGTCTAGAGGAATATACATGGTGTAAAGTATCTTTTTTATAATGAACAAACCCAAGTGGAAGATGGGACATGCCCCCCTCCCCAAAAGGCAGTCGAAGCTTCCCTGGAAAGGTTCTTGAACCCTGCTTTTTATTTATCTGTCTTTAACCTTTTGTGGATGTCTTCGTAGATTTGAATAGGCTTCTAGGCATGCCGCTAGTGGCCAGCCTTGAGCCACACCTGTGGAGATAGGATACCTGGGCTTCTGAACTGGAAGCCAAAGCAGGAACTGACCACCAGCTCCATAAAGCAAAAAGGGCTCCAAATGAATGTGGTGCCAGCAACTTGATCAGAAAAGATGAAACCAGAACTTGAATGCATAGGCCAAGGCTGGGCACCCCTTCCAGTGACTTGGCCAACTGCACAAGAGCCTGCACAGGGTCCTAGAACTGCACATTTCCCCAGTGAAGCCTCCAGGAGAAAGGTGGCTTAGTGTGCTTTCAAATATGCATCCCTTTCTTTTTATTTTCTTTTTCTTTCAGCTCTACAAAGCGCCTCAAGTCTGTGGAGGATGAAATGGACAGTCCTGGTGAAGAACCATTTTACACAGGCCAAGGGCGCTCCCCAGGGAGTGGCAGCCAGTCCAGTGGATGGCATGAAGTAGAGCCAGGTGAGCAGAGTCATAAAAGGGAAGGAAATGGTGTGTGCGTGTGGTTGTGTTGTCACGGCAGAGTGGTGGAAAGCAGCAGATACAACGGAAGTGCATGATAGAATGTGTCGGCTCACTCATAGGCTGTCACCAGCACTTG
This sequence comes from Mus musculus, assembly GCF_000001635.26. Lineage (NCBI taxonomy): Eukaryota > Metazoa > Chordata > Mammalia > Rodentia > Muridae > Mus > Mus musculus. Next base: position 98,021,094 of record NC_000070.6, read on the forward strand.
GAGCCCATGTGCATTTCATTCTACTTTGTTCGTTTGTTGAGCTGAGGTCTTACTATGTCACCCACTGTGGCCTCAAGTTCAATGTTCAAGTGTTCCTCCTGCCTCATCTTCTTGAGTTTTCTTTTGTGTGTGTGTGTGTGTGTGTGTGTGTGTGTGTGTGTGTGTGTATACACACACACACACACACACACACATACATACACATACATACATACATACATATACACACACCTTTTGGGTTTTGGTTTGGTTTTGTTTTTCTTACTATACTCTATTATCCATAGGAAAAAATCATCAGCTTTCCCCACTTTGTGGATAGCAGTGAAAAAGCAGAACAAGCCCCCTGTGCTGCATATTATAAGTGGATATTTATAACATGATAACATTTGGGGTTTTTTCCTTTTTTTTTTTTTTTTTTTTTTGTTGCTGGCTATCATCATAAAGGCTACCAATTTTATGTCTGTCTGCACCAACCTGAATACAGCCCATTGGTCAAACCTTGGGGCTGTCATGTGACGGCTGTAGAATCTGGAGAGTGATTCTGATAGTAGCACTTTCTGGAGACCCTAATTGTCTGACTTCCATGGCTTAGGAGAATGGACTCCAATGCCTTCATCAATACAAGTCAAACTTTAATGTCTGACCTCCGTGTGGCTTGGGGGAACAGGCTCCAATGACTTTGTCAATACGACTCAGATGAGTAAGAAGTCAGAGGGGTTTGAGGATCATCTGAAGCCCCGTCTTCGAGTCAATGACAGGGCTATGTGGTTATAGTCCAGACTCCATGACTTTCCTGTAAAACGCAGTCTGACAGTAGTAATAGCTGTTTCAATGCTCTTGAGTATCGAGTAACATGCTCGGTAGTGTCCACTTAAGAATTATATCCAGCACAGAATGATATGGGGGCAAAAAAAGAACGAATTCTCCGACCATCCCTCCCCCACTACAGTCTCAGAGTAACTGCCTGTAAGAACAGACGGGCATCAAGAAAATCTTGGAACTAACCCCTCATCTTCAACTCTAACACCTCCCTCTCGTCCTCAACACTTTCTCAGTATACAAACTCTACGGCTGTAGATGGCTTTATACGGCTATAAAGGAGAAGCAGAAGGGAGATTTTAGGGTGATGGACCCATCTGGATCCTGATTATGGAACTTACCATAATTGATATAATGTCTGACATTCACAGAAGCACGCGCCTCCTCCTTAGGCTTGTCGCATCCTATCCTAATTAAAAAACAAGTAACAATGAAGCCCCACACCCTATTGGCTGGGTCCTTTCTCTTGTTCCTTTATGAAAATGTGAACGTCCCTGTGTGATTCCCTTCTGCCCAGGGCCCTCCTGCAGCTCATCCGTTCACCCACTCAGCACTCTTCAGTGGAACTTTCTGTGAGAGCTCACAGGTAGATGAGGAGGCAGTGGCTTCTGCTTTCAAGGGATTTAGAGCAGATGTGGGATCAGGAGCGCAGTGCTGCAACCATCTCAGTGTTGGGTGGAGCACAGGGGTATGAGAGCCTCTGGTGTCTTCATTTTATCACATCACCCATGCAGCACTCCAGGTGCGGTCATTCTCAGAAGGCTCCGTGTCACCTTTGTTCCACAGTATATCAGCTCACCTAAAGTGCCAGAGATATATAGCCAGGCCAGGCAAAAACTCAAGTGCTGACTTCCATTGCCAGTAAACCATGCTCTCCGTGTATTGCTAATGAAAGGTACATTTGTATTAAAATCAAATAATTAAAGGATGGACAATATTTTGGGTCCCCTTTAAAGGGCTAATTAGTCCTAACCAATTTCCCTGCTTCAGTGAATCAGAATCAAGTATATAGGTGTGGTACATTTTTGCTGGAGTGCTATACTCACATGCTCCATGTATTCTAAAGCTGGCTTATGATGTTGATGGATATTGATGGACACAAAGCCCCTCTCAGTGAGCCCAGCCCTCCCAGCCGGCCCTGCCTCTTCTCTGGCATATATGGGGGCTATAGGGGCTGCCTGAACAGAATGCTTTGACCTAGGAATTCTTTCATTGGAAGCAGTGTCTGCTCATGCCTACACATTATGACAAGAATAATTATAAATTCTAACATCTGTGTCTCTGCACCCTGTGCAGTCATCAAATAACTAAGTTTAATGGTTAAATCCTCTTTACATGGAGGGATTTTTTTTTCTTTCCTTCTTCTGAAAGAAACTGTGTTCCTGAAAGCATTGCCCATTGTCTTTTCTTGTTCCATTAAAGAAACATGCGATCTCATGGCATATACTGGTGGGGGCTGGAGAGCACAGTGGACAAATTTATATTTGGTCGTAGTCAGCATAGAAAGTCATAATTGAAACAGGGCCTGAGGGGACATTAAAACACAACTGAGGGATGTTGCACACGTTCGTGGCGACTTTGGTGTCATTAGCTCACACCAGCCACTCTAAATGGATAATTTATGCTGCCAGATGGTCCTTTTTGGGGATTTTCCATCAAGCCCAATCCCCTTTTTGGCACAGAGAACACCTTTATGTTGTTCCCACACTTATCCGGGCCTCCATAGCTTGTCCCCAGGGGTACAGTTAATTAAATGGGAGGCTTTTAGTAGTTCACTCATGTAAATTGCCTTCAGAAATATGTTGGGAATTATGTATATCCCAAATGCATGGACAGCCTGCTCTTGGGATAATTCTCTCAAACAAGTAAGAAGGGCACTGGGTTTATGCTTTTGATGTGACACAGAAAGCAAGGATGTACTCATGCCCCCCTCAGAGAGCCTGGCATCTAGGGGTCTGCCCTCACTAGGTTTCTGGGACCGCCGAACTACAGAGGCCTATAAATGACCAGAAAGGGAGCCAGGCGAGACATCCTTGAACGACAGGAAGATGTTGGAAAGTGAAACAAACGGTCCAGACATCCAATAAACTACATGCATATTTTTCAAACATATTTCATAGTGTCCCATTCCTCATTAGTTTGTCTCTGCACTTTTGGTGCACAGGAAACATTGCTCATTTCAAACCCTAGGCAGTCTTGGGCTGACTCCTGCTTCTCCTGGTGCTATGTCTGTTCCCTCCACTTGGTTCCATTTCCCAGCTGTCTCAAAACTTGGTTGGGTTAGATCTATATAGCCATGCACTGGGATATGAGCCCTGGGAAACTACCCGTCAAAAATCACATACTCTCAATGGCTGTTAAGCTACACAGGTGAAAAGTTGCCAGTGAGCCAAAAATGCAAATGACCAAGAAGGAAAGCTGCAGGCAGCACTTCATTGGCTGAGGCAAAGTTCTGGTTGCACCTGAGAACCTGCAGTGCATCAAGGTTGTTTTTCAATTGATGCCGGGTTGTTTGTTTGTTTTGAGAACATCGCACTGATGGTGTATATGTGTACAGGATCTGTCTTTCAAACTAAAGTTGACTCCAAAGTCTGAGTTTGCTTTTTTATTTAACCTTTTTAGCATGACTACTTATGCTAATATTTCAAGGTCTTATTTTCTAGACTCATGTTTAAGTTTAAAAAATCATAATAAAGATAGTAAATAACTCAATAGAAAGATCTTAAAATTCCCCATTTTCCTTATTTTGGCCTCTTATCATATAACCTAGGTCAGGGGAAAAAAAGATATAGCCTACTAAATGCACGGAGAAGAGAATATATAAGCAAAGTATTAACTATTAATGGTGAAATATTTGCTGTGTCATCCATAAAATTCAATAATCCTCAGCCCTTAAGACTTGTTTAAATGCTACGTCAGAGAGGCCCGTAGTGACCTAAATAGCTGCTGCCCTTGTATCCAACACCTCCTCCCTCGTAGACCCTCTTGCCTTGTCCAGGCTCCATCTATCTTTCTCCCCTAGAATATGCACTCCTTGAGACTGTGACTTATCCCATCTTTTACATGGCCATATCCTTAAAACCCTCAACAATGTGTAGAACATAATAGATGTTCAATAAATATTGACTGAATGAGTGAATGAAGCAGAGAGATGGGAGCTTTCTTATATACCCAGAAGCAGCATTTGCTGCCAACAGTCTTATAAAAAAGTGGTATTTCCTATATTTTAAACCTGCAGGCTTCCAGTTAAATCTAATTAATAGCAAATAGTAGGAAGGATAATGGCCATGGCTCAGCCAAGCATCTCATTGATCAGGAGTAGGACCCTGAACTGCATTCCAACTACCCTTCTCCTTAACGGATATGATACGTGATATAAGATGATAATGACACACTTAATGATATGGATAGCTCAAAATAACCAAACATAAGGAGCTTGCATGTCCCTATGACTATGACAAAGAAATGGCAAATGCTTGAGGTGACTTCCTGACTCCATACATCAAAACACCACACCCTACCTCCATAAATATGCATAGTTGTTCATCAATAAAATATGTCTATATTGCTTAAAAGAAAATTACAAAAGATAATTCATGCTGTGTGATGCACATATCATGATCTCAACAGTGATCTCTTTTTATAGGGTGCTTTACAGAGTGAGTTTAGATGATCTCTCTGCTTCACTAGGGAAATTTCCACTCTTCCATCTCCACTTTTTCTCTTTACAATCATATGTAAGCACCAAGCCACTATCACCCGAAGACCCAAACCTGGTACCCCAGGCCGTGTCTCAGCGGTGCATCTGAGACCACCCAGACTTCAGCTGTTGAGATTGACGTCATCTATAGCACAGCTGTGGCAGTCACTGGACTTCAAATGTTATACTCTCAAATCTTTCTCCCTATGCTTAGCAGCAATCTCTTAAAAACTATCACAAACGGGTAGAAAAACAGCCATTTCACATGGATCAGAGAAGACCACATACTGGGCAACCCTTGACCCTCAGTACAGTAACGAAAATCACCCACTTCTTTCTCCTCCTCCCCTATTCCCTCACTCCCTCCTTTCCCCCATTTAAATGCCTCTGCTCATCTTATACTATAAAGTCAAATCAAGTCATGGGCTTTTATTAAGAGTCATCTGTGTGCAGTACTCTGAGGTAGATCCAGAAACAACTGCACTGAGGACCTGTCTCTAAGGCTAAACTTGAGAGGTTAACTACTCTACCTAAGATATCCCAGTCCCGTCTCTGTCTCTCAAGTCAAGACTATCAGCTGAGCTGATAGAAGCCAAAGTCCTTTGTAAAATTAATCTTCTCTAATCATGTGCACTGTTGGCACCAGGATCATTGAGGGGACAGACCTCACCCAGCTGATGGTAGTTAAGAGAGCTGTAACTCTCGGTGGAGAACTAGGGTCAGTTTCTTTAAAAAGTAGCCAGTAAGCTGGGTTCAGGTTAGAATCCAGCTGAGAAACATTCCCCAACTTGAAAAGTCTAGCCTTCCAACCATTAGAACAAATAAATTGAGAATGCCTTTATCCATATTTCTTCTCAGTATGAGCAGTTCTATGGCTGTCCTGTGAACCTCCCTTAGGTTCTCTGTGTCCCAAAAATAGAGGACTCTGCAGGCTGTCTGCTTGCACAGCCTCAAGATTTGAGGCTGCCCTGCACTGAGTGTGTCACTCAATGCCAGCAGATCTGAAGGAAATCTAATAAGAAACTTTAACTCTTATCCATGGAACCTAGTACTATGTTTAGATGTAGGATTAAAAAGCCACTTAAAACTTTATGTCACTATGTGCCGTGGCATATGTGAGTCCTCCACTTGAAAGGTAGAAGCAGAAGGGTCAGGAGCATCCTTCTACTTGGCTACGCAGTGAATCCAAGACCAGCATGTGCTAGATGAAACTCTATCAAAAAGCACACAAACAATCTAACATGAACTGTTTGAATGTTCTCCTATAGCAAACCATTCAAAATTCTAATGCACTAAATTGTGTGTGTGTTATATGTATGTTATATACATTATAAAACTATTAATAAGCAATTGTGCCAGTCAAAGTGATGTAAACTCCAAACAATTAAGTGCAATACTTGGAGTCAAAATTGAGTAAGTAATACATTTAATTGCAATTATTTTTAAAATGCTATCAGAGATAAACTTCTTTCAGGGATAAACTTATTTCCAGGTTAAGTTGATTTTATTTTTAAAAGTCTCAAGAATTTCCTCTTATAAAAAGTTAGTAAGTAGGTAAATACATTATTATGTGTTTTAAAAGCATCTATGGAGGACTATTTTGACAGTTTACAGGTGACCCCAGATTTGCAGAACGAGGCCTTGATAGCTATAAGCACAGTTGAATTCTGAAAGTAGCATTGGCTCATCTCAGCTCTGTAAATCATGTATTAGAAGCTAGGCATGGTGGTGCATATCAGTAATTTCAACATCTGGGACACTGAGGCAGGATGCTTAAAAGTGCTAGGCCAGCCTGGGCTACCTAATGAAACCCTGTCAAAAATCCCATGTTGCGATTGTTCAGTTTCCCACACCTGCCAATCCTGATTTGACTGCCAGTAGCCACTCTTTGGTTTCCAGAGTAGTAGAAGTTTACCAATGCTTACTTGTAGCTGAGGCATCTAAGAGGCCCTTTATAGGGGCTGGTAGAAAGGCTTCAGACTGGTGACAATAGTCCATTGATCACAGGCACTCTGCAGCACTAGCATAAATTAGGGGAAATGATTAAATCTCCCACAATCCCCTGCAGTAATGGAAATAGTCACCGTTACAGAACACTGCCGTGGGATCAATGCCTTGGCTTTTCTTCTACATTTAGGAACAGTGGGAAAGCATCATTTGTGACAGCGTTCTCCCACCATTATCTCCTTAGTATTGGCACCTGCTCATTAGAGAATGATGTGCCAGAGAGCACCAGTAGAGTAACAAGGGTCTGTTCTTAATGACCCTTACCAGAGAAATTTCACCTAAATAAAGCATTACAACAGAAAAGCTCCATTACAAAATGAGTACTCTCATCACCCTTCAAGAATTTCCCTACCTTTCCATCAGGGCTCATTTCCTAATGTCAGAAAATGCTCTAAGCCAACCCTTTCTATTAAACTCTAAAAGGCTATACAGAAGAAAGATGTCTTTGCACATACACATACATGCTGTATTGTGGGCCACATACATATATGACAAAGAGTGGTCCACAAAATTGCTGGTTATTTGGTTTTTTTTCTCCCAAAGCTTGTTACAGTACCTGATAATATGACAGACATTCAATCAATATTTGTTGAATAAATAGATATGAAGCTGGCGACCACATGTGTCCTATCATGTCCTTTGAATCCGATCAAACACTTTGACATCAGAGTGCTGAGTGCCTGCCTCTGATGAAGGAAGGAGAGGAGCCTCTTTGGCCTTGGAGAACCCAGGTGCACAATTTTGTAAATACAGAAACTCCCAAGAAAATTAATGCTGCATTTCAGTTGGTCTTGTGTAGATAATAAATTACCCAAATCAACAAATCCTTTAATTTCATGCTTAAAAATGGGGTTATATAAATATTCTAGGATAGAATAAAGACAGAGCCAGCACTGATTGGTGAGGCTCACTGTGAACTCTTCTCACCCTTTTCCTGTCACCATGCCCAGGTACTAGTGGCTCAATGTGGCCCAGACTTAGCCTAGGGAAAGGGGGAGCATTAAAGGAAACTCCACTCTGACCACAGCAGCCTTTGAAGGCTTGTCGGAGAGGAGAATGATAAGAGAAAGATTAAATACTTTTTTAAAACAAGGAAGTAGACATTAAGAGTTAAAAACCTTTTTAAAATCTCGTCTCCTGCCATAATCAAACCTGCAATCTTTGTAAACTGCTCCGGATTTTCATTTCCTGGGAGAACATCAAACAATGACAGGAAGAAAACAAAAGCTACCATTGATTGACTTTCCACCATGTGCAAAGTACTTTGTCTGTCATTATCTATTGGATGCCTTCTGTATACATGAAGTATACTTAATAAGCTGTAGACCTTCAGTGAAATAGTGTGTATGTCTTTTGGTGAATACTTGAAAAACTTTGAAGTGTTACGAGAAGTTTGATACTATGAAATTTGATGGCAAACACATTGTACACCTCTGAAAGTATGATGTGCAAAGCTCTGTGAAAAGTGGAAGATGAAGTAGAAAATTAAAGAGGTAGATGCTGGCCCTAAGAGACTAAACTCACTAGGGTCAAAAGGCATGAATAGTTAAGTCAGTCAGGAGACTAATGGGGCATAGAGGATAAACAGCATTAGTTTGGGGGTTTACTGATTGGCCTGGGCCACAACCTTCCGCTGCACTTGTTAAGAAGCCCTCCTATGACTCCTGGGGCAGCAGTGGAGCCTGGTCCCTGTGTCCTTCTCTTCCCAACAGGCAAGTATCTCCTGCCCGACTCCTAAAAACATGTAGGCATCATGCACTCTAGGAATCCCACAGGAAGGATGTGAGCTTCGACCATCCTAAGCTAGCAAAAGACATCATCCCTCATACAGACCAAAAGCTCCCTGTCTTAATAAACCACAGAGTTTTGACTTATGGATGTACAAAGGATAGGCAGATAGAGGTACATAATAGATCAGAATTATTGCAGATATGATATTTTGCATGATCTGTTAGATATTGTTAAAATTTTCTTGAACTAGTACAAGGTAGTTTAAATCTTTCATATAAAAACTAGACAAGGTAGTTTAAATCTTTCATATAAAAAGAAAAAATCTCTTTAAGTAGTGATCTTATCTTCTCGACTCTATGAACATAATGCAGATATGAACCAGGCCATAATTTGATTAATAAAGAAGATATATTGGCTAATACTTTTGTCACTAGAATGCTGCTGGAATTTTAAACATATAAGTGTTTCATAAGTAACAGTGGTAGCTAATAGCAACATATATTATTCTCAACTATATATACACATACCTACATACATCATACATGCATATGTGGGCATACATGCATACATATATGTGTGTTTATTTCACATATACCCATTTAACTTGTTTAAAGAGATCAGATCCCAGATCACTTTTGGTAGCATTTACAGGCTGATTTCTTTCTCATTTACCTCTTGTTTCTCTACCACACTAACGAATTTACTTAAATATTAAATGATTGAGTTTAATGCCGTAGTTTGTGTAGAAATAATAAGGGCTACTGGTGCTTTTTAACAAGGTAGCTCTTTAAAACTCCAGAGCAAGAATCTTTTCTGTGAGGAATGGGAAGAGAGGAAGAAGGAAGTCTTTGGACCCATCCAGTCCTGTGTCTCTGGGATGTCAGCTTCTCATGGGCCTGTGTGCTCGACCCCTGTTTTCCTGTAGACGATTACAATAATTCATCCAGCTCATCCGTCCACCGGCTTCAGTTACATCATAAACTCATCAATTAATCAAAGACATGGCACCCATTTGGAGATGATGGGTGAAGTGCATCCTAGGAGATTCCGGGAAGTGCTCCCATGCACATAGTAAATCAGAGACCAGTCCTGATAGATTCCTGAACAGCAGTCCAAGTACTCCAATAGAGAGGGTTCCCTCTAGCCCTGATCACAATGTATGTCTCTCAAATGAGAGGCAGAAAATCAAACATACGAGAATCCCCTCATTTTACAGCATCTCTTAGAGGGGAAAGATTAACCTGGATTGGAGATGATGTTGTACATTAAAAAGCAGTTTCTTGCTGTGACTTCTCAGAGCCAAGGATTACTGATTCCCCCTCCCCCCCCCACCTCTCTTATCAACTAAAAACCTGTCTGGCGCTTTTGGATTTTTGAGTGTAGGGCTACTATGATTCTTGGTTCTCTGATTTCTTTGGTGTGATGACCTGCTTATGGTCCAGTGCCTTGCATCTCTGTGGAGAGTGGGTGCCACCAACCACTATGATGCTCAGACTCACTGAAACCATGCTGCCAACCATGTTTCGGTGTGGGCCTGTGTCTTCCTGTGCTTTTATTTTTAATAATTCCAATTTCTTGGCATCTCCTTTTGTGCATGTAATGAAGGATGGATTAAAGTTCCTACTGGCATAGGTAGAAAATTCATTGAACACATTGGAACTTGTAAGAGCATCAGCTCCTTATCTGAGTGTCCTATGTGGTGCCCAGCACTTTTGTCATGTTAGCAAGCCTACGCTAGGAGTTGCTCAGCTATCACCAGCTTCCAGCACTAATGACTTCCCAATACCAGAGTTAACTTGGACTTGATGCCTGTCAGAGTACATCGTCTGCTCTTCAGTCACGAAATGAAAAGCGTGAAAGAGCATTAGTGAACATGCCTTGCTTGCCTTCAGCACACCTGAGGCTCTGACATAAGCCACACTGTGTGTTCTCATGCCCAACTTGGTGCCACAATATGTGTAGGATCAAAAGAAGTAAAGAAAGTTGAACGTGTTTCAAGTCCAGTTATGATTTGATATCTGTCATTTTGTGGTGGCGACACCTGCTTCTAATTTGAAAAGTACTTTCTATCCGTGTGTGTGTGTGTGTGTGTGTGTTTTCTTCAGAAATTTTATCCTCAAGATACTTAAGTAGTAGTTTTTCTCCTTTGGTGTTGTGCTTGCATTTGTGAGTTTATCGATCAGCACTGAAGGCTTAAGACGCATTTAGTTAAAAGGGAAAACCTTTCATAACACAGATCTATTAAATTTAGTTTACATCAGTTTTTGTCCTGGCCACACATTAGGAGTTTGCAGAGAAATTGTTTGTTACAGGTCACTACTGTTTGAGTTACATGATGGTTGTCTTGAGTTGACTAACAACAGAGTTGGAGATAAATTTGAACAGAGCAGGAACTACTTAAACCCAACACTCATATTTAGCTGTTTTTCACCATCAAGAGCAAGTGAGAAACCATTTTCATGTGCCTCTGAGTGGAAGAAATGATGGAGGCGGCTGGCTTGTCTTCTTTGACACATGTAGTAGTCACTTTGTTGGGGGATAGCCACTTGTAGTGCCCAGTGTCATTTGCTTTGTTGTTTTTTTAGCCTGCATGAAGACCTTTTCCTCACAAGTGCTGGATAAAGTTCATCCCATGAGTAGAAAAAGCTGTGAACGTTGGTGCACAGCTAGCAACCCATTCTGATTGGCCTGTGGGGAGTTGTCTGCTTAAAATTGGATCCTTGTGTTGAGTTTCCAAAAAAGGTGTGAATGTGAAAAACAAGTGCTAAATCATGACTCCAGAGAAAATGTCGGCCATGAGCAGTTTTTAGTTTAAGCAGAAACCAAACTTTAAAATTCGGATAAATAAGACAAGTTGGGGGAGAGGGTGAGTCACTTGCTCCCAAATCAAAGCTTCATGGAGAAGCAAGTTTCACTGAACTTGAATGCGACACTCAACAGAGACATTGATTGAATGGAACTGACTCATTTTCTTAATTGATATGCAAAGCTCTGCCAAGCATTTACCCTTAGTGTCAGATAAGTAATTTTTAATAAAATATTTCCAAGACATGAAGACAGTTAAGAAAACAGCACGGTTTTTAATAACTGCACTCGTAAGTAAACGGATCTATCATTATGTTGTCACAAAGAATGACAGAGAGCAGAAACATGCTGCTGATCCCTCACAGATAAGTGTGTAATGTAATTAGACAGACACCCTTCCTCTGTCGAATGCAGCATTAATCATTAGAAATGCAACTCGCTCTGTTTGATATGTCACTGTTGTTAGAAAGGAAAAGCAAGCCAGGGAGATGTGTGCTGCAGTGACTCATGTATTTGTCTGATGGGTATCAGAATTCCTCTTGATTGTTGAATGTATGAATACTGCCAATAATTCTGTGGCATTTTTGCATGTGTGAAGGTGTGTTTGATATACAGTGCTTTGTTTTGTTTGGAAAATATCAGTGTCGTAAGTATTCTTGAACTCAAAATATTTTTAAGCTTTGAAATGGTCTTTGGGCTCATCCAAAATGATGGCACAATGTATAGTCAGATTTTCCTTAAAGGGGTGGGCTAGAAGTTGTCTGCATTCAATAATGGTCTAAGAGAGAAACTTTCTGTGAAAAACTCTGTGTCCAAATGACGAAATGCATTGCCTTTTTCCAACATTCATAAACACCGACTTTTAAAAAAAATCCATTTTCTTTTACCATAGAGCTCCGTCTTGAACTGTGAATTGCTGAATAGTTATAACGGGTTATCAGCACAATTTACTGCACAAGTCTATCTTCTGACTCGCTCAGTGACTCAAAGGCCTTTCAGAATACAGATGAGGGTTATTGAAGTATGGCAGGCAGATTTCACTAAGTAACAGGTGGAGGTCAACATACTTTATTTGTGGGGATGAGCAAGAACAGAGATGAAGCATCAAATGCTTCGCCATAATAAGGTTTAGCAAGAAAACGCTGACTGTACCAAGCTGAGATTCTCGCTGACAGAACCTTTTCTTGTGTTTATTACTTGATTTCACAGTTCAAGCAATTTGGAGAGGCCTAAAATTATATTCCCTTTCCCTTATGAAATGTTTGAATCAGCTTCAAATTTTTCACTTCAAATAAAGTGATAGGTGCTTTCCATGTGTCCAAGAGATGTTAAGGTAAATAGAGCCCTCCTGCTGCCATTACTCCATGCATTCTTCAGATTACATTTTACCAGTGGAACTCTCAAATCGCAAGTATTTGATCATGGTTTAAGTGGCAGGTAGAGGCATGTTTGAATAAACACTAAAGTTCGCATCACTGGGGCTAGGGCTATTTGCTCAGATAAAGCATCAGTAAGGATTTTGATGAAGCATGAGCATTGTGTTGCCTGTGGCTTCATGGGGGTGAGAAGAAAAAGCCTTTGGGCTTGCCACCCTTTCAGATTTGTGCACAGGCTTTGCTTTTAGAAAGTGCACATGACCTTCACGTATACCACAATAGCATCCAGAGAAGCAAAGTTGCCACTGCTGTCTGAGAGGATGAGCAGGCAAGAAGTTAGTTGCCACTGCACACACAAGAGCTGCCCCAGTGAATGTTCACCTCAATGCCAGCACATGCATCTCTCTGCCCTGGGAGGTGCTGTGACCATCAGTCACACATGACTCTGGACACCTAAACTGTGGTGATGCTGAGTGATGGAGTCTGCAAATGAATGCATACACACTGGAGTAGCTTCATGTGGTTGGCCTCTACCACACTGGACAAGGCAAATGCAAACCAAACACAGGTGTGATTATTGAATTTTGCACCTGTATATCTAAGAAGAATGAATAAAATGTTTTACCATGTTACACTGATTTTTTTTTTTGCGGGAAAAATAATCATTTGTTTTTCTCATGCTTTTTTTTTCTTTACTCACAGTCCAGTGAATGTAAGTGATTGCTGTGTTGAGCCAATGCTGGTCCATCCCATAACATGTGGTGGGAAGAAAGACTGGGGGCAATGGGATAGGTAGAGAATATACTATCTCCTGGACATATAAGACGCACGACACACAGCCAGGTGGTGGTGGCACACGATTCTTAGAAGAGTGTTGTACTGAAAGGAGGAAGAGTTTTGGCTGTTCGTGTTCAAAGCCTGGCTTCTGTACTTTCTTAGCTGTAGCCCCTTGCCTTCTCAGTCTTTACTCCCAAGGCATCCTCTCTCTGAGCCAATCTTGAACCTACTGGACTATTCCCAAGCATGCCTGACTTGCTCCCACCTACAGAAAGTTCTCCATGCCTCCTTCCTGCCCTTATGTGTGGCAGACCTAGGCTATTGTTGTGCTTATTGCAAGTTCAATTACCCATGATCCTTTGTACTCCAGAATGTTAATATGCATCTTGATTTTCAAGAAGTAGAAATCATAGCTGCTTAACTTAAATTGCTTTGAGTCTACATATAAATTTACCTTAGCAGATCTTTACTCTGTCTGACAAGGCTACCATCAGATTCTGTCCAGCCTGATTGTCCAGCAATTTGCCAAGACCTGGGTGTTAAAATGCCATGAGTAGTCATGATCTTGAGTAAATTTCTTAACATCCCTTAAGCTCTAACACCTGCAGTGTTAGATTGTAGATAGGCAAGGATAATACCCACACATCTGAAATTAAAGTGTAAGAAATTAAGATATTTGTAAGTACACAGCACATAGTAGGTACTCTCTAATGTATAGCTTTATTGTTTTCAGTTGATTTTTGGAAATGATTAATATACAGGAATTTGATCTCACCGGGTGTCTGCTGAGCCAGGAAGTGAAGGCATGTTTAGACCTTTAGGCTTGGAGGAATCCTGACCTGGATTGAGGGACATCGTACAGGTGGTCACTGGGGATTAGAAGCTAAGGAAGAGGAAGGCCAGAATATGTCAAGTGCCATATAGACCAGTGGTTCTCAACCTGTGGGCCATGACCCTCTTGGAGGTTGACAATCCTTTTACAGGGCTCTCCTAAGAGGATCAGGAAACAGATATTCACATTGCAATTCAAAGCAGTAGCAAAATTATACTTATGAAGTAGCTATGAAAACAATGTTATGAATGAGGGAGTCACTACAGTATGAGGAACTATCGTAATAGGTCAGAGCATTAGGACAGTTGAGAACCACTCATACAGACCAGCGTTTGGGGAGCTCATCCTGAGCTTAAAGAGCAAAGTAGCATGTGCTTTTAGTTTCTCTCAAACACTCTGTGGCTGTAAATGAGAGTCCCTGAAACTCAACTTCCTGTGTCAGTTATGACACTTTGAAGAAAGGAATTTGAATTTCATGCCCCAAACTCCAGCCATGGGCATATGAGGCAGTTTCCTATAGACTGTACCTGGGCAACTGTCAGAGAAAAATGACAGCTCTTCAATGAAGTAAGCAGCTGCACTCTGTTGCCTTGGTGTCCTTTTAAAATGTCTGTCCAGGGACTGTAGGAATGGCTCATTGGTTGAGAGCACTTGTTGCCCTTGAAGAGGACCTGGGTTCAATTCCCAGCACTCACACAGTGGTTCACAACCATATATAAATCCAGCTCCAGGGACTCCAAAGGCCTCTCCTGACTTCCACCACACAAGGCACACATGTGGTACACATACATATGCTCAGGCAAAACATCCATACACATAAATTAATTAATTAACTAATTAATTAATTAATTACATGGAAATTTTAGGTTTCTGGTTTGCCCTCCCTCAACCCCATTGCTCCTATAATTCCTGAAAGGGGCCCTTGGAGGTTTCTTAAGTAGTGAAAACTTTCTAGTGCCTGTAGCAATTCCTTCCCAGCTTCTACTGTGGAGTTCTTGATCAAAGTCTAGGGTAAAGCCCATAATCTGGGGATAGAATAGTTAAAAATCATGATTCTCCTATTTTCTTTTTTTCATTACTTAAAGTAAATCTTAATTTATCTAGGAGAACTTGAGAATTAATGAATTAAATATCATCTAATCTTATTTGTTGAAAGCTATTTCTTAGAAAAATTGGGGGGAAAACAACAATTTCCAGACATGTCTAATCTTTTTTTTTAAAAAGCACTAATTATACCTCTCTTCCTCCCACCCCAAGAAAATTATAGCCTAGCCCCTTTTGTATGAGGTGGTGTCATTTTCTCTGAATTAAGTGTATTCTAGAGGAAAACCTTACAATTTAGGATTAGTTAGGTAAAAGTAATGGAGACTTCTTGAAATCTAGCGAGTGTTTGTAGCAGGTGTTGCTATACATAACTCAAAAATCCTGTTGGTTCTTATTGCAGATGATAGGTTGCCACATACGTAGCAACGGAAAGCAACACACATTTTGTATGTCCTATGTCCATGGTCAGCAGTCTCACTACCAGGTGCTCAGGTCTCTCCCAAGGATGACAGCATGGTCTTGTTCCATCTGTAGCCCTCTCTAGAGCTTAGGGTCCTCCTTCAAGTCTTCATGGTCGCTGGCAGAATTCAGCATTATGGCTTTAGGACCAAGGTTTTGCTTTTCTTAAGTCTCATTACTCTAGATAGTACACTAGAATTAAAGGTTTTGTTCGTTCACAGAAACCCCTACCAGTTATTATTTGTGCAGTAATTATGTAACCCTGGTGCATAGATAACTGGTAAAAGAGGCATTAATAAGGAGTTAATTTCAAAGTAATGTGAAAAAGCCAAACTATTTCAAAAGCAAAAGTCAAGGTGGATGTCCTCTAGCTTTCAACATAGAATATTTTACTTGCATTTTGAAATTTCACTGGTCAATTAAGTATACAAAACAAATTAACCAAAACATACATTATGCATGTAGAAAAATATTAAAGTATATAACAAGGAAATGGGCTCAATATAAGTCTTTAAAAATTGAAAACACAAAGTAATTTTGAGCTTCATGACAGCCTTAGGGTTCACATTACTTAACTGTGATAAATTTAGATTAGACATAGTCTGGCGTGTTGTTCTTACATGCTGACTACGCTTCTCCCCTCTGTAACTCTGTCAAGAAGGATTTAAAGTAAGTGTGTGTGTGTGTGTGTGTGTGTGTTCGTGTTCACACTACAATGTGTATGC
Source organism: Mus musculus (assembly GCF_000001635.26). NCBI lineage: Eukaryota > Metazoa > Chordata > Mammalia > Rodentia > Muridae > Mus > Mus musculus. The sequence goes on from NC_000070.6 coordinate 98,037,369, forward strand.
AGAGGTTAAACCTCCCACCTTGTTTTTAGGCAGTGTCTCTCTGTTTGTGCTGCTGTACTGTGTAATCCAGGCTAGCCAGGCAGCAAGCTCCTGCTGTAGGCATATATATTCATTTGTTTGCATAGGTCTAAGCATGCATAGCTCCACTCTGTCATAGGAGTGCAAGGACTAAGCATGCTTAGCTCCACCCTGTCATAGGAGTGCAGGGACTAAGCATACATGCCTTTACCCTGTCATAGGAGTGCAGGGACTAAGCATGCATGCCTTTACCCTGTCATAGGAGTGCGGGGACTAAGCATACATGCCTTTACCCTGTCATAGGAGTGCGGGGACTAAGCATACATGCCTTTACCCTGTCATAGGAGTGCGGGGACTAAGCATACATGCCTTTACCCTGTCATAGGAGTGCGGGGACTAAGCATACATGCCTTTACCCTGTCATAGGAGTGCGGGGACTAAGCATACATGCCTTTACCCTGTCATAGGAGTGCAGGGACTAAGCATGCATGCCTTTACCCTGTCATAGGAGTGCAGGGACTAAGCATGCATGCCTTTACCCTGTCATAGGAGTGCAGGGACTAAGCATACATGCCTTTACCCTGTCATAGGAGTGCAGGGACTAAGCATACATGCCTTTACCCTGTCATAGGAGTGCGGGGACTAAGCATGCATGCCTTTACCCTGTCATAGGAGTGTGGGGACTAAGCATACATGCCTTTACCCTGTCATAGGAGTGCAGGGACTAAGCATGCATGCCTTTACCCTGTCATAGGAGTGTGGGGACTAAGCATACATGCCTTTACCCTGTCATAGGAGTGCAGGGACTAAGCATGCTTAGCTCCACCCTGTCATAGGAGTGCAGGGACTAAGCATACATGCCTTTACCCTGTCATAGGAGTGCGGGGACTAAGCATGCTTGGCTTTACCCTGTCATAGGAGTGCAGGGACTAAGCATGCTTGGCTTTACCCTGTCACAGGAGTGCAGGGACTAAGCATGCTTGGCTTTACCCTGTCATAGGAGTGGGGGGACTAAGCATGTTTGGCTTTACCCTGTCACAGGAGTGCAGGGACTAAGCATGCTTGGCTTTACCCTGTCATAGGAGTGCAGGGACTAAGCATACATGCCTTTACCCTGTCATAGGAGTGCAGGGACTAAGCATGCTTGGCTTTACCCTGTCATAGGAGTGCGGGGACTAAGCATGCTTGGCTTTACCCTGTCACAGGAGTGCAGGGACTAAGCATGCTTGGCTTTACCCTGTCATAGGAGTGCGGGGACTAAGCATGTTTGGCTTTATGTAGGTTTGGGGGGGTTTTGGATGCAGAACCTCATGCTTCTTTGGCAGTACTTTGACCACTGGCCTTTCCCAAAAGCTCATATTTTGCTGTTTTTAAAAAATCACTTAGCAGCTTGATCACTCTCTACCTGTTACTGCCACTCTCTACCTGTTACTGCCCAAGTTGTACTTAAAGTTCCATTCTTACACACCGCGCATTGAGGAAAATGAACATTTTGAAGAAATCCCAGCTTTCTTGAATCAGTCATTTGCTCCCTTCAGTATAGTTGGTTCAATGCCATGATTCCAACAGTGATCCCATTGTTCAAAAAACTGAAATAAAAATCTTCATTCTTCAAAGTTTTGAGATTTTTCCACTTCTGTTCTGTCTCTGTGTCTTTCCTAACATGTAATTCTGGCATTTGACTGACTTTAAAGTAGAAGAGTAGGTAGCTCAAAACTTCCTTTGTGCAAAAGAGGTTTGAATGACTTGGGAGATTGGTCAACACTTAAACGTTTTATTATTTATGTTTTTATTTGAAGGCCTTCCCCTACTGTAGTTGAATCCTAAGACCTTGCTTGGGTCGTTGTCAGTGATTGTTCACCTATGACCTCAGTGTACCCTAGCTGTTAGCACACTGGTACGGTATGGCCTGTGACCTTTGCAACAAATATAATGGATGCAGCTACGACTGGCAGATTTGTTTTTAATTCAGATCGATCAAACAGGGGTTGACCTAGAATGGATCTGACTTAGGAGTATGAACAGCATGAAATCACACAGCTACCCATTGTGTACTTGCATCTGACTAGGAATATACTAACTAATTTGTTCTTCTCTTGAGATGAAAATCATGAGTTTTGTTATATCAAAGCATCTGTGTGTGAAGTCACAGGTAAAAGTGCAAGCCGTACATGGAGTTTAAAGAAGAGAGAGGGAGAGGGAAGGAGAGAGGGAGGGAGAGAGAGAGGGAGGGAGGGAGGGAGGGAGAAGGAGAGAGGATATTTTGGGACCCTTCGGTACATTTTAGACTCTTTGATCAACATATTTATATTAGAGAAGACCTAAACAGACACACTTCATAACCAGATGCATTTAGATAACATTTTATAGGATAATATTAATCTCTGATTTTAAAAAAAAACCAAAACATGTTTAGGAATAGCCTCTCTACATAAAAATACTATAGTTCATGGTACTAGGAATTACTCACTGACAGTTACATACTAATATCAATAGACCAATTACTTATTTTTCTAGTTTGCCCAAGTAAATCTCAGATAAGAGTAGACAAAACATAGGTATACATGTTTAAATGACTTTTTTTTTCTTTTTCTGATGCAGTACAGACCAATTTTATGCTGGAAACTTGAGATCCCAGATTTGTCCTGTGATAAGGAGATTTGACGTCATTTCCTTTATTATATGTCCAAACTTCTGTTGTCTTACCTGGCACGCCCCCAAATGAATAGATGACTCCAGTTGTGCCTGTCAGCACAGTTGCTGAGAACACCACAAATCCAGTAATTACAAGGGACTGTTTTCCCATTCTTCCCCCAGTATTTTTCTTTCCAATGCATTTCCTAAGTTTAACATGCTGTGAAAACCCTAGACACTGTAGAAAATGCTATTCTTTAAGACACGCTTTTCTTATGTTTTCTTAGCATAAGGGTGATATATGTTCATCATAGGAAGGGCAAGTAAGCAAACGGAAGCCAGCAAACCACAAAAAGTTAACTCACTGAGGAGCCGCGGTTACAGTGTACGCACGGCTTCCAGTTCTTTCTCTGCATAGAAAAAAGGACACAAATTATGTTGTACGTTCTGTGATTGATGTACTACAACACCCCATGTTGTAATTGGCTTTTCAGTCAACATTATATTATAAATATCTCCCATGTTGTTATTCTTTTACAGTAGTCTTTTCATTGGTTAAACCATATTTACTGAACCAGTCCCAATTGCTTGTATTTTAAGGATTTGGGGTTTTTGTTTTTTTTTTTTTTTACTTTTATCTTTTCTTTTCCTGTTCTATAAATAATTCACTGAAAGAACATCTGAGCTGCTATTATCAAGGGCATTTTTATGTTAAAAAAGCTAAATTATTTAAAGTGTAGAAAAATGCTTTGGTGCTGAAATAAGGTTACTGACAAGACAAAATGATTGCATGCGAGGCTGCCTTTGTGTGCCTAGGCAGCCTCCTTTGTAAGGGTCCCAAAGGTCACAGACACGTGACAGAGTCACTGGAAAAGTTGAAGCGTGTGGAAGTCAGATTTCTGTTACTATAACAAGTACAAAAAAAATGGAGCTTTCGAAAAGGTCCTAGAAGATCTAGTTCATGATCAGGTAGACCTCCCAGGTCGTCCCAGGTAGACTCACTAGTGCTTGGCAGCAAGGCAGGGAGAATATAAGTAAAACTGCTTGTCTTTAGCCAGGAAGCAAGAGAGAGCGAGAGAGGGAGGGATCGGATCCCAGGAACTCACTCAGTAGTCAAATAACCCTTGACCTGCCTCTTAAAGGCTCCCCCTGCTCCCAGGAGAACCACTTTGGATGTGAAGATTTTAACATGTAACACGCAGGTCTTTTGCAGAGGACACTGAAGACTCAAGATACAGAACCCCCCCCCCCAATAGAGAGAACACCAACTGTCCCCAAATGGACTACGATTTGAAACAATAAATTAAAATAACTTACAGAACCACCTGAAAGGGGGGCCATTCTGTTACTGATTTGCTCCTGTGACAAATTCAAAGCAATTTAATCCAAATTTCCAATTGCAGATGATCCCATTTTATTTCTTCACCCCCCCCCAACCCCCCGCCACTCTCTAAGTGTTGTCTTTTTGGGTCACACAAGTTGTTGCTCTGTAGAGTAAAGTTACCTCACCAATCACCCCCTTCTTGCCAGGCTTGCCATCTCCAAGCACACTGAAGAAGTCTGAGAAGTCTGGTTTCAGCAGCCCCTCCCCTTCGCAGACCTCCTCCCTGGGAACAGCATTCACACAGCATCACCGACCTGTCATTACAGGACCCAGAGGTGAGTCGCTTCCCCAGAGATCCATAGGGTCTACATCATAACCTTGAGATCAAAGTAGCAAAGTGGGGAGACAGTGAGGACTCCCTGTAACTATTCTGAGGCAATAAGTGATCTAATTCTTATATTTGAGAATAGTCTTAGAATTTTAGGGACCAAAGAGTTTTTGGCATCCAATCTATTGCTCTAAAGTTAAAAGACACAAGCCTTTTTGGTTTGAGGGACAGTAGACCAAAATCAAATGTGCCCTCAGGCTATATGTGTGCACGCCTTGTGTGTAGGTGTTTGGTGAGTGGTTTTTCCATGTGGCCAGTTGCCTATTTTTCAAGTGACAAATGTGTTTCAGTCTCCTGTCCTTACTGAGTCTCTACAGATATGTGGCGTTCTGTGTTGAGGTTGTTTGCGTCAGGGTGCTGACGAGTCATCTTCATTCCCTCCTTTTGAAGTGGTAGATAGTTTGTCTGGTTTTCATGGCAATGTTTTCCTTACTTCAGTCTCATGTGCTTTTAAGTTTATTATTAAAATGTGTCCACAAGAAATATGATTTATATTTCACATTAAAGACAAGCCTTAAACCCTGAAAGGATGTCAGCAAATCACTTAGCTTGATCCTATTGCAAGATGAAAATATTTATTAGTTTATTTATGAAACTCAGACAGTAGGAATATGGCTAACTGTCACCATACTTGCACCCCTCCATCAGGTTGTCCTTTAGGTTCGTTATCTACTAGCTGACATCAAAAAAAAAAAAACCCCTGGAAAGTTACGGTCTAATATCTACTTTGTCATATACCTGGGTAAACTGATTTTTCTTGCATTAGCTCATGTTAGGCACGCTGAATCCGTTTGTGAATCTGAATCCATTTATGAATACTGTCATAGTCCCAAGAAAGGAAATATCGTTGTTAAGAGGGATACACAAAGTACATGTGAAAACTCTCACTTAGAAAAAAAAGTGCTCTGCCATGGGAAGCAATTACTATGTCAAGAAACTCAATTGCTTCATCCTTAGAGATACTATGGTCATTAATATAATGTGCTCTTCTGGATCTCTGACTGTTCCACGTTTGTATCTATGGTATAACGACAGATGCTTACCATATATACAAACATGCACACACACACACACACACATATATATATATATGCATATATATGTATATATGCATATATATATATGGATATGGATACACACACACACACAGTCTTATATCTTACACAATATATCTTATACACACAACCTGCAGGCAATTTTAGCACATGCGGTCAAGTATACTGTGATGAACTTGTATCCTGTCAGTGTTCAGAAAGTCTAGGGCTTTGCACATTTCAACCTTGCTGCTTTTAGACTATGGGTACTCAGCTTGTGCTTCTTTGGACACAAAGCTGCCTTAGCTATGCCCTTCCTGTATCCCTTCCTGCTTCATGGCCTCCCACAGCTCTACAGCCTGCATCTCCTCTGCCTTTGTCTTCCATTCTTAGTTAATGTTCAAGTCTGGTCCCCATCTGGAATAAGATTATCTAGAGACAAGCATCTCTCACATATTTTACATCTTTTCCCCTCACCTAGTGGGCTTTAACATAATGAATAAATTAAAGGAAGTTGAAGTTCATGTAAATACACACTCAAAAGAAATCCACCCCCTACCCCCATCATCACACACACTCTGATAACTTCTCGATGCCCCCGAAGAAACAGCAAGCACATATGTAAAATCTTCTATATGCTTCGTTAGGAGCAACAAAACTGGTGAAGGGCCCCAGCCTGTGATCTAGAGAAAACTGTGTGTGATGATCTAAGTCTTTGGTACTAGATGCTAGGGTTGGTTTTAGTTTATGCTCTTCTGACCACTTCACTGTGTGCATTGTAAACGTAGAGACATGTGGTTTCCTAAGTCTAATCTCCTCTCTGACAGTGGCTTTCTTTGTGGCTTTGATGTACATTGCTTAGCCTTGTGGCCTCAGTTGGACCATCCATACCCTGGGAATAATACTTTGACACCTATATTTCTGTTTAGTTACAATCATGTAAAGGAGTTAAATTGTATTGGAATAACCTGGAACAAGGAAAGTTACTAAATTTCAATGAAGCCATTTTTGTCATTTTTGTCACTGTAACATTTACTGGGCACTTTAAGCTGAAGATTGAGCCTCCCAAGACTTTCTTTTGCCATTACTTAAAGTCATAACCATTATGATGTATCCAATCATGACAATGTAGTTTATCCATAGTAACTGAAAAGAAAACCTTTGCTCTTCGCTCTGTTGCTTCAAAGGCTGTGAATTTGTCTAGGGATCTAATTCAGTTCTGAAACGTGTTTCACTCACAGCCTGCTTTTAGCTCTATATCTTGGGTCGAAGTCTAACAGTATCTGATGAGAAACCATAAAAATTACTTAAAACAATTCTTTAGTTAATCTATTATGTATTATATAAATATAATTTAAAATAAATAAAATATATTAAAGACCAAAGCAAATGTGTCATAAATTAGATGGATATGTTTATTAATTTTTCCACATAGAATTAAATTTTGGTGGAGTATTTGACTCTTCAGGGTATAAAGCATCTTCATTATTTTTAGAGTGAATCAGTATTTTAATGTCTATCAGTGCAAAGAATGTCACCTCACACTTTCTCTCTTTCACACACACACACACACACACACACACACACACGTATATACACATATGTGTATATTTAGTACACATATATTTAATGTCATTCCACAGATTGTTAGGAAATTTGCCCTAACTTTAAAGCAAGTCGTTAAGTTAATTTTTATATAGCTCAAGTCAGACATTCAAACAACTTTTAAAGCCAAATATTCCAATGTAATCCAAATATTTATTAATATGATACCTACATACTGAGAAACAATAGTAGGAAAACATTCTTTGTCTCCCATAATAAAATCATTTTGCTTCTGAAAGAGCAGAGACCTTTGTATATAAAAACATTTCAATTGCTGACATTCAACAGTCTCAGCTCAGAACTGAGGTGTCGCAGGTGGCATTCACAGGTGTGTGGCGTAGATGCCTTGTGGAATGGAAAGCACATGATCACTCAGAGCCAAGTCTGCGGTAGAGTCACGTGATTGACCCAGGCGAACATTGCAGAAACAACTTGGGTTCGTTGCCTATCTGATTTTGAGTTAGCTTTTTGCTGATGCAGATCTTTTAGTACTGCCAATTTTGCACAACCCCCACATTTAGCCATATGATTCCACATGCGGATGCAACACACAGGTTAAGAAACTAAACCCTCAAGCGTTTGTCCCACTCTTTTTGTATTTATTCATTTTGTATATGCCTGCATGTGCAAGTGTGTATGTCTGTGTATGTATAGCTATGGGTGTATAGGTCAACAGTGACTTCCAGGGGTCAGTTCTCTCCTTTCACAATATGGGATCCAGATATTAAGCCCAGGTCATCAGGCTGAACAACAAGAGCCTTCACTAGCTAGTCCATTGTTCAAACCTTTGTCTGACTCCATTTAAGAATTATTTGCAGTAATCATCAGTGATATTTTAGAGTTTCTTAAAGATATGAGAGTTCTTGAAGCTTATCTTTCTGCCTAAAGCCTTGTGTTTTCAAAAGTAATGAGAAATGACACTTTAATATTTCACACCAAGGAAAGCAACTGTGCTTTAGAGAAACTGGGAGGCCAAATGCAAAGAACTGGGCTCTAGGAATCATTTGGCCTAATGTGTCTCAATATAACCTAACAATGTGTCTACGGGTATCAGAAAGATACCATTAAGTCATGACTTAAGAGAATTATAAGCCAGGCTTGGTGATACAGGCCTAGAATGCAGCAAGAGACAAAGAGAGGAGAATCTTCAAAGCTCAATAGACAATAGAATGTGTTTAAGGCCAGCCTGGATAACTTAGTGAGATCATATTGTAAAATTGAAAAATAAATTTAAAAAATGGTTGTGGCTATAGTTCAATAGTAGACTGCAAGTCTCCCGTGTGCAGGGCATGCTGGCCCAGGTAGATTCCCTGGTTAAAAAAAAAAAGCAAAAACAAAAGCAAAAAATAAAATAAAATAAAATTTAACTGTTAGTATAATTCTATGCTATTATGACACCAAATGATATCAAGGAATGAAAAGTCCTCTTTATGATTTGGATATGCATGGTTCCCTAAAGTTTCATGTGGTAGAACCTTTGTCCCCAGTGTTGCTGTGTGTGGTTCCTGGTACATTTAAGAGATGAAGTCTAGTGCAAGGTAATTATGTCAGGGGCTCCTTCAAGAGTAAACTAATACTGTCTCCTGAGAAAGGTCAAGGTCTGGTTGGTAGGAATAGATTCATTCCTGATGATGGGTTGTTATAAAAGGCTTAGGCCTGATTCCTCACTGGTCTCTTATGTTCTTTCTTATAAACATGACACTTCTGTATGTGATCATTTCTCTCTTAGCTTCTCTGTCATGTTATGACAGAGCCAGGGGACCTTCACCTGCATGGCAGTCACTAGTCATCAGAATCTAGAGGCATATAAGTATCTCTTCCAGCACCCAACCTTAGATATTTTGTTATAGTAACTCAGAACAGACTAGCAAAGCCAGAAGTCGGAAGGAGCCTCTGCTCAGTATGACCACCACACTCCTTCTTGCCTTCCATCGACGTTTTCAGCTAAAAGAAAGATTATGAGGTACTAGCTCATAACCACTTATAATTCTTCTCTTTTCACATTTATTTATTGTGGATACATGGGCATATCATGATATACAACATGCATAAAGGTTAGAAGACACATTGTACAAGTTTCTCCTTCTGCCACGTTGGTCTCAAAAATTAAAGTAGGGTCTTCAGGCTTGGCAGCAAGCACCTTTACCCATTGAAACATCTCACCAGCCAACTGTTACCTTTTGTATGGTCCCATGGTCAGAACTATACTGTATGATTGGCTCTAGCAACAAGGGAGGGTCCAAAATATAGATGTCAATTTTTAGCTGAATGTAATCATCAATATGTATAAAATTGGGGTTGTATGAATTAGTAGATAATGAAGTAATATATTAACAAGCAGTTCCTGATGAACTTGGTATGACTTACTGATAGCAATCTGAGCTGGCCATAGCCAAGACCAGAATTCATCTTATTTAGTTTCCTGTTCAGTATTTCCTAAAATTTACTCTGCCACTAGGGGTTGGGGAAAGCCACCTTCATTTAAACCTTTAGTTTGTCCTCTCATTTAATTAGTCCAAGACATGATGTGGCCATTTAACTATTTTGATAATCATGTGTAGCCTGTGTTAACAGTCTGAGTTGTTATATAGCTAAACTTAACAACTCATGTATCTTCCTTCTTTCTTCATTAGACTTAGCCTGTAATCCCTTGCTTCTAGCGAAGGCATGGTTTCTGTAAGGCAAAAGTCACTTCAAACATTTTTTATACCATTCTGGATTTTCTACATGTTAAAATCAACTTGAAAACTCCTGGTACCATCTGGTGACCCATTACTTTTTCCCACAAATGTTTACCAAGTGCTCACAACAAACAAGGTACTCTTACAGCTACTGGACAGAGGGAGCAAGTGCAGCCCGACTCTGATCCCCAGAGTACTTACCACTTGGCAGCTGAGGGAAGAGAAGAGCCAGAAGTTGTATGGTGGTCTGATCAACCCTAATCGGAATGCCTGAAATCAAAAATGCTCAAAGTATAGGCTTTTGAGCACAGATGAGATACAGCCTGTGTATCACCTTGGTGCTCAATATTTGGTACATTTCACACTCTCAGGTTAGGGTTGTTTCATTGGTAAGTATATACAGATATTCTCAAATCTAAAGTGAAATCCAAACTCAAAAACACACAGTGCCAAGCATTTTAGAAAATGGACTTGACCTACACTGTGCTAGGAGAGGCACCAGATGCCAGGCAAGACAAAGAAGGGCATCCTCATGGGGAAATACCATGGCATTTGGCATTGTCAGAGCACAAACAAGCATGATGCTTAACCCCATCTCAAGCCTTTTGCCATCTGTTTATCAGTATGCAAAATAGAGAGCTACTGAAAACAAATAATTTTGTTAGATAACTAGGTACTATGAAATTAAAATGAAGTGATTGCAGGTGTGGCTAAACACCACATCTTTGTGTGTGTGTGTGTGTGTGTGTGTATGCAAGAGAGAGAGAGAGAGAGAGAGAGAGAGAATAGTTTAGATGCCAAATGATTCTGAGACTATTCATAACATATACCAGAGCAATAGTCACACAAGACCTCCAGAATCAAGCAAACAGAGGAGAGCAAATCAAAGCCAAGGGACCCCACCACATACTCGTCAAAATAGAGTGCTGTTCAATTGTATTCATCAAATTAAAATAGTCATCATAATTTTGTTTTCTATGTAAACAAAAATGAATGCCCTGTGCCTACATGCTTAAGTGATGCTATCTTCTCTAAGAGTGTGGCACTCTGCGTTTCTGAGTTTGGATTTTATTTTAGATTTGAGAATATCTGTATATACTTACCAATGAAGCAACCCTAACCCGAGAGTGTGAAATAACTTAAAAATAGAATTCACCAGGCTGCCCATCGTGTATTCACGACTCCTGTGTTTATTGAGAAACTGCCACTGATTTTCTAGGTAGATCCATTACTTACATTTCCACCAGTGAGGCAAGGTCCAGTTGCTCCAGACTCTAATCAAGCCTCACTACTATCTTTTTTATCCCAGTTACGAATGGCATCCCATTGTGTGATCCGTTACACTGCCCTGATATTAAACAATGCTGACCACAAAATAATAATAATAATAATAATAATAATAATAATAATAATAATAGTCACACAAACCAAAGATTTGTTGTGAAGCTATCAAAGAGTCATGCTAGTCTCTGTTTAGGGAGGTCTTCCAAACTTTACATGCTCGAAAAGATTTCTAAGTCCATGATCCTCCTGCTCCTTGTGATGAAACATCTGAATGGCTAAAGTCAACTCTATCTCCCAGTTTGGCCAAGAAAAATACACTGCAGAGAATTATGAGCATGAAGACCATCTTCCTAGAAATAAAGGTCACCATGAATGGTTGAAGGAGTATGGGTTTGTAGCATGCACAGACAGTAAGAAAGCAACAGGGAAAGAGAGATTAATATGAAGGCAGTGGTTTCTAAATGGCAGCAACCATGTCTTTTTCTGCTCATCACTGAATCCTTCCCTCTACCTCATGAGCACTCAATAAATATTCTTCAAATAAATGAATGAATGCATATAGGAACTAATGGGATGTCCTTCCCACCACATTTGGTGGTAATAATAATAATTTATTAATAATGTTCAGGAACATGTATTTTGAAGTATTTGTAGAAGTGCCTTGAATGTGCAGGTATTCAATATTTGTATCTATTTGGTTTCAATTTAGAATTTCTACCTTGGACCTGGAAAGATGGCTCAGAGTTTAAGAGTATGGTTGCTCTTCCAGGGAACTCTAGTTCAATTCCCAGCACCCACATGGCAGGTCACAACTCTCTGTAATTCCAGTTCCAGGAGATCTGACAGCCTCATACAGAATGCATGCAAGCAAAATACCACTGCAAAAAAATAAAAAAAATAAAAAAAAACCTTTCTACCTTGCTATGTATTAGGAAAAATTAGCTCAAAATTTTGGGTCTCTTTAAAAAGGCACATATTTGCCTATAGTACTGTGTTTCCATCCACTGACAAGCTAGAAGGAGAGATATACCCTGGGGTCCCATCACTGTATCCATGACCCTGCACTGTTGGCACAGTCTCCCAAGGGGTAATTTCTCAGGCTTTCCCCTGTCATCTGCAAACTTCTTGGCTGTTTAGGAAAGCTTCATGAACTTAGCTGTGGACCAGTTAGCTGATGCTCAACTGAATCTAATTTGTTTCTCCTGGGTTACTGCAATTGAATCATCTCAAGAAAATGAGAAGTAATTAAGTACCTGTTGCAAACATGGTGCCGACATCCCCTGCCAGCAGACAGACGCACGGTGTTTATTTATTATTGGAGTTTGTCATCTGGGAGAACATGACATCGCCCTTCTCCAGGAGGAATTACTCCAGTTGCTTTGCAAATTCAGGCATCACAGACCTAACAAGCTCCACTCTGGGGCCTGGGCAAGACAGGAAAGATTTGGGAACACAGAGTGAGCCACGTGCAGTGTCCAGCTTCCTGGGAAACCTCGTCCAGGGGCCTGGGAGTTACTGGACAGCGGAGAGGAAATGCAGCATTTTCACAAAGGCTCCTTAAGTATCAGTTCAGGAAATTATTAAATTCATTAGCCAGATACTTACAACCAGCTATTACTGCCCAGCCAAAGGAAAAACCAGAGCCAGCAAATGTTTTAAAACTACAGCTAAACAAAAGTCAGGAAGCGTGTAATTAAAACTGTACCTTTATTGTATTGTAAAGAGTTTCACTGTGACATGGAAAATATTTAAAGGAGAAGGCTGTTTAGCTAATTTGTCTGCAAGTGAGCTGCAGAATGGAGAACCATCCTAAATTAACTGTAAGGCCACCCACTGAGCGATCCTCATAAAGGGCCAGGGCAGCTCAGCTTGGTTTTGTGTAACTGTTCAATAATTACCAGATAAATGCATAACTCAAAGCTCTATTACACTAATAATTTGTATGAAGATAGATGTGTGGGACACCCTGCTGGGTTAATTTGTCATCCTGCAGGAAACTTTAAAGAGAGCTCCTCTGTAGTGGGCTCATGTTAATATGCTGTCCAGGGAGGACAGGTTAGAGCAGGGGACCACTTGGCTCCTTAATCTTTTCAAGAGGCACAATGAGAATGGGGTGATTAGCTTAGTGGACCCCACATCCACACTCATTCCGACAAAGGAAGCTGCCTCCACGCATGTCTGTGGCAAGGTTGTGTGTCTGAAGGAGGAAGAGGGATTCACGGAGCCACGTCCACATATAAGTGGTAGCCGTGGCCAACCCCCCGGATTGATTCCAGATACATCAACTGTAACTGGCTTTATAGTCAGATGAGTCCCTGAGCAGCCCTTTCTTTCTCGTTTAGCTTAACCTTTCCTTGATTCCATGCTTAAGAATCATTACTAGGGTTTTTTGTTTTGTTTTGTTTTTCAGCACAAAAACAAAAATTTGAAATTGAACTTTTATCTTCTCTTTATGTGAAATTGTCTCTCCCTCCCTCTCCCCTTCCCTTTTTCTGCCTTCCCCCAACTGCTGTTTCGAATATAAAGCTCACATTTAGGCATCAGTGCAGGTTTGAGGCTCCTCTATTGACAGAATCATAAATCATGCTCAAGTTAAGTGCATTGCATTGCCTGGAGCTGAGCTTCTGCAGTGTTTAAGTAGTCCAGCCTATCACGCACGCACGGAGCAAGGGAACACAGTCTGGAGGACTCTTCTGTCCTGTCCAAAGGACTGCAAGAACACAGTCACTCTTCCGGGCTGCGTCCTTTGTGTTGGGAGCGCTGGTGCATTTAATCATCAGTTGCTTCTCTGCATCTTCCCGAAACTTCTGTTTGCTTCCACGAAAAGCACGTGTGAGAACATCAGAGCTGCCTGGTTCTCCTTCAGTAATAAAAGGCCTGGAACAGAAGGAAGGTCTAAAAGGAAACAGACCATTTGACCTCCGAAAAAGTAATTTAAACAGAAGCAGGGAGTGCCTAGCCAGGTGCTGTGCCTGGCAGTGGAGTTGACCACAATAGAGTTCAAGTCCTTCCCAGCCATGTGGACTCTATGTAAGCTTTTGGATGTCGTTTGTCCTCAGTGGGCCTTTGTTTTCCCACTTTTGCATAATTGGAAAGCATTGGAGTGAGGAGAGTGAATTGCCTGTCCTGTGGAAGGAGGGACTTGGAATGCAGTGTGTGTCCAGTAAGTGGCATTTTTCTCCCAGACCCCCACCCCTGCCCTGAGAACTTCCATTGCTCTCTTTGTGTTTGCATTCTTGAAATGATCTCACACCCTCTCGCTCCTGACCTGCCATCTACTCTTGATCTAGAAGTAACCTAGAACAAGCTGGAAAAGAAAAATGGTCTTGGGAAAGATAGCAGACCCGGGTTCCCTGTGCTGCCCCCCCCCAACCCCCCCCACACACACCTTATGTGGAAGAGGAGTGAACTCGGAAGTAGAGCAGGTAGCCCATCACTTCATGTCAGAGACTTCACCTAGAGGAGCCTTCTTTATCTATGGCTCTCACTAAATGTTTGTTAATTGGGGTCTGCTGCTTACAGAGTCAGTTCAGCAAATAATAGTTGAGCCTTTGTCTGGCACTAAGAATAGAGGCCCAAATGGCCAAGCTCAAAAGGCCACCCCTGCCAGTCTACCTGATAGAGCAGACATCATTGATGGGGAGGTGATAAATAGCCAGAGGACAGCATCAGCATCAACTGAGCAGCTGGTGGAGATCTTAGGCTATGATTATCAGGTTCCGTGGGCACCTTCTGTTGACATAGTTAGAAAACCTTGTCGTCTTTAGGGAATGTCACCAGATCTTCCTAAACCCCCAGATTCCTGAGCACTATAATAAAAGCTGATTATAGCTAAGTACTAGACAGTGAACTGTGTTAATAAAGACTCTGAGAATTCCAACCAAATTGCTTAACCACCCTTCCATTGACTAGCCACAGAGATAACAGGTTAGGTTAAGAACTGAAAAAATCTAGGAGAGTGTGCCTTTGAGTGGACACACATCAAGTATACAGATCATAGCTTGCCCCCTCCAGCCCTCTCATTGTGAGCCCCATTCACAGACTATGTGTCCTCATGTTGTAGCACACAAAGTGTGGACAACTTCACACTTAATTTCCACTACCTTGGCAATCCAAAAGGGAAAAGAATGGCTTTTCTACAACACATCTAGAAAAGCGCCTACCACCAGATTAGTCTCTGACTGGCCTAATCAGGATCATTTGCTCATCTTTTAGACAATCTTTATACCTGCAAGATAACAGGATGTCTCATTGTGTAGCCTGTTGTCTATAACCACCATCAGAACCAGGTATCAGGATTGCTAATCACATAACCTGAGGCTGAGGGAGAAGAGCTCTCCAAAGAAATGGTAGCACTCCACTTACAGAAGAAAGGAAGAGGATGGCAGGGTGGGCAGAAAACCAGACCTGTGCATTACAGGAGGGAGAGACAGGAGCTAAGTTGCTTGGAGAGATAGGCAGCCAGCAGCCATGCTCACCAGTCCACGAGTTGGTTCTGCACTTAGCACTTGCAGAGCACAGGTAAAATGCAAGCTGAGAAAGCCATCATCAGCTCATGCTCTGAACCTTGTATTAGTAACTTTGTATCAGTTACCTTTTCGGTTGCTGTGGGGAAATACCATAAGCAAAAGGAACTTAAGAAAGAAATGGTTTATTCTTGCTTCAGACGGATAGAGTCCATCGTGGAGGGGAAGACATGGCAGGAGCAAGAAGCTAGCTGGTGACACTTTCATACACACAGAAAACAGAGTAATAGAAGGCTATAAACCCTTAAAGTCTTACCCTAGTGAAGTACTTTCTCCAGCAAGGCTGTACCTCCTACGGCTCTATAACCTTCTCAGACAGTGCCACCAACTGGAGATCGGGTGTTCAAATACATGACCCTGTGGAGGATTGTCACTCAGACCATGGTGTATGCGCAGCTTCATTCGTAAACAGTTCAACTCTTGAGTGTCAGTTTCCTAACACCACTCTATACTCTGTATTACATTTCATATTTCTCATTCCCAGAGATATCTGAAGGATAATAAATATCTCCAGTCTAGTTTGAATCCTGTTTAGCCTGTAGCAGATTCTCAGTATGTTTGTTGAATGTGTGGGCTGACTAAGTACCTCTATATATTCATTCTTACCCTCAGAACAGTCTTCTTTTTAGTGCTATTACACACTTATAAAAAGAAGTGTGCCCGTTTCGAAAGTTTAAGCAGCTTTCTGCAGATTATCCAAAACTGTGCAGTTGCTTTCTATAATCCACATAGAACAGAGGATACCCGCCAAAGGAAAGGAGGACCAGGAGAGGCTGGCCCAGCACAGTGGATATTAGAGCCAGATGGTACCAGACTTTACATGCTGGACCAACACTTCCTCCTCTTGAATAAAATTCACTAATATAAGGAAGAAATACTGTAATTCTGCAGGATAACTTAAGAGACTTCACATTCAGGAGGGCATTCTGAAGTAACCTGTAGCAATCACATTCAACAGCACAATCTTAAAGTGTGGTCAGCCTGATAGTTGGCAAGGAGAAGTGCTAAAAATTAGCCTTTGGCTTTGCAGTTGCTGTGCTACCTTAATTTCTGTGATAAAACGCCTTAATCAAAAGCAACTTGGAGAGGAAAGAGTTTATTTCACCTTAGAGCTTATAATCCACCATTGTGTGAAGTCGAAGCAGGAATCTGGAGGCAGGAACTAAGGCAGAGACTATGGAGGAGTTCTGTATACTGGCTTGCTCTCCTAACTGCCTCAGCCTGGATTCTTAAACACCCCAGGACTGCTCATAGGGAGTATAACTCAGTAGTCTGGACCCTCCTATATCAATCACTAATCAAGAAGATGTCCCACGGTGTTACCTATCGGCCAATACAATGGAGACAGCTTCTCAATTAATTAAGGTTCGTTCTTCCCAGGTGACTGTAGCTTGAGGCCAATTGACAAAAACACCAACTAGCACAAGGATTTTCCTTGCTTTTCATTAACATGGTTTACTTGCTTCATACTGAATGGAGATAAAGACTTGCAAACATCACGATTCCCAGCACCTGTCATCCATGCAGCCGTAGCTTCTGCACAGATATGGTTGCTAAAGCTTTCTTGCAACACTCAATCTGCCACTCCAGGGGTCTTGAAGCCCCTCAGAAGATTTCCACCTGCTCCTGTTAACCACATATTCATCCCTTCAGTGATGGGATGGGCTTTTTTTTTCCTCAAATTGTTTCGATGTATTTGTCATTCTTCATCTCTTGTCTCATAGTCTCACTTGCATTTGACATAGAAGTCTAAGTTCCCTTCATAGAGCTGGATTCCTGTCAACTTTGCCTATTAAATTATCACTCTTCATATCTGCGCTAGCCACAGCTGTAGGGTGCTGTTTGAACACATTTCACATCAGCCACCATGGTAGCTTATGCAATTAATGTGGGAATATGGTCAGTTCAGAAACCCTGTCAGGATAAAGGCTGGGGCTCTACATCAGATCTTAACCCAGAATACTCCATGTCTATAAAACTCTGGATATGCTAGCCAACAGACCAGATGGTCCCTGTAGCTTATTTTTTAAATATGTTCTTTTAAATGGCTCATGCTCTATTGCTTTCCAGTCTTCTAGATTTTAATTTTATTACTATGAATCAATTGTACTCAGTTATTTGTAAACATAATTGTTGATACTGAATTCCATCGACCCACTCAAAATTTAAAGTGGATGGGCCTCCAAGTATTTTGTGCAAGTTCTGTTTCAAAATGAGAGAACCAGGGGAGGGTGCATTCTTGTCAGCCATATCGGAGCAGAAACTTAACACCCGGTGTCTAAATAGAAAGCTGTCCCAAAATATGCCCTTGGTCACAGGAAAGCCAACTTTTGTAGCAAGCTTGTGTTAACTGTCTAACTAGCCCACACCCTGGGGCCCTCCATGGGCGTGATGGTTTCTATGTTAGGTGGCATGCCCAGAATCTGGATAGATCAGAAGGCAGTAGGAATGACAGATGTGTCTACATGGAGAAAGAAGAGGCCGGTGTGAACAGTCAGAATTAACACCCAAACTCAGAGTTCTAAGTAGAAAAGTGTCTACAGCAAGATGGCCATGTAGTTGTAAACATCTATGTTGTCTCACAGCCTGTGTCTTAGGCAAAAGTAGGAAAGATTTTTTTGTTCAGAAAAGAAACTTTTCAGGTTACTGAATATAGTTCGACTCTAAGATCAAAGGCATCCCCACTGCTAATTTTGTATTTGTATTTGGTTATTTGAAAAATTAGTTCTGAGATCCTTATGTCATATGAAGTCTGAAGCTGCTCTTTTAATATCCACATACTCCTGTGGAGACAGGCAGAGAAAGGCACTCTACTCCCTGCCCCTAACTCCCAACCTCCTATATGATACAGTCTGTGTACAGCCAGCACTGATCTGAGGACATGGGAATAAATTCCAGTGTCGTACTTGCCTGCCAGCATCCTCTCCTGCAATGCAATATAACAGTAGCAAAAAAGAGTAGCAAAATTACAAGATGCTGTTTGTGGATCGTCATGTGAAATGGTAAAGCTTCCTTCTGAAGTCTATTTATGAAGAACTGGTCACTGTGTGCAAAGACTAGCAACCTCAGCTTCTTCCTCCCAGATGTTGACAGCCGGAGACTGCTGGCATAGAGAGACCTCTTTCTGAGATTAGCTAACCCCTCCCCAAGTGCTGTACCTAATAAACACGCTGAAGTTCTGGGTTGTGGCAGTGACTGACCCCAGATTTCCTGTACATGTATCTATGTGTCTGTCCTTTCTTCATTCTCTTACTGCCCTTCCTCGGTGTACTGGTATGCTAGCTGCATGAGCCTCAGACAGTCAAGTCTATTATTCTAAGACCCATGAGTCGTATCCTACGCTGCATTACTCTTCTGACATATATGCTTGGGATGACATAGATGTAACTAGCTCAGAACAAGGCACGCTAAATAATGGTGAGGAAGAGGCGTGGAAGGTGAAGAGGAGGTTTGTGGAGGCATGGAAGCCATTCCGAAAGCCTTGAGAGCATAAGAAGACCAGGACCTGACAATGGCTTGTAAACAAGGCACAAAGAGATCAGTGACTGACCGGTTCCCTGCAGACGTGAGAGGGTGTGAGGACTAGAACTTCTGAGTCTATACCAGGTCAAACCCAGGCCTGGCCTATACTTTTATTGAGATTATTAAGATTTTATTGAACATAGTTTCACCATTTTGCTAATAGCATGTCTGTAGCAACTTCTGCAGCACAGAGTAGAATATTGCCACAGACCTTCAACATATCTATTCCGCCAGCATTTCTCAACCTGTGAGTCTCAACCACTTTGGGGACTGACCCATCCTTTCAAAAGGATTACATATCAAATATACTATATGACAAATATTTACATTATAATTTTATAACAGTCACAAAATTACGTTTATGAAGTCGCAACAAAAATATCCTTGTGGTTAGGATTCACCACAATTTGAGGAACTGTACTAAAGGGGCACAGCGGTAGGAAGTTTGAGAGTCACTGATCTCCAGACAGGGCGTCTCCATCATGCTGGAGACCAAAACCCAGAGCTTTGGAAAAACACAGAACATTTTCCTCCATAGGCTGTGATGTACTGCTTGTTTGGTTGGTTGGTTGGCTTTGTGTGTGATATGGGGGAGTGGTCACCTAGGAGCCACAGCCTGCCTGCAAAGTTAAGAGGTCAACTTCGTGGAGTCAAAGGAAACAGTTAAAATTAATTAAAATTGATAAAGAATATAAAACAACTTTGGCCTCTCTTTGTTGGAGGAGAGGAGATCTGTTTTTTTTCCAAGAAATGAACACTCTGATCTTCAAGTGTTGTAGTCAAAAAGACGGCTTAAATTCAAGTAGACTCACTCAACATCTCCATGTTGGGACAATGCAGTCGCTTACTGTTACCGCATCTGAAGCAGTCGTACAGAAATACTGCCGTTTCGCAGAGCATCACGAAATGTGAGGCTTTCCCCCCTGTGCCTTTCACATGCTTCTCGGTGACACTCAAGGTATGGACTGAGAGTCTTGGAAAAATCTGAAGAGCCTTAGCTTGCTTTGAGTCGCATGCTTTGTTACTTAGGAAAGGCTCAGCCTCCTAAGTGCCGAGTAGCAGTTCCAATTCCTCCCTCCCTCTGTCTGTTAACATAAATCACGCAGCTCCAAACTTCTCGGCTTTCGTAAATGGCAGGCCTGATTCATGCATGATTTATCAATTATAGCTGTGGGCCATTAGGATAGATTTCTCAGCTTCAGGTAGGCTGCTTTCGGGGTTGTAGGGGTTGGTTTAGAATTTCTAAAGAAGCTCGGTAGTTGACAACCCAAACAATATAACTTCCGATTGCCCTTGTTGGGGGCTTTTTGGTTTTAAGTAGGATTTTTTTTTTCTTATAATTTCTTCTCCTTTTGGAGCTTTGCCTTGGTATCAAAAAAGAAAAAAAAATGTTTTAAGCAAGAGTAGTCGGGAGTGCTCAAAGCCACTCTTTCTTGCAAAGAGCTCATCTAGATCCTGCAGACAGACGGGTGGCTGTTCCTCATGACAGCCCAGCAGAAGAAACAACTTGGAACCTCACCTGTTGCCCCTAATGATTAATGGGCAGAAGATGACGCTTGGCAGATTCTGGGCTTGGGCAAGCCCTTCATTCTTGCCAGGGAAGAAACCTCTATCTTGAAGCACTTGGAGGAGTAGATTTTATGGCTGTGTCACCTCTGGACGTTTTTTTTTTTTTTTAATGTATCCTCTCCTAGGACAGAGTAGGATCTGAAGGCTGATACCAAAAAGCAAGAGCTAATGTCTCTATGTAAGCTGTGAGAACCTACAGTGGTTCACAGATGAGGAATAAGTCAGGACAGTGGCAGAGCTGCATAGAATAACATGGTTCAACACATGGTTCTTGGAACTTGGAAGGCTGATCCTGGAAATCATGAGAAGAAATGGCATTCTTCCTGAGATTTTAATAAAGCATAAGCATACAAGGTCTGGCCACCCCCCAGTACCATCCTGTTTATGTACTCACATGCACTCTACTAAAGCATGAGTCTAAGAGGTCTCTGCCCTGACACTAGGCTGTGACACCAAGCATCACTAGCAAATGGCCTGTCCCTCTATGCAGTAATTACTTTGGCCTTCTCCTCCCTAGTCCTGGTCAACTCCAATTTAAAGGGAGGAAGACTTTTTTACTTAAACATATGTTCAGTTGTGTTAGACTTTTAGCCTTCTCCTTCTTCAAATTAAAAGAGATAATTTTATATAATTAGAAATTTCTGGAGACTGGGGAGGAGGGAGGCCAGGACAATCTGCCTGAACATAAGTGATTGCTGGACCTTGAGGAAATCCTTTCTCTAAATGTGTTTGTGGTAACTTTGTGTGTGCAATCACAGATCCATTTCCTTCCTCTCCATCTTATTTGTATTCCCATGAAAAGCCCAGGTTGTTGTTGTAAGCCAGGTTGGCTCCTAGCTAACGGCTACGCTAGTAGTGAGAGCCATTCATATTGGAGTGTTCCCAACAGACACTGTGTTGCTCCTGGCCTGGGGTATTGAGAGTACTAGACCCCAAAAGCAGCCAATTGGTGGTGTCTTTTAATTCACAGTACTATATTAACATCAACATGGATCCAGATGGATGCTCTGTAATAAACTATAACCACTGGAGAAAAGGCTATATTGACTCTCAAGTAAATAATGCACATTTTAAAGGATCCAAATATGCATTTACATAATGTACTATAATTTTTTATTGTGTCAACTATTCACACACACATCCATCAGAGATGTTTCTCCTCATCAAAAATTTGGACTCATAACACTCTATGTATTCCATTAACATCATGCCAGCTTCATAATGGTAGTTTCTCTTCAACACAGCTTGCCCCAGCCATCTCAAAGAACATCTAATAAATTAATTGTTTGGTTGATTTCACCCCAATAACTCCTACTAAAATGATTTGAGAAGACTTAGATAAAAACGTAGGTACACTAAGAACATCAAACCCAAGGGAAAAGGGAAGAAAAAAAGAAGAAAAAGATTCAATCTTAGCTCTGGACTTTTAGTGGTCCTCAGTGTCCAGTAGAAGAAGAAGATTATCCAGAGAAACACCAGGGATGAAATGGTAACCAACAGATCTTTGTGATGTCTATAACAGGTTCTCTCTGAGGAAATTAAAGGTCATGATCTAGAATCATCTGCTTCCGTCTCTACAGTGACTTTCTTTCCCAAGCAAGAGAAAAGATGCTTGAAGAAGACAGCCCTACAAATGCAGACTCAGCAGATGTCTGATTTAGAATCTCAGGCTAGATGACTTCCTGGAATTAACTAAGAATTAATTGATCCTAATCAATCGGCCATTATAGAATTAATTCTATAAAGTACCATATAGTCTTTGGTCTGCAATGAGTTTGACACCATAAGGAAGAGATGAATACACTGCTGTTACTAAAACGTAATAAAGAAATGAAAGTCTACACTTTGTTCTTCCTTCTTCTTGAGTTTCATGTGTTTTGCAAGTTGTATCTTGGGTATTCTAAGTTTCTGGGCTAAAATCCACTTAGAAGAGCAAAGTGTGAACAATTTGCCCCTTCTTAGAATTGGGAACAAAACACCCATGGAAGGAGTTACAGAGACAAAGTTTGGAGCTGAGACGAAAGGATGAACCATCCAGACACTGCCCCACCCGGGGTCCATCCCATAATCAGCCACCAAATGCAGACACTATTGCATACGCCAGCAAGATTTTGCTGAAGGGATCCTGTCTCATGTGAGGCTATGCCAGTGCCTGGCAAACACAGAAGTGGATGCTCACAGTCAACTATTGGATGGAACACAGGGCTCCCAATGGAGGAGCTAGAGAAAGTACCCAAGGAGCTGAAGGGGTCTGCAACCCTATAGGTGGAACAACAATATGAACTAACCAGTACCTCCAGAGCTCGTATCTCTAGGTGCATATGTAGCAGAAGATGGCCTAGTCGGCCATCATTGGGAAGAGAGGCCCCTAGGTCTTGCAAACTTTATATGCCTCAGTACAGGGGAAACACCAGGGCCAAGAAGTGAGAGTGGGTGGGTAGGGGATCAGGGGAGAGGGGGGAGGGTATAGGGGACTTTCGGGATAGCATTTGAAATGTAAATGAAGTAAATACCTAATAAAAAATTGGAGGAAAAAATGAAAGTCTAAATTTACACTGCTAATCATTTTCTTTTACATCTTTAATAAAATAAGTTCAATGGTATTTATTAACAACTAATGGAGAGAGCGCATGGTACGGGTGAATTATTTCTTCTGTCATGTTTCTTTAACTTTTATCTACTTATTCTTTGCTCAAACCTGTGTTTTTCCTTGGGCAGCATACTCTTTGATGGCTACCACTATTTCTTATCTAAAAGCCATTTATCACTTTCTGGGAGGCCATGAGGCAAAGCCACTTGATCCTCAAGGTCATTCTCAGGGGACTCTGGACAGTGGAGTGGTCACCTTTGTGTTTGAGGTGCTGCAACAGTTGAGTCTAAAATTTTGTTCAGCTCAGTGCATTCCTATTCTTGTTTGAGAAATACCACCTACCTACAATGCTAACTAGAAATGATTCTGTCAGAAACAGGTCTCTCTGGTCAGCGTTTCTTGCTACCAGTGAAAACAACTGAATCTGTGCTGGAAGAAAGAAAAAAAAAGATTCCTTTCATTCTTTAAATCCAGCAGCACAATTTGTAGGGGAAGAGCAAACCAGGAGCTTTTAACTCTTTAGCTTCTGAGTTTTCACTCAGATACCATAATGGATTCTAAACATGTATCTCATTCTATGCAGTCTTAACTTAGAACCAATTTTTCACCATGCTCTCTGGCTCTTCATCAGGGGGCAAAAACATATTTTTGTCCTTGGAAAGTTTTATGCTTGTTTTTTCTTAATTTTTAAACTCCTTTACTCAGCCATTTATTGTGCAATCACCAAATATATCTCAAGTGTCAGGCTCCGTTCTGAGTCTATCACAGTGAGTGTGACTAAGTGGATAGGAATCTGCTCTACCAAGACAAGATTGTGTAGAAGAGTAAGTGAAGAGTCTAGAAAATTCTGATTTCAGTCATTGTTTGTGATGTCCTCAGTTGAATGACTAAGGGTAAAACTTTACCTAGGTTATCCCAACTTGGTTTCTTCAACCCAGAGTGGAAGCCTGTGAATTTTTTTTCTTTCTTTTTTTTTTTCTTTTTCAAGACAGAGTTTCTCTGTGTAGCCCTGGCTGTCCTGGAACTAACTCTGTAGACCAGGCTGGCCTTGAACTCAGAAATCCGCCTGCCTCTGCCTCCCTAGTGCTGGGATTAAAGGCATGCGCCACCACTGCCCGCGAGCCTGTGAATTTTTATTAAATGAATTCAAGTGGCCTGAAAGCAATGGTTCTGCCTAATTATCTGCAAGACCTGGGTTGGAGTCCTGCTTCTGCTCCAGCCTGCATTTTTACTCTAGGATCTACGAGGATTGCTCAACAATTGTCCACAAAACCATAGACCCTTACGCTATTAGTTAAAAAAATACTGTAATCCTAAGGAGGCCCCCATATCAGTAGGCATCTCAATCATTCCAATGGGATGGTGAGAGAAAGGCAGAGAGAACAGACTGAACTTTGGCTTCTCTTCCATGTTATGCATCACTCTTGGTATTCAGAAAGATAGAGTCCCTAAAACTGTGGACATGTCTAGGTTTTTCCGTGTAGGAGCTCCTGCAGCGTAAAGATTTAAATTACAAAAGGAGGGAAGGGAAAACCATATGGATCCCTGTCTGGAGTCTTTTCTGCCCTGACTTGACTTGGGATGAGTGTTGTCAGTCCTTCACGTGCGGCCATTAGCCTCTGGCGGGTCTTGGCTGTCGTCCTTCCAATTCAAGAACAAAAGCATTCCTGGAAAAAAAATTATTATGCATCTCACATAAGCTTTTTTTATCTAATGTAATCTTGTATAAATGATAATTATCAGGGTTCAAGTATAAAGGAGTCGTCGTCGTCGTCTGACTCTGTTATCAGATTTATGGAGAGAAGCAGCCTCTCACAACATCCCTGCCTGCTCAGCCTGTGGCTGCCTTGGCTTTGAAAGGGCAACAGAGAAAAATGCAACCTGAACCTTCCACTGTAAAGTACAGCATCCAAATTGCATGGGTTCATTAAGTGATCATTTACTACGGACTTCAGAAAAAAAAAAAAAAAAGCTCTAGTCCTGAATTAGTCCCTAGAAATTTCCTTGAAAGGAGTATAAGAGCTTTAACAATGAATTATTATCTATGGAGAGCTCAGCATGAAAGGGGATCCATATGTGCAAAGTAGAATTTGTCAAATGTAATGTCGGTTAAATCAGGTCTAATCTACCAAATACATTTTTTATTGCTTGCTTCATTAAAAAGGCTCTTAAGGTAATGAATAATCTTCATCTTCAACAAGGATTATTAATGCCTTTATAACTCACGTCCACTGAACATGGAGAGGCAACTTGAAATTCTATCCTCCTCTAACCTACATGTTTGTCTTAGCGCCTTAAAGGAACAAATCCATCAGAACTGCGCAGTGTGCGACATCCTGTCGCATGAGCAGCACCGTGAACTGGGCCAGCGGAAGAAGTGAACAGAGGAAACTGATGGGCTCAGCTGTGGCAAACCAGGTCTTTTTCTCCAAACCCCTGACGGTTGCTGTTTTCTTTTGTTTCTTGCAGCAAGTCCACATGCGACGCCATCGACTCTCCACTTTCCAACGTCACCCATCATCCAGCAGCCTGGGCCTTACTTCTCACACCCAGCCATCCGTTACCACCCTCAGGAGACGCTGAAAGAGTTTGTCCAACTTGTCTGTCCTGATGCTGGTCAGCAAGCTGGACAGGTGGGGTTCCTCAATGTAAGGAAACCAATTTTTTTCTTCCTATTTCTTTAGAAATGCTAAGCAAGTGTGAAAATAACAAGAAGACACTTTATGATCATGTGACTTTGGGTTGTAATGTCCATGCTGACTGACTGCAGGCAAATGTCATATTTATTCTAGATTATGGGAAAATGAACTTGCTGTAAGAGGGATTGGCCGGGATTTAAAAACAGTGTTTGTGTTAAGTTTGCAACTGTCAAGCTTATGGATATAAATTGTCTGGAGTGTGAACCATGTAACCTTCCCAGTTCCACCTCCTGCATTCTAACCCCAGGATCATACAGTTAACAAAATAGAAAGACCAAATAATTTTAAATAATGGTTCGGGGCAGTCGAGAGAGGCAGAGAGCAGAGGGAGACAGATGTTTCAGATCAACCAAGTTGATGTTTAAAAAAGAATACAGTCTTCTAACACTTTAGATCAAGTTGACCAGTACTTGAACTTAAGATGCTAGAGGCAACATTTACTGTAGTTTGTTATTTCTGCAAGTAGTTATCTTTTCCACTTATCTACATATAAAACTAAGCCATGTTCAATAACCATAAATGAATGTTTTCATTTTTCTCAAATAAACCAAATAGTCACAATTTGAAATAGCACTCCAATACTAAAAGTTATTTTATAAAATCGCAAATTTTATTACAAATATAAAAGCTATAGTTTACAATGAACGACTATATCCCAAGGCCAATGGCAATAATAATAATAAATTAAGACCAGCAGAAAGCCATATTTGATTTCCTTTTCTCATAATATCTATGCATGAAGCCACAGATTAGCCATAATTATTACTGCCTGGTTTAGGATGTTATGTCACATCCCTCTGTCACAGGTTTTTTCCCCCCTGCAGAAAGACCTGATTCTGCAGATCTGAGCCAGAATGGGCAGCTTTGACTAATGTCTGGTGATATGTTCACAGATACACTTCTGTCTAGACAACAAATCAATATGGTGCCTTTTTTCCATTTTGCTTGTATATTCATTTGCTTGGCTTATTCTAAAATATTCACTTATGGACTCTCAGTCTACTCAGAAATAATCTCAAAGATTCTGTAGCCTTCTGATCACCAGACAGCATCTGAGGAAAAAAATACTAAAAATACCACAAATGCTAATGGACTTTTACTCTTAAAAGCCCAGGACAATGGAATCTCCTTTGACTGAATTTTGGGTTGGGGCTACAGTCTACGTACAGGCAGTTACTAGCTGTAACTCAGTATGGAAAGCCACTTGGGAAACATTGAAAACCCGAGCTGATTGCAAGTACCAGGTTTGACTTCTGAATACCAAGTGTGGTTTTCACTAGTCATGACATCATCTCATATAACTATCAAATACTCTGTTTTACATTTTGATCAAAATTTTACAGGTTTCTTTTTTAAGACAAGTTTCTTCATACATCTATTTTGAAGATCTTGAAAATACATGTGGCATGATCTCTTCTGAGGGAAACATGCTTTTGTTAGAAAGCTGCTATTTGTCCGTTCCAACATCAGAGAAGTATAAGTCTCATGGCATCTGCTAGTATAAGTCAAATCAGGAGTGCAATATATAGGAAGAATAATTGCAAAAATAAAAGCAAAAATCTGATAGCCAAAAGCTTCTGTGCCTAATGCTATATGATATGTGCAAGGAAATATCCTTGTTCAGTGAATACATTTATTAACTGTATTATAAAATCAACTTTAGGAAATGAAAAAAATATCATTTGGTATATTTTATATACAGATGCAGGGATCATCATTTTACCTATATAAGCAAACATAGTGAAATAATACCTCAGTCTATAAGCATGGAGATACTAAATAAGCCTTTAGGAGTCATGAGAATGTTGGTGGCAGCAGCATCTGATATAGCACTGAGCAAGAGGTGGATACTCAGGTAGACAAAAGACCAGAGTACTCCGGACATGGCACCCTGGGAACTAACAATCACTGTGTTTCCAACGGCCTGAATATTAGTGATTTGTATGGCAGGTACCTAACGAAACTCTCCCTTTTGGAAACAGCTGGTGGCTGACATCTGTTTCTTTTTCTTGTATGTGTTTTCTCTGAACCCTTGCAGCCCAATGGAAGCAGTCAAGGCAAGGTGCACAACCCATTCCTCCCCACCCCAATGTTGCCGCCGCCGCCACCACCACCGATGGCCAGGCCTGTGCCTCTGCCCATGCCAGACACCAAGCCTCCAACCACATCAACAGAAGGAGGTGCAGCCTCCCCCACCTCACCGAGTGAGTATGGCTGAGATTAGGCGCCGGTTACTTACCATGCTCCATGCACTTGAGTTCACACCTAAGCCTTGTCCCTGGCTGTGCAGGCTCCAGCAATAGGCCCAGATCCCCACCCCCATCCCCACCCCTGCTGCCCTGTTATGTCTATAGCATAAGCTGGAGCCCATATCCAAGAGCCCATATCCAAGCCACTTGTATGCATGGTCAAACTACACCAGATATGGAAATGATTGGGTGTAGGTGGTAGATTAAAATAGTGTAAAGGCATGCTGAGGACTGGGCTAATAAATTTTGTGTATTTCTGGAGTGGTTTGCATAGAGTGCTATTCCCATGATGTTCTAAGAGTATCTCCTTATGTCTATTCTTAATAGCAAAAGGTTTCATGTTTTCCCTAGAAACTTGACAAGGAAAAAAGTATATGCCTGGTATATAAGATAGAAAATATATCTTGATCAAAGTGACTACTCAAAGGTATAGTAAGAAGGGCCCCAAAACAGATCAGAGCTAGAGGCCATGGGGGCTGCATGAGAAGACTTAGGAAGGTAAGGGACTAGAGAAAAGGACTGAATGGAGAAAGGACCTTTTGGCTCTTCTCTCAGCAGTCTGAGGATACTTGATCAGAAAATAGGGGATTCTGAAGTCTCTATGATTGGGAATGATGCAACAGTGGGCAATTCTCCAAATTTTCTTTGTATTTTGGAGCTATCAGGGCCAGAAATGGTGTGAGCACACAACTATGGCCTCTATTCATGTCTGCAATAAAGGTAGAAAGAGTGATGGCTGGAGTTTCCAGGTGACCTGGCAACCTAGCCTTAAGAGATGGTGTGATGGGCCTTCCCCAGTGCTGCAGAGAGGATGAAAGTGTAGAAATGGGGGCAGAGGAAGAGCCTGGGGACAGCGGGGACAGGGGTCCTCTAAAAGAAGTGAGAATGTGAAAAGATGGAAGAACAGTGTGGAAAAGAAGCATTTAAGTCAGGAACTAGAAGAACACTAACAGCAGTTGAATGGAAGGAAACTGGGGAAGAGTATTTTGTAAATATAAACAAGCATTTAAATAAGAGGCCTTTGGCTTTCTTATATTTAACATTTTAATTAATGATATTGGATACAGGAGAGAGAGGGCCAAAGAGGGACCACAGTCCTCTGCTTAGATCATAGTCACTGGAATCGGTTCTGGGGACACAGAATCTAAAGTGACTTGCATCCCTCTTGGACATAGGTCAGAGAGCGAACTTTGCATCATCTAGTGTTTATGTCTTTGGATAAGGGGATGACATTGTGTATAAATTATACAGCAAAAAGACTAGAATCCAGAGTCAGTTTTGGGAGACAGACCTACTTGGTAAGACATGGTTCAGTCTAACACCTAGCAGCCAAAGAGAAAAATCAGTGTCCATTGACATGGGAAGGAAGTTGCCTAACGGAGTTGTTGGCACTCCTCAGAAGCAAGCTGGGGAAAGGCTTGAAAACTAATGTTAGTACTGGGTAAAAAATTAAGGCTAAATTGTGCTTTTGAGAAACCATGTGCTTTCTTAGAAGCTAGAATGGCAGGGTGGTTTGATCTGTTTATCCTTAGCAGTTTATAAGATCTCAGCTGCAGCAGGAAGCAGGGGGTTAGGGAAAGATAGACGTTCAGCATCCCAACAGTGTGTCCAAACTGAACTGAAACTTGTTTCAAAGAACAGTGGCACACACTTGTCTGTTTAGGGGTTTGGGTTTGCTTGCAATAAAATAAGAATATTTTTTGGTTTGAAAAAATAATAAAACATGAAATCAAGCCAAAGGGCTTCTCTATTACCAACTTTTGCAAGACCTCAATTTCCTCTAGAATAGAAATAGCATTAGCTTCTCTGTCCACTCTCACAGCAGGTGATCAGGAGGGAATAGGCTAATATGCAGGCTATGTGACAGACAAAAGGCCAAGGCATCATTGTTAACATCTTCTGATAATGAACTACAAATAGATGCCAGCCTAGAGCAGAATATGTGTTGCCTCTGGCACTGATACTAAACTTTTCAGCATGGGGGGGAAAGCCATGGGCAAGGCAGATCTGGAAAAAATTACCTATAAAATAAATGTATCTTAATGGGAAAAATCTGTTCCCTTCCCTTAAAGATCAGGAAAGTAGGAATGGGGGAAAGTTGTGCTCTTCCCTAAAAAGAACGTTTATATTTTGGTATGTGTACATGACCATTGGCTACAGCGTGCAGGACTGTTAGAATGTGGTAGATAGGATGTTTGACCTGGGAGAGCAGTTCACACGGTGTGGTCCACACACACTGGAGCTGCCACTGTGGGTTTCTATCCCCACTAAAGGAAACCTCATTTGCATTCATGCTCTTGAGCATCAGCTGTGTGCCAAAACCCTCCTCAGCACCTAGAAGAGGGAATAAACATGATTTAGAAATCATGATGTTATGAAGACTTTATTCCAAAGAGGAAGAGCAAGAACAAACAACACAATAAGTTGTGAAAGGCAGGCAATGTAAGACAGGGATCCCTGTGTGTGTGAATCCAAGAAGCAGTAAGGGTGGGATAGCATGCAAGCGGGGAGCAAGACTTACCAGCCCTTTGACATTAGGCAAAGGCCCTGATGGGTGGGACCAGATGACTGGTAGGCAGAAGGCTCAGGTAACAAGCATGGAGTTAAGCCCTTGGGAGTATGAAGCTTGTAGGCCTGTGTCAGGACTTGTACATTTCCTGCAAGTGGAACTCTGAGCAGAGGAATGCTTCCTGAAGCCTGGATGTTAGTAGAGAATTGTGGAGGGCTTTGTTGAAGTAGGTTCTGGGGGTGGGGTATGGGGAACAAAGAAACAGAGCATGATGAATGCAATGGGTTTCTTGTACACGTCAGCCCCCATTAGAAACAGAGCCATACCAAGGCAAATGCAAAAGATAAGAACTTCCATCCTGGTGGCCAGGAAGCTTAAAACAACCAAACATAAGTGAGTTAGGAAGCTAGGAACCAGTCAAAGAAATTAAGAAAGTAGAATTGTGCAGAGTATGTTGAGGGGTGCCATGGAAATCACCCAGTGAGTTGTCTGTGCACTGACCTGGGGACAGAGTCAGTAGAGGCTGTAAGAAGCTCTTGGACTCCAAGAATATTCTAAAGATAGAGTTAGTAAGCTTTGCAGGTACATCTGATCTGGTACAGAAAAAGGAGAGACATCAGTAATGACCCGTATGTAGGGTTTTTTTTTTTTTTTTACCTTGAGCTTTTGAAGGGAGGGAGATAAGAAGGTTCTAAGAGGAGCCATTCTGGGTGAGGGGTGGGCACTGGAAGGTGGAGTCCATGAGGCCTCCCAGTGCTCAGGCTTAGCATAACTTGCTGCCAATGTCAGATTACAGAGTTTTTCAGGGTGCATCTTCTTAATAAAGGGCTTCTTTTAAAACAGACAGTATAGCATAAGAGTTTTTTAAAAGGCTGCATGTGGTGGTGCATAAGTTTAACCTCAGCACTTGAGTGACAGAGGCTGCTGGATCTTATGAGTTCAAGGCCAGCCTGATCTATAGTGAATTCTAGGCACCCAGAACTACATAGTGAGATTCCACCACCACCACCCTTAAAAAAAAAAGAGTTTTCTGGGTCCTCATGTCATGGGTTGGGACTAGCTCATACCACAAAAATGGAATTTCCCATATATATTTTTTTTTCTGAAGTGAAGATCGGCATCATAACATGGAATTATAATGCAAAGGAGAAAACAC
Source organism: Mus musculus (assembly GCF_000001635.26). Lineage (NCBI taxonomy): Eukaryota > Metazoa > Chordata > Mammalia > Rodentia > Muridae > Mus > Mus musculus. The sequence goes on from NC_000070.6 coordinate 98,069,157, forward strand.
TTTTGAATTATGGTAGGAGATAAAATATGCATATTTTCCTTTGTTAATTAATTAAAAATCAATTTAAGGTGCATAAAAAACTCATAAACATTTCTCTCTTCCATTCCTTCTTAGTAATGAACTCTTGATTTCTTTAAACTAAAATTCTATTAAATTAGAACCATGTAATAGCAAGTTACATTTATTGTTTATTTTTATGTCTCAAATGAATCTTGCATCCATTTCATTCTGTAAATGAATATGTACCTATAACCAAGAACATAACAATGATCTACCACCAGAACAAACGTGTTTAAGTCTAACAATTAACATATGTTCAAGGCCTTTTGTGAGCAAACTCCACACCTGCATGCATTATCTTCCTTCCACTCCCTTGAGGTCAGTATTTCATAGACAGGGCAACTGATATGAGAAATTTGAGGCTACCTTGTCCAGTACAACACTCCAATCCTGGTGTGGTAAGACTTCCATGCTCTTCTGACTACTATAACTGGGTAGCTGTCTCAGTTAGGGTCTCTGTTGCTGTGACAGAGCACCATGAGCAAAGCCACTTGAGGAGGATAGGGCTTATTTCAGCTCACAGTTCCACATCACAGTCCATCATAAAAAGAAGTCAGGGCAGGAACTTAAGGCAGGAACCTAGAGCTAGACTGAAGCAGAGACCAGGGAAGAGTGCTGCTCATTGGCTTGTTCCTGGTGGCTTGCTCAACCTGCTTTCTTATGCAGCACTGGACCATCTACCCAAAAGTGGTACCACCCACAATTGGCTGAGCCCCCTTACATCAATAATTAATCAAAGAAATGCCCCCACAGACTCAGTCACAGGCCCATCTGGCCGCAGCTTAGGAAGAGGTGCTTGAAAAGAACAATGCAGAAGAGCTGAGCCTTTCCCAGAGTGCTTTGAGAAATCTTGTTTGTGTAGTACCTCACTTTAGCCTCACATTAACTCTATGAAGGAAAGCCTCTTGTTAAAGTGATCAAGACAGAGAAGACAATGGATTGATAAGGTAACTTTCTGAAGGCCACTCAGTCAAGTGTTATAAAACATGATTCACACTCAGCCACCTTGAACCTGGGGTTCCTGGGATTTTCTGTGGCATGAAACTGTGCAATAGCCCAAAACTTCTTTTGTTAAGACAGTAAAGACTCGCTGGGCATGGTGGTGCACCCCTTTAATCCCAGCATTCGGGAGGCATAGGCAGGTGGATTTCTGAGTTCAAGGGCAGCCTGGTCTACAAAGTGAGTTCCAGGACAGCCAGGGCTATACAGAGAAACCCTGTCTCAGAAAAAAAAAAAAAAAAAAAAGACAGTAAAGACTCTGTGGGAAAATATAAAAGGTATTAGTAGTTGTTGGAACATAAGTATGAATATGACTTATTAGCAGAGAAGAGAAGGTGGAGGTTTGGAGGAAGGCATGGTGATCATGCTCCATCTTTCAGAGAAATGGAAGGTATCAGGTATCGGAAATTGAAAGACAGGTTAGAGGCTTCATATCATGAAGCACTTTTTTCACAGCAGATGTCTAGACAGTATCAACTGATGTCTGAATTTCAAAATATTTACTTAATAAAATTCTCTTTGGCATAGAGGCCTATGAACTTTCATAATACCGCAGATTCTTGAAACTGTCACCATAAGCAAGAGACAGAACAATTCCATAGAACTCCCTTGCCATTCTTGCTTCCTCTCAAGTAGGGGTCTGATGTAGAGCAAAATTTATTTTGTCCCTATTCCAGATTAATTTTTATCACTTTACTAGGCAGCTGTTATCAATATGTGTATAGGACAGAGAGAGAGGGAGAGAATGAGAGAGAGAGAGAGAGAGAGAGAGAGAGAGAGAGAGAGAGAGTGAGTTCCAATTAACTAGGAGTAGTATGGACTTTTGAAACCTCAAGGCCCACCTCAAGAGACACACTTCCTCCATCAGAGCCACACTCCTAATTCTTCCCAAAGAGTTCTGCCAACAGTGAGCCAAGCTTTCAAATATATGAACCATTCTCATTCAAGTCAACACAAGGCCCGAATACATATAGTGTTTAGTCTATGAATAGAGTGGTATCCAGAGAGAAAAAGGCCAGTATCCAGTAGAGTATACCGAGATAATGGAGTAGCCATCTGGAAAAATATTTCTTCCACAAAAATAAATTTCATCTGGGACCAAAGCAAGAAAAAAAAGTTAAAAGGGTTGACCTATACATATTTTAAAACCATGGTACAGTTTTGTTTATAGTATATGAGAGAGAAAGGCCTCTCTGAAAATATATATATATATAAATCTCCTAGCATCCATCGAAGAAAAACATGACATGTTCTGACCTAAAAATATCAAGAAGTTATACACAAGGGAAAAATACCAGGAGCAAAAATAATTTAATGTAAAGAAAATATTTGTAGCATTTGTGCAAAGGGTGCCAAAATACTTAATCTAAGCTTTTTAAAGTCAGGATCAAATAACTACACGAAGGGACAGAAAGAAAGAGAAAGAAGACATTCGAAAGACTTCTAACTCATGTGATGTAGAGCCAGGTAAATGAAGACTCTAAAGGTTTTTACCTACCAGATTAGCAAAGATCAAAAAGTATCTTAACATGATGTTGACAAGCATATTCTTATAGAAAACAGGCCCCTCCCAGGGCATTGGAAGACTATAAATGGTTTAGCCTTTTCGCAGAACAGCACTGTGTATATAAAGTTACATACAGGATTTATGCTATAAGTATTAAACATTTCTTTATAAAACCATACACATATGCATATGTCTTAAATGTAAGCCACACATGTATACTTGGACATATGCACCAAACTATATCATAAGTATTCATTGAAGCATCAGTTATATTAGGAGGCTGATAACACAAATATCTACCAGAATAACTGCTCGGCACAGGGACTCCTGAAATACAGACAAGCTTATTTAGACTCAGGGAATAGCCTTTGAGAGGCACTTATGTGGTAAGGAGGGTCCAGAGGGGTGTGGCCTGCACTGCATGCTGCAGAGGGGATGGATAGGACTCAGGAACTGAGTTGACTGGCAAGAGGGAGCAGGGCTATTGGGAGTGCCTCCTCTGATAGAAACAAATGACACCATATTTTGATTTGCTCTTTTATAAAATATAATGATTTCTTTATGTTTAAAAGTACTTGCCTAATGATCTTCCAGCAATCTTGCTAACCAAATCCTTTGAAGCCCGAGCGTAACAGCAGAATGTGCTATCTTTAATAAAGAATAATATTTCCCCTCCTGGAAGACTTCAGTGTAAGATCTGCGTTCCATTCACAGCAGGTGTTGTCTAGGGACTCCCAGCATACAAATGGATATATACCATCCTCAACAGTGATTTGCTATCCTTTTTTTCAAAGCATTTTGGTTTGTATACAGTTTATTTTTAATGTTTATATTTGCAAAAAGCGGTCAGAAAGATCACTCAGTGGGTAGAGATGTTTGCTCTAAAGCCTGACAACCTACGTTTAATCCCTGGTACCTCGGTGACAGAAGGAGAGACCAGCTCCCATAACTTGTTCTCTGAATTCTTCTCATGTGCTGAGGCATGCAAGCATGCTTGCGTGCGTGCGTGCGTGCGTGCGCACACACATATGCACATTAAACAGATGTAATTTTTTAAAATGTGGGTTTACAAAGGAAAAGAAAGAAAATGTTCTTAACGTCCAGGCACCAGGTAGGTTATTTCCCAAATGCATCAGGTAGTTATTATACCTTTAAGGTGGAATTGTGAGACCTCTTTTAAAGAAAATGACATCGAGCTAACATTCAAACACAAGTCTCTTGAGCTCCAAAGCCCAGTGCTTTCTACTCTGCCAGAACATATAATATGGTGACAGGTGTGATACTGTGATTTTCCTTTGAACATTTCTAAAACACCCCATAAAAACATGTTTTTATTATTTCAAGGGTCATAGCACTGAACTAGACGAAAAACACAGGACCCAGAGCTGGGGAAAGACACTAAGGCCAGAATTGCAGGGATGGGCGGCTCAGTACCAGAGTACTTGCCTGATGCGCAGACTATGAGGCCAGCTCAGAGGAGGGATCAGTCTGAGAGGCAGAATGGAATGGAAGGCTAAATCTACGTGAATAACCTCCGACAGTTCAAGTATATATTTTCCATAGCTTTTTTTGTTTTCTTTTTACTTTTTGAGTTGACATGTGAGTATTAAGAATTTCTTATTAAAGATAATATATGGCATTGCAGGGAATTTCAAAAGCATAAAAATATAAAAAGAAAATTATGTCCTCCACAATGAGCTACACCGTCAGCACCTTACTTTTCCTTCCATTCTCCTTGGGTGTATATTTATGCATACATTTCATGTGTAGACAGATATATGATATGTAGTGGTTTTGATCATAGACTATAGTATCCAGGTGCTACTTCCTCAACTGGAACATTATGCCTTCTTTATCAGAAAGTTGACAAATGCAAATTTAAGTGCAGTCTGTATCCATGTCCCTCCCATCTTTTAAAGCATCCTTATGGACTAGGACCCAGCATATGCCTGGACCCACATTTTGGTCCTCAGGGCTAATCCTCTCTACGGGCTGCCCTTCTGAAAGTGGGATTAGTAAGCATGTGGTAGGAACATTCCTCATGCGACACATTAGCAAATGTTTGCAAGATTTATGTCATTTCTACCCTTGCAGACTGTGATGTCTTATTCCAACACTGCCTCTTAAGTGGTTTGAGTATGGTTTTGATTGTTGAGAAACAAACATTGTGGGTATATTAAATTCCCTCTCTCTCAAATTTGAGAATCAGGGAGCCCAAGGTAAATGATAACACTTTTTTTTTCTTCCAATCTTTGCTCCCAAAGCACAAAGGAGTCCAGATTTCCTGTCTTTCTGAAAATCTTCCACACATTACTCTGGACTGATCCGTCAGAAGGGCAGCCTGTTAGACAGTCACAGAGGGGTAGAACCCCAGTTAAAAGTATATTGGGGTAAATGATATGTAATATCCTAGCTTCTTCACATACAGATATTTGAAGAGATTAACTGGCTACAAATATCATATTTTTATGACACCGAAAAGGGCAAGCTGAGCCTGGTAGTACTCAGTAGACTGAAGCAGAATTCTTAGTTTGAAGTCAGCCTATTCTCCACATGGAGACTCGGTCTCAAACACAATCAAAAGTCAAATGGATTCCACCCAGCTTTTCTGGCTCTTACCTTTATTTTCTCTATCTCCTTCCCCTTTAAAAAAAAGTGTTAATTATGGGTTTCAAGTTTCATTTGTAATTATTTTACTTCAGTTTAAAAATTAATGAAAGTATCCCATTATATTGGGAAATGCCCATGGTCCCAGACTTGGGACCCTGAGGCTAGGCCATCACAAGCTACAGGTTCATCACAAGCTACAGGTCCATCACAAGCTACAGGTCCATCACAAGCTACAGGCCATCATGGGCTGGAGAATAAGGCTCTAACTAAAAGAAAAGAGAACGACAAAAGTTCCTAGATGGTATTTTAAAATATCCATCATTATTTTCCATGAGTAGAAAATAATTACTTTCTAACTCATTATCTGTTTGTGTTTCAGCCCTAGTTGAGTATAATACATATATTAATGTGTGTATAGGTGTGTACATGAACGTATTACAGCTCTGTAAGGTAATTTTATTTCCTACTGCAAGCATATTGTGGTGTCATTAGTTACTATATAGAGACACGGATGTCTCTAGAATGCCCCACTATCTAGATGAGGCATACCTTGTAAGTTGGTTCCAGTTTGCCGCTCTTATAGGCAATACTATAATGAACATCTTGGAGCATAAATCTTTATCAGTACTTTCATTGGCTGCTGAAGATAAATTCCCATGAGTAGGTTTCCAGAGTTACACAGCCTTCTGAGAGGTTGCAGAGGCTTTTCAAGGGAGAATGAGCCAATATATTGATCTAGGTTTTTTTTTTTTTTAGCAACCCCCAGCTGAATCCAGGGTCTGTTCCTTGTGCTGTTTAATAAAACTTTTACCTGTGTCTACTCATACACATGCTGGCCTTAGATCAATAAATATGTCCTATCAATTGGAAAAACACTGCTACAAAAATAAATGGCAGTTACAGAATTTAGATTAGCCATCAGAAATGAACTGAAACCAAGCCTCTTCTCCTTTTAAATTATGACCAAAAAAGACAGTTATGGTCAATTTGAGAAAAATGGCACTGGAAACACTGGTGAGGAAGTGCCACATTTTCACACATATTTTACTAAGGTCAGGTCATAGCATCTTCAGTTGAAAAGTCTCTCTCGGTATCCATACTGTACCTGTGCCTCCGACCTTCCTGTGAGCCACTGAGGAGGCGCTGTACAACGTAAAATATCAAAAGCAAAGCCATCTGCCTGAGTTGACTCTGGGGTACCTTTTGCGAGCTGTTAGCCATTACACCTATCATGCACACTGCTCTTGTACATACTACTGATGCTAATAGATTAAAGTTAGGATTCGTTAGCTTTCCAGGAAGGAAGCTGGAAGCTATGTTGCTCTGTAATAACTTACGAGTGATAGGACTCTAATTTCATGCCCCGAGGGCTGTGTTTCTCTGTTGTAACTTGTTTGTGAAGACAAAATATTTGCAGAGATAATAGAACCAAAAAACTGAGTGCACAGAGATGATCCAAACTGTGAGAATTTGGAATGGTTATCCTCTAGATTTCAAAAATACAAGATGAGAACTAATAATACCCATTCTTTCATATAAGACCACCTCTAAGTTTTTGCCTTTCAAAGGACTTACGCATCCTATGCTATCCCCAGCTATGTGATATTAATATGGCAAATGCATGTCCTGCCCTCTTGCTCATGCCAAATAGATTTGTTGGCGGGGGGTGGGGGGGGGAGAAGGAGGGCTCCAATATCTCCAACATTCTCTAGTGACCTTGGAGGAACCTGCCATTCAAATCCAAAAATGAATTCAATAGTAATGGATTCCTTTAGATATTAGCTAATCTCTTTTCTAGTAGTTTCTGTGTTCTTTTTAAAATGGAAGTTTTCTTATCCCCTTCCCCTACCCACGTACTATGAAATAAGACAGGAAGTTAAAGATTCGCGAGACTATTTAATGAAGTGCTTCAGTTTGCAACTTATCAGCATCCCTCATGGGCTGATGTCACTGCGAATCATTTCATAGCGTTGCAGTTGTTTGAAGACTTGGCTCTAAGTCTGTACCCCCAGCTTGCTTTGGTTACCCTTGTTCCAGTAATTAGCACATTCTCTGGCCCGGTAGGGGGAAAAAAATCACACAAGGGTATTTTGAGTGAAACTGAAGTTTTGAGTGGGAGATCCATACTGACTTTCTGAAAATGAGGGAATGTGAGAGGCGTGCACTGGTGTGGGGGATAAGAAGGGATAGGTCCCAAGTGGGGTCTTATCTGACTGTTGTGCTAGTAACCTAAATGCATTCTCTTTGTTTATGCTAGAACTCATTTCTTCCTTTTAAAAGAAAATTGACTCCATGGACCTCTCCCCAGCATTTTTTTCCCAAAACTTTAGGTTTTCGAAGCTTTCAATGTACGGCTTCTATTTGCAAAAGACAGCACATCATTTGAGGTTGTACCCTGCCTCTGCGGCTTATGCTGCTTTCTGGGGAGTGCCCTGCCTCCAGGAGCCTGTCAAGCCTACTCGCTCACACATATCTCAAAGCCTTCCCTGTCTCCTCTAACACCGCTTCCTGTTCCCCTGGCAGGGTGTCACTGTCTGTATTTAACAGCCCACAGGTTATCTGTATTACTTTTAGACTCGAATATTCATTTTCTACTCTTTTTTGGTTGACTCTGACATCCGAGGATAGCAAGTATCTTTGTCACCTTTGTATGCAACAGTGTGCAGAACAGAGCCTGGCATATGGCAAGGATGCAGATAAGCAATGGACGCCAGAGGTTAGACTTGGGTGGAGCTAAGCAAATAAAGAAAGCGTGTTCACCACTTCCATGGAGTCGGTGTCTTTGATGAAATGAGACAAGTCTGTCTCCATGCTTCCCAGCAAAGAGTAGGCAAGGGTTGATTCTAGCATCTGAAAGTAAATTCAGAAGCTCCATGTTCACCAGGTCTGTTGCATTCTTTGTCCCTAGCCACCAGAGCACCACCCTACAAGCAGCTCAGCTTCCTGGGAGAGCATAAGAATACAGACCAATCTGAGTAATCAAAGAGGGGCCCGATTGCAGTCACACTGTACAAAGAGACCCAGGCTACCTTCTTCCTCTTCTCCCTGCCTTCCATATCACATTTCAGTTGCTAAACTACACCTTAAAACTGCCTGCCTAGTTCCAAAGAAGCAGCACAAATTCAGTTTGATAATCTTCCATATTTGGGTGATTTCACTCTTGTGGAATATCCATTGACTTTGCTATAGATATCCTAATAGCAACATCTTCTTCCTAGTTTTTCGTTCTCCTCCTCCTCCTCCTCCTCCTCCTCCTCCTCCTCCTCCTCCTCATTCTTCTTCTTCCAACATGAAAAGGATAACCTCCATTCAAAATTATACCTACCAAATTCTTACCAGCATGAGCAAGTATCACTGTGTCAGCAGTCAGCACTAATTCATCTGGAGATGCAATAGCTTCCGCATGCTTTCCTTGTTCTTTCTCACTCAGAAAAGGAGGCCCAAACACCAACTGTAACTCTATTTACTACACTCATGGCTGAGTTAAAAGCTAAGGCCTCAGGGATGCCTGCAGAAGTGTGAAGAGCAGTGTTGATGGGTTCTCTCTACTTTCTCTACCAGCAGTTTCCAACATTCTCAGAGGCTCTGTAAAACTGTGCTGATATTGAGAGGGAGGGAGGGAGGGAGGGAGGGAGGGAGGGAGGGAGGGAAGGACTGAGGGTGAGAGACAGAAAAACAGAGAGACAAAGAGAGACAGAGAGAGAGACAGAGAGACAAAGGGAGACAGAGAGACAGAAAAAGAGAGGCAGAGAAAGAGAGACAGAGAGAGTCTTGACCCACTTTGCCCATTTGCTCTGACAATGGCAAGAGAAAGCATGTCCTCCATAAAGGAGTGTGGGATTAGCCATGCATATGAAGAACCCAGGAGAATGTCACTCTGGAGGTTTGCAGGGGAACAACCATGATTTGAATTTTGGTATTTAAGACTATGAGGCCCAACTTAGATTCTTGGATGATATAAAGAAATACACCAGATGAAGGAGGAAATACCGTCAGATAGTTCAGAAAGAGCTGGAGGCAGCTTCTAATAAGACAGTCTTCCATGGTCTTAGGAAAATGGGCCATGGAGATGTCAATAAAATGTCTGAAAGCAAAAAGTAAACACTGAATTTCAGAAGCTGCCAAATGGATAATAATTTGATATTAAACAAGGACTTTTAAAATAAGATTCTGTAGCTAAAATAAAATCTCTGCAGTTGCTATAAAGACAGTTGTTCACTAGCTACCTCTGGGTCTCTCCTTCAGAAGTCTCAAGATGTCTATAGCAATCCCTCAATATCTATTTTTCAGGTTCCGTGGTTTCCCAAAGCTCTTCCCACAGCATCTGACATTAGTCTTTTCAATAGGCCAAAAACTCTGAAGAAAACTATGAGTGTTCTATGGCAGCAGCATGACCCAGTTGTCTGTAGTTAACGTCCACACTGCCCATCTTGTCCTGATGTCCTGTTCATTTTGGAAACTCTTGTTTGTGTGTATATAATTGATTTGCTGTGACATATAGTTTTTTTTTTTAAGCTGAAGTTTTGCTCACTAATGCAAGTCCCTGACTCCATGGTTTCATTGAGGGGAATCAAATTCAACTTCTGTCATATCTTTTCAGGAACTAACATCCTAGTACAGTTGAGTTTCTGCCTGCTGTAGCTATTGTATAGAAAAGGCATCAGAATCTCTCCCTCCCTTTTTCCCTCCCTTCCTCCTCCTTCCTCCCTCCCTCCCTCGTTCCCTTCTTTTCTTCCTCCTTCCCTCCTCCCTCCCTTCCTTCTCCCCTCCTCCCTTCCTTCTTCCTGTCTTCCTTCCCATCTTCCTTCCTTCCCTTGCTTTTTTCTATGTCTGTAAATGTGCCCAGAAGGTACCTTTCTGTAGAATCATCTTTCCTAGGTATAAGAGTACAGCTTAGGCTCATACCATTAGGTTCATACCTCACGGTAATGAGTATGAACACACTACCACTTCTCTCACCACCACTGCCTTTTTTGTTTATTTGTTTAATAAGCAGAATAAACTTTGGTGTTTGAGTAGCCCTTTGGAGCATTAAAGGCATTCTGGGTTGTTCTGAAAACTAGACTGTGATTTGTCTAAACAAAGGGAAATAAACAGTGATTCCTTTCCTAGTGATTCTGGATAGCTAATTTGTCCTACCTCATTCTTTTCTCTGCGTCACTAAGCCCAGGGTCTGTCTCTTTACCATGGAGTTCATGTATAACACAGAATGTATACTTTGTAAATGTCCTGCATCCTTTAATTTAGATGATGGAAGGGAAAAAACAAGTTAGAAGTAACAATGTCAACATTTAAGCCAAGTCAAATTAGGTAATAGGACATAATAAAAGACCTTTCCAACCCGAGCCACTGTGTTGTGAGCCGTGTATCAGTGCACACATACACACCCTAGTAACATGCATGCTGTGGTCAGTTAGTGTACTTATTGGGGATGTCACTGGTATGGCAGAATCATCCTCAGAAATATTGCTGTGTGCCTATGATAAGCAGCTGTCCAGTGCACACTGTTCCACCAGGACCATCAGACTAAGAGCTTGTGCTTCAGTGTAACATGGGACACATAGTTGTAGAACCCAGACATACATCCGTGTACTTCTGTACCTGGGCAAACCACCTGACTGTTCACAAATGGCCTGATGGGTCCGATAGATCAGTTCAGCATTACCATCCTCCTGACTCTCCCCTCCCTTCTTCTTGTGTCCTAGAAGCAGGTAACTATACTTCTAGGTAACTATAATCCACATCTTTCAATATACAGACCTCCTTTGATATTTCCTAATATGTATTAAAGTAAAGCCATAGGCTAAAGGTAAAAGAAACACAAACTTACCTGGTGTAGTGGCTGAATGTAGACTTTGCTCTCAACTCAAACTTCCTGGTGTAGAAGGTAGCCCAGAGGAAATGGTCAGATTGCCATGGTTAGTATGACACAGAGCATCCTTGTCCTTTTATACAAAACTATTAGTGGATGAAGGCACCTAGAAAACTCCTACCCTGCCCTCAGAGGGCCTTTGGCTTCATCTTGTGCTCAACAGTTTAACTGGGTTACAACTATACCATGTGACCATCACAGACCTGTCTCTTGCCACCATCATAACCAACAGGATTTGGGTCGAATTGGTAGGAATGATAGCCTTATGTGGGCTTGAATAAGAAGCAGGAGCAGTCTCCCGAGAACTCAAAGAGAAACAGGTGATGTCAATAACAACACAATTGCCCCGTTAGAAATTCTGAGCTGTCTGTGTTTTCTTTAGACAGTGTGTATCTAGAGTTGGTTTTTAAGAAGTCTTTTATAATTTAATATTTTCAGACTAGCTCATCAGTTGAGGACATGTACTGCTGCTCTTACAGAGGATCCCAGTTTCGTCCACAGCACAGATGTCAGGCAGTTAACAACTGCCTCTAGCTCCTGTTCCAGGGAAATCTGACACCCTTTTCTGAATTCCTTAGAGGCATTCAGTCACATGTACATATTTATACACACACATCCAGAGAGAGGAAAGAGACACACAGAGAGAATGAAATGAAAGTCATAAATAACAATCTAGAGATTCTAGGACAGAGAAAGAATGTGAACTAAATTTTTGGAGTTTGTGGTAAAGTGAGTTTAGGGTACAGCTGCCTAAACACATATTTGGGCTTGCAGCTCATGAAAAGCCCCTGATTTTCTTTTCTCTAGCAAAGAAACTCCTAAACACAAAATGACAAAGCTCCCATGTCCAGTGAGGAGAGTGAACTCTAAAGTAGTAACCAAGGCCCCAGAGCAACAGCTCAGTTTATCTTCTGCAGAAGGGTCCTGGGAAGGGACAAGTGGTGGCATGGAGGTTTTAAGCATACCTGGGCATCGTCAAGATTCTACACGTGCTGTATGGCCTATAAAGGCTGCTTGCTCTAGCTGGGTTTTCACCCCTTTCCTGGAGAACCCCTTCATTCCTTCCTTAAGACTCCTCTGCCCTCTCTACCTGTGGAGGCCTAGAAATGGTTTGGGACTCTAACAAGCATAGTGGATGAGAGAGCATGGCTGTAAAGTGATCTGTGTTCCCCCACATCCTACCCTGTTCCTTTCTCCCTGTCACTAAGACCGGGGTCTCTCTCTCTACCCCAGAACTCATGTTTAACATACAAAGTACACTTTGCAAATGTCCTGCATGTTCTAATCTGAATGATGGGAAGAGAAAACAACTCCGCTAAGCACCAATTGGATGCCATTTAACCCCCAGCGGTTCCCGGGAGCCAATCCCTGCCCGCCCTTCCTCTTGCTAGCCAGATCTTTTGCTAGCTACAGTGTTTGCATTAATCAACTGCGTAGGCTCGGAGACTGTGTGTTTTGGTGTTGTTTGTGTGTGCAATCTCGTGCTGCTTCCTGAACGCATGTGTCCCTTCCCTTCACAGCCTACTCGACACCCAGCACCTCCCCCGCAAACCGATTCGTCAGTGTTGGACCACGGGATCCAAGCTTTGTAAATATCCCTCAACAGACACAGGTGGGCCGCTCTCAACTTTTCTGTATGTGGTGCAGCTTGTTTTATTCATCAGGTGCAGTTTGATGTGTCTTGGGGCACACCAGGTCACACATGCTCCAGCTCTCTCCAGTTCCCTTCCTCCTGACTCCATCCCCCGCAGCCCCGTAGCCATGTTCTGTGTTCTTAGAAACCATAAGCAATATCCCTGGGATCCTTGCTTATGGGATTGGGGTAGGAGAGGAGTTCTTCTGGGCCAGACTGCTTTTGCCATGACAAAATAAGATTGCTAGGCTGGACAGTGTGTATTCCCTCTTTGTGGCAGCCATGGCTCTGTAGTTATAAGCAGACAGACAAGCTTCCCCACAGAACCTGTTTTCCATGGTATTGAAGCAGCCACTGGGAGACCAGCCACTCCTCTCATTTTATGGCCCCAGGAAACTGGTAAACTTTCTAAAAGGGGCCAGGGCCTGGGACAAACGGTTTCTAAGCTCTTTATTAAGTTCCTAGTGTTAGGTCCAAGCAGGTGACTGATGGGAAACTAAGGTCCTGTAACTGGGCAGTGCTAAGCAGAAAGTCATATGGATGTGGCTGATTGAAAGTAGGGTGCAGAGAACCCAGAGCTGGCTGAGCACAGGAGAAAGATGCTTTTGGGTTTGTGTAGGCTAAGAAGGGCTCTTCTAAAACAGGTTTAAAGCGCCTGCTGTGAGTTGAGATGGTAGCAAGTTTCTGGGCCCCAAGGCACATGACTTAGGTCCACGTTCATAGAACAAACTACTCTTCAATTTCCTAACCAGAATATGACCATGCATTTTCATAATTGATACAAAGGAAATGATTTTGTCACTGAAGTTCTTGACATACATTTTCTTCAGGTTGTTCTGTGCGTGAGCTTATCATGTCCTGTCAGCTGCCTAGCTTATATCTAAAGCGAAGAGCTTCCTGTGTCTGCTCCCTCCACACAGGGCTCTGCTTCACTGTGCTTGCCCGCAGCACTGCCTCTGATTCCCCACACACACTTACATTAAGCAGCACCCCAGAAAGTCCAGCTCTAAGTAGAAAATGGAGGGCCCAAGAAGAGGAACCACTCTCCTCTTGAATCTCCTGCTTCTGCTGTTTCTTCTAAATCTGGCTTGCACATGGTGTCTGAGATTAAAATTCCTACTCAGTACCTCCCTCCCATCACATTCTTTCACTTACTCGCTTATTTTCCCATACCTTCAAATATTCCAATACTGTCCTGGTGGTTTGAAGTTGTACCATTGTCTGAGAACACCCGTCCTAGAAGATGGGTGTTTAGCTGTGTGCTTTGGGCTTCCATGTTCAGGCTCAGTGAAGAGTGAGCCAGCAGGCCTCCCATAGCTCCATGCAGGATGGTGTTGTTTCTTTCAAAGTTTCAGTTTGCTCAGATTGATTCGTTGAAAACCCAGAAAGTACAAATTTGTTGAAGTGTCTTGTTTGTATGTTGCATGGTATTTTATACAACAAACGAATTCACCTCATCTAAACTGTACATGTTCTACTTTGTTTATCTGTCTATAATGAAAATGTGGTTTTTCCAGTATTACTTTCTTTCCTAAGCGCCTTCTTTAACTCAAAGGCTGTCTTCATGGTGTTGACCACAAAAACTTCAATTCTTAACAATCCAGATTTTGCACGCATCTGGATGAATGATGTCATAAAGATCTGGTATTGGCACCTAGAACTGAATTCTCTTTGTTTTCCATTAAATATTTGGCATTGTGATGACAATAGCTTAAATGTTTCTTACCACAGTGACACCTGTCACATTTGGCTTAAAGAAAGTCATTCCTAATTATTTCATGAGAAACTAAGAATGGAATTCTTTTTCTCTGCCCTCTATGAGCCTATCTAGTCTTATATCTTAAAGTAAAATTTATATCCCCCAATTATTTTTATTTTATGATATAGTACCATTTTAAGAATAAACTGTTCAAAGTAAGTATTAGATATAAATGATAAATAATAATATACTTTAAATACAGCTCCCTTATGAGAAGTCACTATTTGAAAAGGTATTTTCTTACAGATGAGTGTGTATGTGTAGTGTGTGTGTATGCATGTGTGTGTGTGCCTGCACACACATGTATGTGGTGTGTGTGGCATGTGTGCACATCTGTGTAGGTGTATGTGTATGTGCATATGTGCATGCATGCCTGTGTGTGGTACTGGGCTTAACTCACAGATGCTAGATTCTACTGCTGATCCCAAGCCCTCTTTTGAGATAGGATCTCACTAAATTGCCCAGGCTAGTCTTGAACTCACTAAGTGGTTCAAATAGACCTTGAACTCATGATCCTACTGTCTCAGTCTCCCAAGTAGTTGTACTTATAAGCCTGCGCCACTGGACTTGGCTTACAGGAATTTTTAAGTTTTATTTGAATACCTGCACGTTCTTCATTTCCTCAGCAAGCTTGCGGTTGTTGTTAGATAGCTTTGCTGTAAGGCATGGAATTGATGTTGGTTGAAAATTAGGAAAACTTTTAAGGCTATCAGAAATTTGTTCTCTGCTGCTGCTAACCCAGTAAAGTTTGAGTCCCCCATAGAGAACTTGATTTGCTCTCTGCCTCTGCATGAGTAAATGTTGGAGTTACCTAGTCAGATGGTTGACTTTATAAATGTGTTAGAGCCAAGGATGGTAGCCCATACCTGTAATACAGCACTTGGGAGGTTGGAGCAGGAAGATTGGAAGTTCAAGGCCAGCCTGGGATAGGAGATGAGACCCTGTCTCAGAACAAAACAGAATAAATCCTGACTGAAGTCCATGAACAGATTCGAGATAAGACGGTCCTTCACTTCCCCAGAACCCAAATCCTGGTAGAAATCTCTAAGCGTTCCTTATGCTGTCCAATAGAGAATTGTTCTCCCATTTGCTTGTTTATTTCCACATACCTTCTTATTCTGAGATTTTTTTTCCTGGTGAGTCTGAAGTTGCATAATTGCTTTCAAATCATCTGTATGAAGATACAGTTTACGCATACAGCAGAACAGTGGTCATTGATAAAAACGAAGAGCATCCCGATACTTGCTGCACGTGGATGACTCTAGATCACAATATGTTAGGTTGCATAAGCCCTTCACAAAAGAGGAAACCTGTTTTTAAGTGGTGATACATGTTAATTGTGGGAAATACAGATGAGAAAAATAATAAAATTCACTAGGAGTATCTGTTAATATTTCTCTATAAACCCACCCTTGACTGTTACTACACAATGAAGTATATTGCAGAAACAAGGTCAGATTGCACCCATTGTGTAGTAACCTGCCATTTCTTCTGTGCAGCAATGTATTATGACCTTCTTTCCATGTAAATTGAAAACATTGAATATTGGCTTTTATTACACCTATTCATCATCTGCAGTGATTGGTAGGGAAAGAGATCATGGATAATTGAAAGCTGTTCTTTCCCGCCTCCGCATCCCTCCTTCACTGCCAGTCTGCTGTTTTCTCCAGAGAACCATCCTGTCATTGAGGGATAGATGCATCCCTCTTATGCTTACAGAAGCCCGTTTCCATTCACACTCCTTCCAGTTGCTGGGCGCATCACGCCCTGGCTTCTGGCTCTGGATCTGCCCGCTTCTGCCTGGATCTTCTGTTTGTCTCCTCTGCTGCTATCATTTGGCCCTCATCTTGCTCCTCCATGTCTACACCGTAGCTGCTCTTACTAGAGAGATGTGGCCAGCTCCCTGTGGATTCTCTTACTACACCCTGACACTCTTCTCCAGCAGCATCCCACGATGGTCGATGTTAACTCATGGAAAAGTCCTTGAGTGTTTTCTCTCTGTTGATGTGCCCTACTCAGCCCTGAATGATACAGACTCTTCAGAGAGAAAGCCGGGGGCTATTGTAGCTGATATAATCTAATCTCTGAAAACAAGAACCTTTATGAACAGGCATTTGCTTAGAGCAAAAGAGGTCACATTTCACAACTGGGTTAATAAATAGGAATACCTGTTCTCACACAGGAGAGCTGAGCAGAGAGCTCATTTGATTCGGTTGTAGTTTAATCCAAACATTCAAATAAAAATGTTTGACCTGCAGAACTTTGATGAGGACAAATTCTTTACAATGAAAAATGAATTCTCACACTATTAAAAGCAAACGTTTTCTCTCCACCATTCAAGCTGTCATCATTCAGCATCAACGGAGCTGTGGCATCTGAAATGTTATTTAAGCCCTAGGAGACTAGCTGAGCTCGGTATGGTCCCGATTTGCTGTAACTTCTGCTAAATAAATCTTAGCTGCCTCACTTTACATACCACCTACAGTGTGACTGCCTCAGCTCAAGTTCACAGCACATGACTGAGCCTCACACTCGTCCTGAAAGGTCCCCATGGGACAAACCAAGGCAGTGACACATATTTATCTGTTGCCCACAACACCCTCTCTGCCACCTTGGATCTGTATCCACAGAGAAAGTGGAGCATAGAGATTTGGAGAGGTTCTCAGTCGACTTCCAATCTTGTTCCTGAAGTCTAGCTGAGAAACCACAGTCTAAGCGATCTACAAAAATCTTGACAATTTCAACTACTTCAGTATTTGTTTTATTGCTTACTATATTCTTTCACTGCCTAAAGAATACAAGAATAGCAACTGTCCTGAAGTTCTAGAAAGTTCGGTAGAAGAAACAGACATTAATAGTTCTTACATTAATCATGTTGTTACTAGTGCAGTGTGGCCAGGCATAATCCCGGCACTTGGGAGACTGAGGCAGGAGGATCAAGAAGTCCAGTCTTGCTTGGGCTACATAGAGAGAGTGCTACAGAAGTGCCCCTCACAGAAGAAAAACAAATAACTAAACGCCATAGTGATTAGGCTAAGAGGCTTCAACATCGCAGAATGACTGGAAGACTCCAAAGACCAGAAGAAGCAGGAGAGGCTGAGGTTGCTTTTCCGTCCTCATCTCACTTTGGTCTGGTGATATTTTTCTTGTACATTATATCTAAACACACACACACACACACTTTTAATTCTTGCCAATCCAGTGATAGATGAAATTTGAGCATCCCTTTTAAAAAGGAACCAATGCAACTCTGACTTCCCAGACCAAGCAGATACAATTAGAATCCTTACCTGCCAAAAAATATACCAGCCAGGAACCCCCTCCCCCTCCTCTCTGAGAAATGCCCCCTCCAGGCATGGTGTGCCCTGCTTTGCAGGAAGCTCTGTGAGACTCATTCCCATGAGCTCAAGACTACTGCCTCCCTCCCTCCCTTGCTCCCTCCCACGTGACTTCCTGGTCATGGAAGAGAAGTACAGCACAGAAGTTAAACTAAGGCTCAGCTGGAGAGTTACAAAAGGAACCCAGATTTCTCTTAGAGAGCAACACAGTGCCCAGTCCTGCCCCATCCTGCCCCACCCTGCAGGTGGATTTGAGCATTTCCTTTAGCCGACTGAAGAGGAACAGCAGATAAAATCTCCTCTGCTCCTGACTATGAGAAGTTACTTATTGGCTAAGTTGGCTATTCTGTATTAAACACTCAAAGCGCCACATTGGAGAGAGGCCTGTGCTCCTTACAGTTCTGCGGCTGGCACTTATGACCACTTTGCAAGCTGAAGAGAGAGAGAACTGGCACCAAGGTAGTCAGGGAGCCAAGGCTTAACTCAGTGTCCTCTTAACGAGTCTGTTTACCAAATACCATCTGATCACCTAGTTGTACACAGTGAAGCCTTACGGACTGTTTTCTCCTAAGCTGGTTCTATGTCGGGCCCGTTCTTTCTGGGTCCAATGGAAATAATGCTGAACTTGTTGAAGCCTCTTCGGTTAAACACTATGGCGTCTGTCTATCTATCTATCTATCTATCTATCTATCTATCTATCTATATCTTTCCATCCATCTATCTATCTTCTGAGAGAGGTACTTTTGTAGCATTCTGCAGACCTGCCTCAGCCCCCTGCTAGTCTGTCTGTTTTCTCATCCTGTCTGGGGAAAATGCTGCCTATAATGTTTTCAGGCTTCTGTACGAAGAGCCAGCACCACTATCTCTATCCCAACACCACTACCAGGATGGTTACAAGTGTGTGTTTTCACTTCAGGTCTTGACTAGGAATTTGTTCCATCACTTAGGAGCCAAGTGTGTAATGTTGGTGGTGGCCATGGCACTTTCTCTTTTTCCTCAGTAATTCCATTTTTATAGCCTTGTTTCTTACCTGAAGTTTGTTTCTGTGTGTTGGGGGGGTGTATTATGTATATAATATACTTACATATCTATATAAATCTATAAATATATTTATAAAATGTATATAAATATAAAGTATATTTATAAATATAAATATTTATACATACGTTCTTATATATATATATAAGCTATATGTAAGTATATATTATTAAGTATATATAGTATACTATGTAGTGTATATATATATATGTATATATATATATATACATTATATATGTATATATATATATATATATATACTATATATACACACTCATTTGATCTTTAAAGCATTCCTTAGAAAAGATCTATCATTGTTAACCCTATCCTACAGTTTAAAAACATAGAAAATTAATTTAAAGAGGGAAAGTGATTTTCTCAGAGCACATTACCAAGATTGTAGAGCCAGGACACAAAGTCATGTTTCTATTCAGCAAGGACTCAGAGGGGCTTGGCCTGTAATGTTGCATGTCAGATAACTCCCTGGCAAGCTATATGACTCCCTTTAACATTTTTTCAACCAATGGAAACTTCATTTTTCAAGTTTTAATTTGGTGGCACTTTCAAAAAAGGCAAAGAAAGTGTTCTTCTTTTTCTCAGCTCTTCTGTGCCTGCCCACCCATTACCTTTGAATATTTGTTTTTGAGTTTGTTTTATTTAGCATTTTGTTTGGAGTATAGCCTTGTTCCAAAACATCTGGGAATCCAGAGCTTGACTCATGCTTATAATTGCAGCATCCTGGAAAGGGTGTGGCACCTGTCTCCAAAATATAAAGATGGAGGGTGAATCTTAGCTAATACAAATTGGTGATTATTCTAAGAATTATGGTATGAACCATGCAACATCACAGGGTCAATGTCTAGTAAATAGTGCCGCCCTTTCCCCTCCAGCATTAACATGAAATCAGCAGTAAAGGAGAGTGGAATGATTAAGAGATGATTTCACACACACACACACACACACACACACACACACACACACATTCACACACACACACACACACACATTCACACACACACACACACACATTCACACACACACACACACACACATTCACACACACACACACACACATTCACACACACACACACACACACACACACACATTCACAGAGGAAAAAGAAAATATTAAAGATGCGATGTTTGTTAAGTGTGGAAGATGGAAATTAGAGAAAGGCTTAAGAGAAGGGCCGTGCCTTGGCAAACAGCACTTCGCCGCTCCATGCTTCTCACACCCTCTCCACTCACTCAACCTTTCCACATGAGCAGGTTCTACAAGACCTCAGGGTTACAGGTATATTAGAGGTTCATAAAGCAGGTGTTCAAATCAAGCATTTACTTATAATAAATCAGAGAAATGTACTATAAAATAATTTTCAGTATACATATGATTTATTAATGATTTCAGCAGGTTTGCATGCTAATGAAATGGATTCAAGCATGCCAGATTCTGCAGGATATAGACAATCTTCAACTTTTTCAGAGTTGATCAATGTTCTGGTTTTAAAATTATCAATACTGGGAATATTGATTCTAATAAATATTTATTAACAAAATGGTGGAAGGAAGTTTAGGGCAATTTTAGAAATTGTTGGAAACTCTATCCATATACAAAGGAAAACTCTCTTAGCAAATGTTCTATGAAACTCAAGTCAACAACACAAAAAAGTTTTAATTAAATGTTCTAACAACCCAAAGCTATACTAATTTGATACTAGCATGCTGACAGTTGGAACACTGGCAGGGAAATATTTAAAGTCTTTGTTTTCCATAATGAAATCATTATGTTTCTGTAAGAGCAGAAAGCTTTGTGTGATTAATAAAAACACTACAATTCATAACCTGCAATAGTCTCACTCTGAGCTGAGGTGTTTCAAGTAGCATGAGTTGGTACTGCACAGGGTGACAATGCATGGGGCAAAGCACACATGCACCCTGTGCAAGCCTGCAAAGATGTCCTGCAGGGCAGCATGGGCCAGTGCTGCCCAAACACCCTGGACTCATTACTCACTTGACTTTTAATTAACTTCTTGTCATTGCATATCTAGAAACATCCTGTTTACTGTTTCCAGTATTTTTGAAACCCAACGTTCAGTTTCACAACTCCATATCCACGACCAACAGATTTTAAAAGTGGGACTACAGACAGCAGGCAGGAGTTAGCGACACTTCCATGACAGTTTTCGGGGAAGAGGAATGCCTCTGTCAGTGGAGGTTCTGGGATAAGGGACATGTCTTTGACACTCTAATCTGATTTCACAGTAGAACAGGCACAATGCTATTAGCTGTGGAATGGGAATGACCTGTTTTCACATCCTGCCTATGCTCCTTTGGAATTCAGCTTCCATATCTATTTGACGAAGTCAGTAATAGTGTCTACTTACTAGGAGAAAAGCCAGTTACGTGTTGCTTAATCTAATCAAGGTTATTTTTCTAAAACTATGAGAACACAGTTTCGGTTGTCGTTGTTTCAGCTTTTGCGGGACTCCAGCAGGAACCCATGCTCTCTCTGTCATCCTCACAATGTCATCTTTCTATCTTGGTGCTTGGGGCCCCCAATCCCAGAATTTCTGCAGCAGCTCCAAACATCACCCCTATGTCATACTCCATTGTTCAAGCAATAGCAGAAAAAGGTACCATGTTCTACCTTTGTGCCTGGCTACCAAATTTCTATTTAGCTCTCACTAGCTGAAACTGAATCCCATTTTAGCCCAATATTTAGGTGTTGGGAAAGCTAGCATAGGATTGTATTGTTTGGCTTAAATCTTGGGCCGTTACCCAATCTGATCATGTTCTTATGTCTAAACAAAGTGAATTCCGTGAAAGAAGCAGTCAGTCATGGTCAGGCTGTTAACAGTATCTACTGCTTTCCCACTCTCTGAGAAGGTTCCTGTACTTTTCAACTTCCCTGATTGTTCCCTCTTCTCTTTCCTAATACTGGTATAGTTTCATATAGTTTTTTATTTTCTTCACTCCCTTTCTGTATCTCAAGGAGACCGTGTGTGTGTGTGTGTGTGTGTGTGTGTGTGTGTGTGTGTGTGTGTATGTTTGTGTGTATGTTTGTGTGTATGTGTGTTTGTGTGTTTGTGTGTGTGTGTATGTTTGTGTGTATATGTGTGTGTGTGTATGTTTGTGTGTATGTGTGTGTGTGTATGTTTGTGTGTATATGTGTGTGTATGTTTGTGTGTGTGTGTGTGTGAGAGAGAGAGAGAGAGAGAGAGAGAGAGAGAGAGAGAGAGAGAGAGAGAGAAATAGAGAGGGGGGTTAGAATTATCATCTCTTTCAGCTGCAGTTTGAGGTCCGGGAAGTGGACAGGGCTGTCCCCTGATGGAGGACACATCTCTCTGGGTTATTGTGGACTGAGAAAGCTGTCTGTATAGAGGGCATGTGGCTCAGCTCATGCAGGTTCTGTACACAGTGCCCTCCTGTGCCCCCAAAGTTCACCCAGCTTCCAGAGTCTGAGCCAGGTGCTTCCTCTAGAGAAGAACAGTGCTGGGCTCTGCTCGGCCTGAGTCAACAGAGCTTAAAGAACAGGAAACCGAGCCCAGCACCCTCCCTGCAGCATGACCTCCAGGAGGCCACAGCACAGTGGATTCTCACAGTTCATTCAGCCTTTGCAAGGAAAAGCCCAGGACCAGGAGCCAATCCCACAGATGTCTCCTACACTCTAAGTGATGACTGTCCACTTGAGGGAAGGATTGAGTACCCAGACTTTGTCTGGCCAGGGCCCTTCGCAGGGCTGCTAATGAGTCCAAGACTTTGGCAGAATGAAGGACACACTGTTCCAAGCCAGAGTCCTTGGTCTAAAGTGAGTCTCCAAAGAGCTGCTGACTTCCGCTGACTCTTCCTGTCTCCTCAGCCCCTCAGTACTCTCCCGAATTTGTACTAAAGATGAAGAGAAAATGCTGTCATTAAGAGACCTCTCTTCTGGGGATATTGCCTCACAATATGCCCTGTCCGCTGAAGCACTGTCTTCAGCTTGTGCCTCTCCCCAATCTCCTGACGAAGACGGTCTCAAAGGCCTCTCAGTGCATCCTTGCAGCAGAGCCAAAGTGAGTTACTGCTGCCCTGATATTTTCCACACACACTCCTGAGGCACAGAGGCTCATGATCTCTAACACCTCTTTGCTGGTGTTCATACAAGATTAGCACAGCCGGTCCTTGCCTCTGTGTGTGTGTGTGTGTGTGTGTGTGTGTGTGTGTGTGTGTGTGTGTGTTGCCCTCCTCCCAAGTCTGAGGTCCTCATGATCCTGCCTTGGATGATGCAGGAAGTGCTCAAGACAGGCTAGATAGGCAGCCTGCCTCCTGGTGCCTTAAACAATGGAAGAACTGATGACCGGTTCTCATGACCTACAGCCATGACCCTTCAGCATAGTCCCTCATCTGCTAATGCCTGGTCATGTGTGTTTACATGTATGGATAGGGAAAGAGCCCTACAGGGAAGTACAAGGAATAGGGGAACACTGAACTATAGGGAGGTCTGAGATGAGGCCAGCCATAGATCAGTCTTGTACATATTGGGAAAGTGGGGAAATCACTGGGCCAGGAGTCAGAGTGCCTGGCTGCCCAGCTCATCTCTCCCACTTGTCACCCAAGTAATGGATCTTAAGGAGATGAGGGAAGTCAGGATTTATTGAGTACCTACTGTATTCCTCATACCATATTGAGCTAAGAGAAAGGCCTTGGGTACATATAATCTCACCACCACCCTACAATTTGCAGACTTCTGGTGGGGGGAAGTAAGCAAATTCCAATAAAGTCTGATGAATGACATCATGGGAACATGTGTGGTCTATTAGTAGGACAGAGAGAGCAGGAAGAACTCTGGAAGGAAAATGTGGGGCGAGGAGTATACATCAGAGGCAATGGCAGAGCTAGTTTTATAGAAGAAGTATCCATGGTAGAAGAGCTTTCCTTTGCAGACCCGGGTGGTGTGTACCAGGAAGTTAGATTGTGGGGAGAGCAGTGTGTGCTCTGTCTGTCATATAAAATCAGCAACTGAGAAGGCTTGATTGTGAGTCTGGAGTTTAAACCAAGTCATAGTCGTTAATGAACACACACCTGGGTCTAGGGGAGAGTCTAGTCATGGGTGAACATGTACCTGGATCTGGGGGAGAGCCTAGTCATGGGTGAACATGTACCTGGATCTGGGGGAGAGATTCTTGGACTTTATTTTGTGGAACATTAAGATTTGCAAAAAGGCATAGAGGGCTCTCAGCAGGACAAGCTCTTGGCCTTGCTTGGTGTGATCCCCCACTGGGCATGGAATTTGCAGGCAGACATTGCATGTGAAGACATATGGTCTTGAGTTTTCTTTTTTCCAGGAGTCAAGAAAATACAGGCTTTGGAAGGAGGCAGATCTGAGTTGATTTATCATGTGACCATGGTGATTCTGTTTAGCCTCCTGATCCTCAGAAGTCACATTTCAATAAAGTCATGAAGTTATTCCCTCCTTCCTTCCACTGGTATGGCATACAGATTTAATCTAAGTAGAATGAGAAAGCCCAGTCTCTACCGATCACTTTCCTTAAGGTGAAGTTTGGTAGGGCTCTGAGGCAAAACTGGAATGGTCTCAATTCTCCTCCAGACAAAAGGACTGTGAATGGGAGGAAATGGAGGAGTGTTAACAGGGTGAGACCCCTTGAGCTGAGTGTCCAGGTCAGCCTTCCACATCAGCTTTCCATGAAGTGTACTCTAGTTGGCCACCAGGATGATACAATTTATTAAGAACATTCTTAGTGTCTTCCCCAGGAGCAAGTTGAAATGAAACCTACAGCCTCAGTTTTTGAGTCTAAGGACAAATCTGTCAAGGGATGCAGTGGAGAGTTTCTGTGTATAATTCCCCATTACAAAACGGTTAAACTTTATGCCTGGTGAGGGAAGGAAGAACAAAATCTCAGAGCGAAAGCAAGCTGTGAAGAAGCTGGGAGGGGCAGGTTCTGGATGTTCGTTTTGTCAGCTAGGTTGGCTGACATGATTAGTCCTAATGGGGTGGCAATCCTCATTGAACTGCAGATTCTGTGAGTGACTGACACTCCCTCTGCTCCCTCTGTAGGGACCCAAATAAATGGTGCATATGATATTACTTAGGCTGCATCCTTTAACCAAACTGAAGGCTGAGGCTTTTTGGTTGGGCATTTTGCTTTTTTGTTTTGTTTTTTTTTTTTTTTTCTGACCTTTCCCAACACATACAGCACACCTACCACACATGCTTCTTACTGTCCCAGAAGTGGCCTGTGGAGAGGCACTCACCTGGGACAAGCAGGTTCTCCTTTAGTGACTCACCCCCCCCTTTTCCTCTCTGTACCCTGGGTGTGCTCCACCCCATCCTCTCGGGCAGATAATGGTGCATCAGATTAGCCTGGCTCTGCTGCTGCTGCGTCAAGACCCCGATCAA
The DNA here is from genome assembly GCF_000001635.26 of Mus musculus. NCBI lineage: Eukaryota > Metazoa > Chordata > Mammalia > Rodentia > Muridae > Mus > Mus musculus. The sequence continues at coordinate 98,094,370 of NC_000070.6, forward strand.
TTTATTGACTCCTTCAGAGTGGCTGGTACAGTAATTGTTACAAGAGAAGAATGGAAAGTGAGTGCGCGTCCACGGGAAAAATAAAAATGACGTTTTGTTCTCTGCTGCCCGGCCCTGGCCTCGCAGATCCCTATGTGCTTACCCAGCAGAGAGCACTTTACTTAAGTTAATCAGCTCCTTCTACATTATTAATGGTGACAGTTAGGGTGCCGCGGGAAGGGGACCATACGGGTGGGAGGCATTGATCTCATTCAGATGGTGTGGTCCTGAGCAGGATTGCAGCTCCTTCCTTATCTCGCTGCACTGGAGCCCCATCGGATCACATTTCCCTGATTGACAGCACGAACGACCGCCTCCCGTCAATACCATTGATCTGCTGCGAAAGGACAAGGAGCATTCTCAGCTGGGGATAGAATGAGTTGTGGTGACTGTGAAGAGGATCTCTCAAAAGGCTTTCAGCTTAGAAGTCTAAACTGAAACTAAGGTGCTGTTACCTCCCAGATGCAAACAATGTATACCCCAAGGAGAAAATGATTGTAGAAGAAACTTTCTACAGGTGATCTGTCAGTAGATTCAGTTGAGACCCTCAGTGAGCCAGGGGGTGTGATCACTGTTTCAGGGAGGAAAAAGTTATCACTAATTTCTTGGGAAATTTTTGGCTAAGTGTACATCTTTGAAAGACATTTCACTAAAGTTCAACTTTCATGGCTTCAACCTGCAAACCCTAACATAAATCCTATGTGACTGGATGAAGCTGAGTGGGTGTCACTTGTGACCTGGAAATAAAAGGTCAACCATTGAATTTATAGCTTTTTCAGTGAAAAGAACATAAAGATTCTTGCCAACTGGAGTGAATCCATATTTTAATGTTTCCCAGTTAAGATTATGAAATCTAGGGATTAGGATCATGCAGTTCAGTGAAGGTCAAACCTTGAACGTGATGGGCTAAGTGTCATTCCCTTGGGGTAGAAGATAAAACCGCTGCTACCCTCAGCAGTCCAAAATGACTCACCCATGCCCATTAACTAAGGTATAGGGATTCTACCATCATTACCAAGGCTAATGGTGATTACTCCACTAATTAACTATATCATTAACCACTCTGCTCTTCTCCTGCAATGTCCCCAAACAGTAATAGTGAGTTGAATGCTATCAAATAATTCTCATATATAATCAGGAGTGAGCAGAGATGGAGAGCCATGTCATGATGAAGGCCTCCTTTTGGGAGAAGAGACTCTGGCTGTTGGCTTAGTAGGAGTAACACCAGAGCAGTCTCTCAAAACCAAAAGCTGGTGTGGAGGCAGCCCCACTTGAACTGTGATTCAGCAACACAAAGTTTTTAAATTAAAAAACAAGCATGCATTTCTCTTTTAGATTTTTGTAGTTACTTTCCCTCTTTTAGAGCGTAAACAGAATTAATTAATTAATTAATTAATTAATTAAATGGGTCATTTTGCTAGAACTCTTCTATCTCTGTTTCAGGGCTCTGGATCCATCCATTTTGGATTTTTATGGAAAGAGAAAGATGGTTTTATAATGTCTTGATGGAAATCACTTGGATTGTTTATTTACCTGTACAATTTTTAAATCCATTTCAAGCTGCCAGGTTTTTTGTTTGTTTGGTTTTTGTTTTTATTTTTTAGGCTAAAGAAATAACATGGAAGCTGGTAATTCCCTTTAAGATTATGACACGTTTCATGATAGAAATTTTACTGCATGTTGAGCAGAATCTTTTTCACTTTAACAAAGCAGCATCTTTAAATAAAGGGCCAAAGCCCTCATGGTAAAACGACTCACAGGCAGAGACCCGGAGTCTGACTACAGAAGGGGAAGGGGCTGGTGGCTTAGTATGTGGCTTGGTGACACGGTTTCTATTTTACAGAGGAATTTTACAAAAAGCCCAGTATCCATTAGAGCAGTTACCTTCCTAAGGCTGTGACCCTTTACAGTTTCTCATGCTGTGGTGACTCCAACCAGAACATTATTTCCTTGCTACTTCATAACTGTCATTTTGCTATTTTCATGAATCATAACATAAATATTTGTGTTTTCTGACGGTCCTAGGCAACCCCTGTGAAAGGTCATTTATCCCTCCCCCACCCCCGAAAAGGAGGCTCAGTCCCCACGTTGAGACCCACTGCACTAGCATGACCCAAGCTCAGTCCCCACGTTGAGACCCACTGCACTAGCATGACCCAAGCTCAGTCCCCACGTTGAGACCCACTGCACTAGCATGACCCAAGCTCAGTCCCCACGTTGAGACCCACTGCACTAGCATGACCCAAGTGCTTGGGAATCTTGAGAAATAGAAGCTTTTACTTCAGCTCACCTTGGGAGAATTTTATTTTCATAGACTACCGTAGGGTGTGTGTGTGTGTGTGTGTGTGTGTGTGTGTGTGTGTGTGTCTTTATGTCCGTGTGTCTGTCTGTGTGAAAGACCTGTCTGTTCTCCTGGATAGCTTCTTTTCTACACAGTTTTGTCCCTCTGCCCTTCACAGTACAGACAAAGGTTAACATCCCCACCACCTCACAGGCAAAGCACTCGAAAGGGCTTTTACATGAGCTGAGGAATAGGAAGGACCTTTGATTTAAAGTTCAACATTTACATTTGTAATTTTGACTAATTTCCATGCTTGCATTCATTAAATTGAAATTGTTTAATTAGAATAAGATGAAAATTGATCATTAGGATTAATTTGACCTGATAAGCTTTATGTGTCTTTCTAGGCAAATATTATGAAATGTGGTAATGACAAACCACTGGGAGGTGATGTCACAGCTCTGCTGTGTGGCTCATCCTGTGTCTGTCGTTCTTCCTTCCCCCATCACCATCCGGCCACAGACATCTGTATATCTCAGCTAGCTTCTTCCAAATATTACCTCCTGTCAAAATGGGCCCAAGAACCAGGTTCTGTTTGTACCTCCCCTAATGACGTCATAGTTCTCCAACCCCTAGCTTCTTCCCAGAAAGCTGTTCGCTTGGCTCCTCCCCTGAGCTTTGCATCACAGTGGCCTTTGCTAACCAAGGGCTGCTCATAGAAGTCCACATGGAGTTCTCTAATGCTCCCCTGGCCTGGGATGAGGGCTATGACATCTAGACTGGTCTTTTCCTGTTCCTTGCTACTTTCTTAGTGTAGGAGCCAGGCAAGGAATTAGCAAGAGTTCTCAAGTGCTGGATAACCAAGGCTAAGGCAGTGGAAGAGCCTTTTCCTTTCCTCCGCGTGCGTAGATTTTTTTTACAGGAGGCAGCTTGCTCACTTCATCCCCTTCCTTCCATTCAAGAGACAGTTTTCAGAATTAGCCAGGCTTCCTTTTCGAGAGAGCTGTTTATAGAAGAGACACAAGCTGAGTAGCACTCAGTGCAAACCCACCCAGACACATGTAAACAAGCAGAAAGCACTCGTGAACTATCAAACTGTTTTGTCTTCAAAGCAATTAGCTTCAGATTCCTCCCACCCACCATTTTGCAAGGGTTGCTTGGTGACATTGGCAGCTATGCTTAATGCCTTTCGTGGAGGAGCCTTCAATGGCAATGGCCCATTGACCATGGACAACAGACCAAAATTATTATTAGTGTTTATGAAAAATAAAGAAGAGAAACCAAAACCAAACACAGGAATGACTACAACTCACACATAGACTATCATCATCAGTTTGAGGATTGGGAGTAAGCCTTGGGTAGAGACTAAGATGCTCTTCAGAGCTATGAGCACTGATGCCATCCCATAGGTATACCCCATAGCGACACCCCATAGGTACATGCCATAGGTACATGCCATAGGTACCCAAAGATAACCAGACTCAAACCCACTTTGGCACAACACAGAGTCTGCTTTTCTTGTGTTCACATTACATAGAATAATCTTACAAATTTCATAGCAAAAGGTTTAACCTGAAGTATATTCAGTTTCAGATACTGAATATTTTTCAGCATGGAAGTAAACGGAGGCAGAGTAAAATGTAACATAGAGTGACTTTATGTGTGTTGTTGCTCTGCCAATCCAAGAAAAGTCCATCAACCAGCACATGAAAAGAAGATGGCTGTCTTTCTGCAGATGGAGAGGAACCATCTCCCCTTTTTCTTCAAAAGCAAGGCATCAGCTCTAATCCCCTGGACCTGGGAGGACAATCAGATGACAATGTTTCATACCTTGTTTCATTTCATCCTCATATCCACCACGCTAGCCAGGTCTTCTCAGTCTCCTCTCAGCTGGTGTGTAAAACCCATGAAAGAGATGCCTGTGACTCTGCCCTAATCCACCCTGGCTCTATTTCCTCAGCCCCACGGCACACACACACACACACACACACACACACACACACACACACACACCAGCAATGATTCTTGAGCTATTTGTATAGTTTGTCATGGGACACCTTGGAGGGTACAGCTGCTGAGCCTGGGACCCAGCAGTGTACAGTCTGGCTGGGTGGGGTCACAGCTCAGGGAGAACTGTTCTGTGTGAAGAGATACCATGAGAGGACAGTCACTATCAGTGCTACTGGGTGCTGTACTCAGCTCCTGTCTTGATAAACTCATTCAGAGAGAAGACAGGAAACAGATTCCTTCATTCTCTGTCTCACACGGCAGGTTTTGAAGACCAGGACCCTTGATTAGCAAAGAGCTCAGGGTTAATCTTGGTTAGACAGGAACCAGCTGTCTCCATCTTGCTTCCTAGGGAAAAACTTAGAATCTCAACTATAACTCTCCCTCTTAGGTGCTCATTTATTGACTTGTAACTCCCAAGATATTGTTGACTCAAATACCTCTTGTGTGTGTGTTGGGGGGGGGTGTGGTTGTTGTTTTGGGTTTTGTTTGTTGTTGTTTTTTGTTTTGGGGTGGTTTTTTGCAAATATAAAATGAAATTTGTGGGTGTGTGTGCATGGAAACATTTTTCTAACAACACCCTTCAACTTCACTCACAAGATAGAAATAGTATAAGACAACTCACATCTTCATTTCTGAAAAGAATAAATGTGTGCTGGTCAGTTCCAAAAATGGCTGAGAAATGATTGCAGAAAATCTAAAGTCAAGGCTATGGAGTTCTAGAATATGCATGTAGAATCCATAACTCAGCCTTGCTGAGATTGTAATTCACATGCCTAATAGGGAAAATTGGGAAGACCTAGTCTTTTGGTTCTGCATCGTCTCTCTCTTGTGGCCTGTAAGAGTAGTCTGCAGAAATGTTAATGGCAGCTAGAGTGCGGTGCTGCCAGGGGCCCTGAGAGGTCTGCTGTGCCTGAGAAAGCAGTCCAGATGCCAGCCTTAAAGCATTCCTTCACCAAGCCTTGGAAACTAGCACACTGTGCCGGCAGAGTTCAGAGAGAACACATGTAAATGAGGCTGTGTTGTAAACTCTAGATGAGCAGTTTATTTAGTTTAAGCCTGAACTTGAACTCATAAATGCGTTCCTGCAGAACAATACAGGAAAGCTGACGTGGTTGAACAAGTCATATTTTGACCCAGACAGTTCGCTCTTTTAACAGTAAGAAAAATATTGAATTATTATTTTTAATTGGAGCATCTTCTAGAATAGCACAATTTGGCCTATCTGCGGGATATTTGTAATTGCCAAGTCAGAATGAAAGCAGGTATACATCGTTTGAAGCTGCAGCCATTCTTGTGAAATAAACAATTGATTCTCCTCTTAGTATGGTAGCTTAACAGAGGCAAAAGACCCTTCAAAGACCTGGCAAACATATAATAGCCATGCACTCTGTATTATTTTTATTACGCAATAGCACAGTGAGGGTAGGTGTGTGTGTGTGAGCCCTCCGTGCTAGCACTGGACGTGTGTTCTGAACTGCTCATAAATTTCCATCGCTAATAGATCACTACCAACTGGAACTTAGCCACAAAACCAAGTGAGTGTAACGTTGCTTGCGTGGCTGGTTCTATACAATACCTTTTTGAATCTGTCTTTGCTTAGGAGATGGATTATTCAGAAATCCTAGCTCAGAAGGTAAAAATAAATATTCTGTGCTAGGGTGATATTTCTTCTCTCCAAGTCATTTCTCTTATCATATGTCTACCATGACCAAATCACTGCTAAGACCCCCTCAGGTTGACACTTGGGGCACACCTGTGAGGCCTGCACCTTGTATTCCAGCTCCATAGACAAGCTGCCTCTTTACAACTCCTGGAAATACTTAGGAAAAAATGAATTGTTTGTAGTAATGAGTATTGTTTAGTTATGAATTTAATCTACACATTCAGAAGGAAATAAATCTAAACATAAAAGGCGTGTGCTGTTTCAGCATTAAGGGGGAAAAACTGTCACTGAAGTTGTAAACTCCCCCATGTGGTCCCATTTTACCAGTCACTTCTTAACAAAGGCAAGTTTTATTATAAAACTCTAAATCCTGTCACCATCTCTGGAGGAGGAGATTTCCTGCAGAGGTGGACCAACTGGTAACCCCTACTTCCCATCCACACTGGCTGGGGCTTCCCTAATGATGGCTCACCTGGGAGGCCAATTTAGCTGTTTTGTGGGTTTTGTGGGGTAGGGTTTAGAGGTTTGTGGTGGTGGTGATGGTGGTTTTGTTTTTTGTTTTTGTTTTTAAGTTTATTAAGTTAGGCTGGGCCCCTTGCATCCAGCAGTACTGGGGTGTTGTTTGCCAAGATAGTGCTTACTCTAACCTTAACATGGAGCATGAATACTCTAATGCTTCACAAAAAAAAATGACTGCCGAATTGTGGACAAGGAGATGATGATTCCTGGACCAGTGGAATGTAAAAAAGAGGTGTCCTGGAAGGAGAAGATAGGTACAGGAATGACGATCTCACAGTGTAACCAGAGAAGTTTCTACCCCAGCCAGTCTGAGTTTTAGACCAGAGCCCCTGACCCCCAGACCCGCACCTGGTTGTGCTGCCCAGCCCTCCCAGTCTTTGTTCTCAAGAATTCAAAACCTGCAACGCTAAGGCTTCATCTGTGGTCTGCTCAGACTGCCTCTGTGCCTGCCTTGGGGCACTGCAGAAGCCTCCAGCTGCCTGGCAAAGGAGTTGTGGCTTCCTTCCCTCTTTCTTCTTGTGGTGAGCCGAGGAGGAGGTAGAGGAGGAGGTACCATTTGCTTGAATAGCCTCTGAGAGACTGGGGTCATCTGAGATTCTTCTGTGGGCTTACCACAGGGAGAGAAATGCTGGGGGCAGATGTAGGAAAACAGACCAGGAAGGAAAGAATAGAGACAGTGAGTACAGGGCAAGGAAAGAGTAAGAAGCAAAGACCTGTGTACAGGCCAGACAGGGGGTACCTGCTAGGCAGAAAATCCCCAAAATGGCTGAGGAGAGTGGAGCAAGCCTGTGATCCCAGGTTTGAAGGGGAATCTAGGCAGTAGGATCAGAAGTTAGGGGTCACCTTAGGCTGCATGGTGACTTCAAGGACAGCTTGAGTCACATGTAAGTCTGTCTTAAAACAACAACTATGTGTTCAAGGTGTAGCTGCTGTACAGTCACAGAGGCCCAGAAGCTGAAGGGTGAGACCTGGAGGTTGTTCTGGGCAGATCTCCTGGCACTCTGCTGCAGAATGCCTGTGGGAGAAATCGGAAGTCACGGGGCTTCTGACTGTCACGTTCCTGTTCCCTTTCCTGGCTTTATCTACCTACAGAGTGAGAATAGCAATCCTTGCTGTGGGTTTGCTGTAAACCCCAGCCATGTTCGGGGGAACAGCGCTGGTAGAATGATTATTAAAATGGGACCACGCTCTACTGAGCAGCGACCTCCAATCCCCTGCCTATCTCTTCAAACAGAAAAGTTCCCTCCCTAGGCCACCGTTCAGCCAAGTCCAAATGTGACTGTCTGCCCTTGTTAAGACAGAGGCATTTAATAAAAATTGGAATCCAGTATGTAGAAAACATAGGTTTGTGTTGTGTTTTGTTTTGTTTTTGTTCATTTTGTAGCTCCTTAGGAAATCGTGTTCCTTTCTCACTCCCACTTTACACAACTTTCTTCTTGCAAATAATAATAATAATAAATAATAATAATAATAATAAATGGGGAATAAAGGATACTTGATTGTGAAAATCAAAACTTACAAAGGGCTAGGGCCTGCCTTTTAAGACAGACAGTAGCTACTAATAAAGAAAGCTTTCCTGTGTCTTAAGAGCAAACCTACTTTTTTTATGACTAACTTTCCCTGTGGGAAAGGGTTTGTATATATCTAGGCATTAAAATACAACACTTAATGAAACGGAAAGAAAAATCATCTTTCGTTTTGCTTGTATGGAATAGAAGTGTTTGTGACTCGATGCTCCCTGGACTGTTGGTCTTTGTAGAATCTAAGCACAAAAGAGACCTGATCATTAGCACAGGTTCCAGGGAGAAAAACTCACCCTCAAAGCCCCCTACACACACATACGCACACGCATGCGCACACGCATGCGCACCCAAACGCACCACACGTTCTCCACCCCACCTTCACACCACATTTTCCAAGGCCAAGCTGTCGTGCCACCATCTCAGCTCCGCCCAACACATCCGGTACTGTCGCCCCAGCCCAGTACATAGGAACTCAGGACAATTTCATCGGGTTGTTGTCCTCTTAATCTCTACGCCGCACCTCAGATCTCGGGCAGCTTCCGTGGCACGGACTCACTTTAATGGATAGAATCTATTTTTCATGAAAAAGCAGGAAATAAGCTGTCTCTTTCATAAAAAGATTTACAAAATGTAATCATTGTTGAAATATTCCCTTTGAACTGCCGTGTCCACGGGGGTCTCCGGCTCCCAGAGGCCAGCTTCATTAGAGCCTCCTCCCAAGCGCTCCAGAAGGGCAGGTACGCTGGTGGGGCCTGCTTTGATGTCTTCCATGAATGAAAGAAAAGCACAATAAAAAAGAGCTGTTGATCAAGCATAAAATACTCTTTAAGCTGACAGAATAGCAGCGTTAACACACCCTAAGCTGCTTTTACTCCCCCCCCCCTTTTCCTCACGTTTTCCTGTGCTTTGTGTACAGTGGGGGTTTGTGTTTTATAAAAAGTCTCTGATCTATGTAGTATGCCATTCACTAACAAAAACCAAAATAGGATTGTTTCTGTCCCACTTGGTTTCCTGACTACTCCCTGTCTCCCTCCCTCCCTATGCCCCCCATCCAAGTCTGGAAGGCCTGCAGTTTAGCCTGGTGCTTTTCAGGGGCTTGAGCCAATCCCTTTGTGTTGTAGATTTCGCGGCTCTGAATTTAATACCACAATTAAAGACAGATTTTTATTTTCTCAAGAACTTTCCCTTGCAACTAGGAGGAGGAGCTGGCCCAGCTGCCACTCATAACTTAGAAAATTATATCATTTAATACAAGAAAATGCATGGCTGAGGGACCACTTTCTTAGGAAATGGGTCTTCTTTAGGCCCAAGTGGATCCTTGGGCCAGCCATATTTAACAGTAAGAGAACCCAGAACTCGGTTTCCCAAACTTGTTCCCAGTCAGGTACCTCATCAATCAGTAATCAAGTATTACGTCATCCTCAATATTTCTGCTTCGTGGAGTCAAACAGTGAGGCTCTAAGGTGCCGGCAGCCATGCCTAAGATCATCTAGTCCACAGAATGCAGGTGCCACTGTTCCTGTGAGATTGGACACCAGAGCCCAAGTGTGCACCAGGGGATACAGCCCCCCAGTCGGTCTTCAGCGTAAACACAAATGGGACACAGGGCAGTTTTGAACAGGAAAGTCTTTGGTTTCATGGGGGTGAGAGTATCAGAGGAAATTATAAAGGGAGAATGAGAAGAGACTGGACTTAGTGGTAAGAGCAACACCAGGGTAAGCTGGGGTGGGATGAGATATCAACCGTGGAACAGCCCGCAGGACTGGCTTGTGCATGCACTCTCAAAGTTTGTAGGCACTGGATGGTTTATTGGGTAAAAAGATTAGTGTTTTCCCGTACTGAGGTTTGAACCAAAGCAGAGGTCTTGGCTGGGAGCGGCAGAGTCATTCTCCAGGGAGCAGTGGTTTGGACAAGTGCTGTGTATGTAGTAAGCAGGCAGAAGGCCATGTTGCAAAACTATTGCACATGCTCCTGACGCAGTTGGCCACGGTTGGCCCCATTGCAACAGTTCTCACATCGGAGCTGCCTGGGGCAGCCATTAGAGACTTGTGCCTCTCTAGGGAGGGCGCCTGTCACTGCAGGAGGCCAAACCATGTGCTGGGCGCATGTATGTGGCCTAGCTGTGCTATGGAGACCCATCTAAGATACGGTACTTCACTGAGGGTGCTGGTGCCTGGCCCTGGGAAACAGAATCCTGCTTTCTTTTTTTCCTCTACTTAACCCGCTCTATTCAACTTAATCTATTCAGTACCTCCTCTCTCACCCACTGGGGCAAGACCGTGGGGATGCCACACCTGAGAACATGAGTAGCTTTCTTGTGAAGAAACAGGCTGTCACAGTCCCACCACCATAGTAACAGACGGAGCCTATGGGTAAGGACCCTAAGAAAGGTACCTCAGTTTAAAGGAACATCTGGCAAGGTGGCTCGTCAGCAGGTAAAGCTCCTTGCTACAGAGCCTGATGACCTGAGTTCAATCTCTGGCTCCCACATGATAGCAAAAGAGAACCAACACCTGCAAGGTGTCCTCTGACCTCCATAGCCCACTGAGGCACACAAACACACACACACACACACACACACACACACACACACACACACACACACGTAATTTAATTTAAAAAAAAAAGAAAAGGGGGTCATTTAATCTTAGACCTCAGGGACCAGCAAGTGTTAGCACAGCACGGAAAAAGGCATAGCCTGTGCCCAGGACCCAGCAGGGAGGAAGCATTTGGCTTTGGGAGATCTGGAAGGAGTTTAACACACCACAAGTGGTGAGAAGATAAGGCTCTACAAAGGTAAGCGAGGCCACTCACGGCCCATTAATGTTTTAATAGTTTCCTGCACAATAAACAAGTCTTGGTTTAGAGTTATTGAAAACAGGCTTTCTTTAATTAACAAAATAAAATCAGACAAGAAAAATGGCTGTGGAGATCAAAGCCTGAGACTGGCAATACCCATAACTAGCACCTGTGTACAGCATGTCACCCTTTCCAGAAACTCGTGCTGACCACTGTCATCCTCTCATGCCCAGGACTCCAGGGTCACCCAGCACAGAGCCCTGTCTGTCATACAGAGCCCTGTCTATGATGTCATACAACCCATCAGTGGAATTCAGTACGGGCCTTTAGACATTTGGCCTCATCAGCTGAGTTTATCAAGATCCTTTGAGAAGTCGTGAAGGGCATAGAAGTCTAAACCAAACCTCTTCCTGCTGGACACTAAAGCTTCTAAAGGCGGATGCCACATTTTCTTTACTCCCAACATTCCCAGACCCTCAAGTCCACGACACCAAGAAAACTGCAGCCTCTTGGTACTTACTGACCAAATGACTAATGGCTCCCAAGTGGTTGATCCTAAAAGGAGAAACCAGGAATGCACGCAGAGGTCTGTCTACTCCTTCTGTGTCAGAGACAGGGGTGCCCCCTTACCCCCCCCCAGCCCCCCTCCTCCAGCTTTTGGCTGATTTGCCAAGGACAACTCATTTGTGCTAAATAGTAGGCTTAGTTCATGCAAACAAGAACAGGAAGCCAGAAATGACTAACTGACTGGATTCGTGTGGTCCAGGAGAGGTAGCATCATCCCCAGGAGGGACAATATAGTAGCTGCACTCAATGCAGACCTGCTTGCTGGGTCCCTTGTGTGGCTGGTAGAGACTGATGTGTTGGAGGGGAGCTTCCTGTATTTTTGTGTTTCCGTTTATATGTGTAAATGTCCTTAAATAACCCACCTTGCCTGGAGAGGAAAGCTAAGCGTCACACCCACTTCTGGATTCCACATTAACAACCTCCTTCCGTGCAGTGTTAAACTTTGCCCCGAAGGGCCTTTTGTTCAACTTTTTAATTTGAAAAACAGATTTTGCTGTCACAGCCCAGCCTGCCCTCCACAGCATGCGTGCGCTCACACACACACACACACACACACACACACACACTGTCTCTCTGTCTTTCTGTCTCTGTCTGTCTCTGTCTCTCTCTCTCCCAAAGTGAAATATCTCAGATCTACTTCTTTTCTGTTTTTAAAATGTATGCCCTGCCCGCTGCGTAGAAAGGGAGACTGTAAGAAAAAGTTGCGTGTGTTAGAATATTGGCAGTTGAGAAGGAAGGTGAGTCCCTTGACTTCATCACCTGTCTCCAGTAGACTCTGGACCAACTCCATTTTGTAAGGCACAAGAGAAGGACCAGCCTGCCACTGTCACAGTGCGGGCTGCCATCTCAGCCCTCTTGTTTAGGATACAGTGGGACGGAGGCTGTTTATGGTTCGTAAATCCTGACTACTGTGAGCATTCCAGAATCCCCACAGAATGGGGCTGGAACTTTCATGGAGCTGTAAATTAAGGGGCGGGAAGTGTGATAAAACTCCTAAGAGAACCGCGCTGCAATGGTTAAATGAAATTTTATAAGCACGTCGCTGGGCGCGGAGCTGTTTTGCATTACATGAGTTGAATACCTTAGAGACACCACATCTGCAGGCACTTTATTAAATCCTGAGTCAGCACTTTCCAACCTGATGAGATTACTTCTCCATCTGACCAGCTAGAAGGAAAGCTGAGCTCTCGGACTGCAGATTTCTTTTGATGTTTCACCTTGAACACTGAAAGAGGACGGGTTCCCCCTCCCACCCCTGGTTCATCCCAAACTGTGGACATTGAGAATGTAACTGGCTAATTTCTTGAAACTAGAGCCTTTGAGGGAGTGTGGATTTATGGGCCACCAAATCAACTGTGGTTGAATGTTCCTGCTGGGGGAGGGGCAATAGATCAAAGCCCAGTGTTTACTGCCTCAATGTAAATGTATCAAGATAACATCCTCTGATGCAGTACTGTAATATTGCCACTCTCGGCAGATAAGGGACAGGGATTCCTTTGTAGTCGCCTGGATACAGTAGGGCAGATTAAGGGCCTATAAAGTATGAAGGCAGAGGCCATATGAAACCCAAGCAGATGTCAGACGTGAGGATGATTTCCTGACTCTCCCTCCACAGATGAGTTTTGCTTCTCGTGTCAGTATCTTCCCAATGACTTGATTCAATCCAAGTATTTCCCAGATTTTCTCAGATCCCTCTCGCTCTCTGTTCTCCTGTCCCAAGAAGAAAGATGCCGAATCCTCCTTTAGTGAGTGCTCTCAGACTTGCTGCGTTTTCAAGTAACGAGATTAAAGGGAAATGCCACAGCAAAGGAGCCTTTCCTCCTATTGCCTTACCCGGCTGAGGCGATTGGCAGTTCTCAGAAGTTTAGGAAAATCCAGGAGCACCTCTGTGTGGGCGGTTGTCACACCTGTCACCACCAGTGTCTTCAACTACAAACTGACAGATAGAAAACTTGGCAAAATGGAGTAATTTCTTATTGCTTACAACTGTTTCTCTACTATATTTCTGCAGATCGTTTACTAAGAGACCTCATTCAAAAAAACAGAAAGAAAGAAAGAAAGAAAGAAAGAGAGAAAGAAAGAGAGAGAGAGAGAGAGAGAAGTTCGTGTGTGGTTCCCCCTAACTGACTTCCCATTCTGGAAGCCCTTGGTCAAGTAGCTGGGTTAATTGTCATGAAGATTAGTGAGATGTTGAAATAAGTACTAATGGTCAAATTACAGGAGTGAAAAGTGGGAGAATAGGTTTTGGTTTGGACCTGAAAGGGTTAATTAAGGTTTTTTCACGGGTTATTAAAGACCCCCAACCCCTGCCTTAGGAGTCATATTGACAGCCCACCACAGGGCAGCTCAGCTCCTCTATTGACATGTTGCTGGTAGGAGCACAATAGCCCCAGTATCTGCAAATCATTGCTAAAATCATCTCAAGGAAAAAAAAGTTCCCAAGCTTTAACATTAGACAAAAGCCCGGGAGTTGCAGTGTGCAGCTCAAAAACCCAGAGTCAGCAACTTCTATTGATTAAAAACTAACCTTTAAAGTAACTCTGAGAGCGTGTGGTTAGCATTTAAATTTAAACATGTCGTGAGTTGATTTGTGTTACTGAATACCAACTCAGAAGGAGTAACATTCACAGTGCGGTTTTTTTTTCTTTCTTTCTTTCTTTTTTTTTTTTTTTTCTAACTCCCTTAAGCAGCTAAAGTATTTCATGAAATGTCAAAAGGGCAGAAAGAAAAAGGGGAGGGGCCAATGCGGGGCCTCATCGTTTTCTTTCCCAGGCAAATATTCACCCCCCAAAAGAAAAGTGTGGAGAGCGAAACACAATAATTAGTCCTTTGTCTAACTTTCTCAAATGCCAAAGAAAGACAGATTAATTAAATATACAACAGTGTTGGTTTTTGGAGCGGGGGTCTAGCTTGCTGGGTAGGTCATAAATTAGGCAGAATAAATACTTCAGTGTGTTTGCAGTGGGCCTGCTACGTCAGAGCCACTGGAAGGTTGGTGGGAGGAGAGTGGCGGGTTTCTTGCTAATGATAGTCACGTCTGGGTCTGTCTGGTTGCTAAGAGCAACCAGACATGATGTAACACCAGGATGAACTTGAACTTGGGGGACTTGAAAAGAGAACAATAGCCCAGAGCAATCAATAAAGCCTATTTCAGTGAAGGGTTACAGAGCTGCTCTGGGGTAACCTTGTGGGCGAGGCACACACTGAATAGTAAGATGTGTGAAGAAACTTTTTTTTTCTTTGCTTTGCTTTGCTTTGCTTTGCTTTGCTTTGCTTTGCTTTGCTTTGCTTTGCTTTGCTTTGCTTTGCTTTGCTTTGCTTTGCTTTGCTTTGCTTTGCTTTGCTTTGCTTTGCTTTGCTTTTTAGCAGAAGTATGTACAGGGCACTGCTGATTTTTGTAATGTCCTGAATGCAGAAACTACGGGACGGAAAACTGCTCCCCCTGGTGACTCGCCAGGTCCCAGGCCTTTGCTTCAGGACTGCCACACTGAAGAAGTCCAGAATTTCACAACTGCCTTAGAAAGCATGCAAACAGATTGGGAACAGCACTTACCACTCAGTTTGAGACTGTTCTGTATAAGAGCAGATATGGAAAGTGGATCTGCGTCAGAGATCAGGAGAAACTTAACGCAGACACGGTTTGCGGTCTGCTTCCCTCCCCTTTCCTTCTTACTGATCTTTCTTTTGTCCACTTAGATTTAGGCCATGCATACTTGCCAGGGTGATTTCTTTTCCAGATATAAGCAGCTTTATTGGGTTCTCCGAAGCGCATGGTCAGAGAGTAAAAGTCTACAGGATGAGTAGTTTTGTGGTTTGAGCTAGGAGTTTTTGTTTTGTTTTGTTTTGTTATAAGCGCCTTTGGAAATCAAAGGTACCTTGTGTGACCAGGAAATTTTACACCATGCCTCCATGGAGCTATCACTTAGCTATTTATCCCTGGGATCAAAGGAGTCCCGACTTTCCCCTAATTGAATCTCCCCGACAAGAGTGAGCTTTAGCCCTCACCTCCGGAATCAGTTCCGACTGACTCAAACCCTGGTGATGTTTTCAATGCAGAACTCACAGCCTCGAAGCTGGTAGGTTTTCTGATGAAAATACTGAATTCTTCAGAATACTTAGAAGAAAGTTGGCAAAAAAAAAAAAAAAAAGTCATACAATTTTTAGCCTCACTTGAGTTTTGAGATTGGTCTATAGTTGCTCATTTTGTTAAGCGAACTCTCTGTGTTGACAAAGAATGTTTCTGAAAGGGACATAAGACTGGCTCCACAGCTGGCAGAAAGCTCCAAGGGCACATTGAGTAGACAGAAACATGAACGAGAACTACAGTGGTTTCATTTCCCCATGAACACAATGGTGCTTCATAAGGTGCCATCTTATTTTATTATGTATCTTTTCTAAGAAAAGAATTTTAAATATATGCCATTGAAAGGATTTGCACCTGGCCGGGCAGTGGTGGCGAATGCCTTTAATCCCAGCACTTGGGAGGCAGAGGCAGGTGGATTTCTGAGTTCAAGGCCAGCCTTGTCTATGAAGTGAGTTCCAGGACAGCCAGGTCTATACAGAGAAACCCTGTCTCGGAAAGAAAAAAAGAGAGAAAGAGAGAAAGAGAGAAAGAGAGAGAGAGAGAGAGAGAGAGAGAAAGAGAAAGAAAGAGGAGGGGAGGGGAGGAGAGGGGAGGGGAGGGGAGAGGAGGGGAGAGGAGGGGAGAAGAGGGGAGAGGAGGGGAGGGGAGGGGAGAGGAGGGGAGGGAAGAAAGGATTTGCACCCATCATGAGGAGCAAGGGGAGAGGCCAGTCTGACTTCCCACCCCCCACCCCCTCCCAGGTCACCAGTGAGTTTTCCACCAGACCTTTCTGTTTTAACTGCTATCATGGGCCACCTACAGAATGTTGTGTTTGTACATTTAGCACCTGTCCTTAGCACCTACACCTCACTGAGAAATATATTGAGAAAGTCATGGAAATAGCTATTTGCTGCAGCCCCAAGCTCACACTTCAGCCACTCCATCGAATTTGCTTGTCTTTCTTGAGCCCTCCCAGGCATTAAGCTAGGTACTAATAAGATAGCCAGGTTCCTTGCCCTCTTCTAATTGGCTCACTACAGGGTTACAAAACCTGCCATGTGACCAGAAAGACGGCACCTGGTAAGATATATGCAAAGCATTGGCAAAGCCCACAAAGGCAATGAATTTTAATGTCAGAGGAATAAGATAAATTTCAGTGGCTTGGGATTTACTGTCATCCCTCGACCACATGAACTCCCAAGGTAAATTCTGATCCCATGGTTAAAAGAGCAACTTTCAAAATAGTTTTACAATATTGAATGCTTTTTGTTTTTGTGCACTGGATCACTGTGGGCCTTGCTCATACTAGCCAAGAGCTACCCACGAGCCACTACACCCAGCACTACACCTGCATTTTAATTAGACTTTTCTTTTTGTCTTCCAGTCCTGGTACCTGGGATAAAAGTTGCAGCATCCCACCATCCTCCAGACAGACCACCTGACCCCTTCTCAACTCTGTAACATGGACGCAACCTCAACCCGGCGCAGTTACAACTTCACTGTCAGTGGAAGGGGAGCGAAACCAACTCGAATCAACTTATACATGGAAACAGCAAACATCGTGGTCAAACAGCAAAGGCCATAACTTTTTGGGATTCTTTTTTTTTTCTTTTTTTCTTTTTTTCTTTTTTTTTTTCTTTTTTAATACTTTAGGGACTGTCGTAATTTCTCATGGTGCTGGAAATGGTTGGGCTGTGTGACATTTGAAGTGTTTCAGTGGTGGCGTGAGCAGTAGGTGAAGTGGTTGGTGAAGGATGAGCCTCGCTCGTGAACTTCCTGTGGTAACACTTGGGAGCCTGGCCTTTTCCCAGTATTTCCTGAATTTGCCCGTGCAGGTGTGTGACCCTCCCTGAGCATCTGGAGACACCTGGAGCATGAAACCTTCTGTAATCGCTGAGATCTGTAACTTACAGGACACTCAAAGGGCAATGGTTTTTTTTGGGGGGGGGGTTGTTTTTTTGGTTTTTTTTTTTCTGTAACATATTAGGGAAAAAATGCAGTTAAGTTGATCTTTCTTTTAATTTGGTTTGGTTCAGCAGTCAGCAGTTACATACATAACACAACCCGCAAGGACAGTGAATCCGCTCCTGTTGCAGAGCAATTTCCAAAAAGACGGCAAAGACTACTACTATCAGTTTGGTTGGGTTTTTGTTTTTTTGTTTTTTTTTTTTTTGTTTTTTTTTGTTTTTTTTGTTCTTAAGTTTTGAAATGCTGCACTTACATTTAAAAAAAAACATTTTTCAACAATTTCAACAATGACACAAAAATTCACATGGAAATGGGGAAGATGGTCTGTTTTGACAGAAACTGACAGGAATCAAAACAATCGAATTTTGAATTGAGTGAAGTGCAATTTCATTGGATAGCTAAGTATCTTTGTAAGATAGAGATTGTTGAAAATTCTATTTTTGTTTTTCAAGTCCTCCCACCCCAGGACTCTAAATTATTGGGGTAAAAAACAGCCTTGCAAGAAAAAGGGGAGCTATTTTTGCTTTTTATGTTTTTTATTGTTAAACTTGTATCCCTTTAAAAAAAAACCGAAGGAAAATTTAAAAAAACAAAAAAAATACAAAAAAAAAATACAAATCTAATGGTGCTTTTACCACAATATGTTAACTACATTAAATGCTAATTAATTATTTTCTGTTATCAAAGCACATAACTCAAATGAAATCATGGTATCTGTTAATTTTATAAGCTAGAAATCACTATAATGAATTATGCCAATTCTGAAAAATTTTACACATGTATGGCAACACCTGATCTATCGGTTATCCAACGCTTCATTGTACCAGACATTGTCCAGAAGTTTCAAAGACCCTTTGCAAACCCTGAACTGGGCTACGGGAAAATAACACGAATACTGATAAGGACACAACTATGTGTGCCCATTCAGATCAAAGTACTTGTTAGGGAAAAAAAAAAAGTTCACACCCTCCCCGCCCCCCCCCCCCAGATGTCTTGTATCTTATGTTTAAGGGAAAAAAAAGACAAAAAAAAAAAGACAAAAAAAATCAAAAAAGGAAAAAAAAGCAGAAACAAATAAACAAACAAACAAAAAAAATGCAAGTGATTTTTCTACCAGACAGCGAAGCACCCTTGCTTCCCATGCAATGTCACGGTTTCCTATACTATACATATATATGTGTTCTGGTCGGCAAAGCCTGCCGACCAGAGGAAGTCTCTCTGCATGTTCTAGTGTTAGTAACTAATTTTTATATAGCTAATGTAGGATAAAGTAGAGTGCATTAAGACAATATTGTAACCCCACTCTAGGCACTTGCCTTTAAACTGTCTCAGCCCTTCAGAAGGGCTCAACTACTGTCCTATACAATCAAGTGACTGAAATTCCTGGGAAGACACTTTGCTCCTCACCTAACCCCACCCCCATCCCTAAACGATGTTGTTTTGTTTTTATTTTTTTCCTTAATTTGCACGAAAACAGAAATTCCATATCAATGTGCCTTGCCCTGGATAGTGATTATTTGTGGAATTGTTGCACATGCTCCTCAATTGAAGGGGTTTTTTCCCTACTCAAGCATTCGGAGACACTTTCTGTAAATGTTAACCTTTATGTCAGCCATCGTCAGTTTCAACATCTAGACCTAAATAGAAAGTTAGCTGTTCCGCAGACAGGCGTAGTCTTGAGTGTCCTGTGTGGTCAGTGGCAGTGCTATTCTGAGCTCTGTAGATGCTTACAATGTCAGTATTTGGGATGTCGCTGCATTTTTTTTTTCAATTTATTTGGAGTCTCCCTTTATTCCTGCCCCCGCCCCCAGATATATGAAAATATGCAATACCTGCTTATATCATGTAGAAAAGCTTAGCAAGTATTAATTTTTCTTTCTTTCTTTTTTTTTTTTTTTTTTTTTTTTTTTTTGTTTGACCAAAGTCAGTGCTGCACATGACGCAGTGGGTTTTAGGTGTCTCTCTTTGTGTTTTCTGTGGTTTGTGATGCACGTGCGCAGGAAGGGCTCCTCTTAGAGAAGCAGCCAAACTGTGAAGCACTAAGCTGACCCTGCTTCAAGCAATTTTGTTTTTACAACTGTTCCTTTCACAAGCAAGCCTTAAAAAAAGAGAAAAAGAAAAAAAAAAGACAACTTCCTTTCTCTTCAGACCCCCACACCCACTTTTCTTAGCAGACGGCAGTCAATCCACATTCAATAAAAAGTACATAATGCCCATTTTTATATGCACGTTTTTAAACTTCCAAGTTCTGAAAATTGTTTACTGGTTATCTCTATTTAAGGAAAAAAAATAAAATAAAACATTTTGGATTTTCATATGTGTCTGATAAGTGGTTGTATAGTCGTTTGGCGCTGTTGTATGGTGTGATTGTCAGTGTATGGTGTCACTTCCTATAGCCAGCAGCAGACTTTGCCTTCCCTATAGCACTTAGCTGAGCATTACTTTATGATGACATATGTGCACTAAAAAAAAAAAAAAAAAAAAAAAAAAAAAAAAAAAAAAGGAGAAAGAAAAAAAAAGAAAGAAAAAATAGCAGCTTTCAGTGCTTCACAGTGAAGGGAAAAAAGCCTAGACAAACATTTTGTCAGAACCTTGCGAAATGCCAAGGTATTACCAGTAAATTGGTTGTATATACAATAAAATTGCACCCTTTTTTTAAACAAAACAAACTAAGCAATAGTTTGGGCAGTTCTAGTTGTTTTTAGTGAGCATGTTGTAGTCTCGACTGCAAAGAGAGAGAATAAACTGCCCACTCAGAAGATATGTAATTTGTATCGTTGTATAGTTTTATTGATTACACTGATTTATTCTACCCTATTTTATAATGCAGGACTTTTGTAATGTTGTCTAAATGAGGAAACATTTCTGTCAAATTAGCCTAGTGAAATCTCTGATTGTTCATTACAAAGGCAGCGTTCACAGCATTGCTTCTTCTTCTTCCTTCTCCACCTCCTTGTGGGAACGGGATTAAGTTTAAAACTTTCCCGTTTCTTTTTTGTTCGGTTGGTTTGGGTTTTTTTTTTTCTTTTTCTACTTTTAAAGTATTTAAATGCAATTATTTTTCTGCCAATGGTATAGCCTATGCCTATGCTTGAGAAGTGTAGGTCTACTGAAGAACCATTACAAATGGACGTCAGAGGTGTGCTGTACTTTTGAAGGTATTTTATTGTATTAGGTTTAATGAAGCTAAAAGTAGGGAACTCTCAACAGATTTGCAGGAGGAAAAAAAATGTTTTTAAAGGCTCTCAACCACTGTGGAGGCAGCATAGGGTGACAGCAACCAAGGATTAAGTAGTCAGTACACCAAGTTCTGGTCTGCTCATGCTTCATTGTCCAGAAAGCAGCAGGAAATTGTAGTTCCGTTGTCATCAAGCAGGAAGCAAATGCAACACCGACCAAGGCAGTTTAGGTCAAGAGCTGAGCCAAGGTGCTTGAGGAAGGCTTTGCTACAGGAGTGTAGAGACAGACAGCCCCAAGAGCTGTCAGCATTGGAAGCCAGACTTGATTCTGAGACATGTTGAATTGCTTTTTCCTCTCCCATCAAATGGCATTAACACAATTGGTAAAGATGGTCCCTCAAATGACTCCCCCCCCCCCATTTTTGTCTTTGGGAACTGAAGTCAGAGGCACCAAGTCTAACTCTCAGCATTTTTCCAATAAATGTTCTCCCTTGGCCCCTCTCCTGGCCACCACAAAGCTCCTTTTCTAAACTGTCCTGGGCAGAAGTCTTCTCTGGTGCCCTTCTCCCATCCTCCAGCCCTTCACTTCCCACTGAGGTTGTCTCTTTACTGCCTGGCATGACATCTAAAAGCTCACTGCCTATGCAGGGCTCACTCCCCACCATCCGGATGGCCTCCCACAGGCCCTCCAGCCTCAATCCTCCGTGCTTCCTTTTTTCCTTTCCCAACAGTCCAAGAGCGCAGGATCCAACTTTCTAGTCACGCTGTTCTGTATTCAGTCAGCCCACAAGAATATGCAAACTCCATCTCAAAACTACTGTCTTTCACCTTCCCAAATCTCTATCCTCGTGTGCTTCAAGCTCTATAACAACCATATCATGAGGTATTTGCAAAGGAAAACATTTTCTCCCATGATTTGTTTTTTGTTGTTATTGTTGTTGGGTTGGGGATTTTTTTTGTTTGTTTCATTGTTTTGGTTTTGGTTTTGATGGGGACTGGTCTTTAAGACTGTCATTTGATATTTTTTTACATCAGAGTTTATCCCACAGTCCCCCATCTCTCCCTCCTCCTTCCCTCCCTGTCTCCTTCTCTCTTTCTCACTGTCTGTCTCTCTGGTTTTCTTTTGCTGCTTCTTCCCTTCTGGTTTCTGGTAGCAGGCCTCCATTGAACTGTTGTAAAATACAAGAAGTGTGGTCAGTAAGGAGAGTTGGGGTGGTGCCTTCCAGCCTGCCCGCCAGTCCATCCTAGACACTCCCAGAGGCTGCTAGCTCCGCCCCTCTGGCATGGCTTTCCTTTCCCATCGCCTTCGGAGGCCATTTTGTCTTGAAGTCAATGCATGCTCGTGCTGTTCGACAGTAACCTACTCTGCCTTCTCCACCTCCGAGGCTGTGCATTCATCCAATTAGTGTCATGAATGTTTCCCCTTTATTTTTCCAATAAAAAAAAGCAGTGGGATGAAAATTGCTTTGATATATAGCAGGTATATTGAAGCTATTCCATAGCACTTAACTGTAGTGAATACTGTGTCACCAGTTCTGAAATCAATTTAATGTTTAATGCAAATCCATTACATGGTGCTATTACAGGCTGACAAAATGATTCACACGAATGTGACAACTCGGGCTCAGTTCACTCTGCTTCCCAACAGTGTAAATGCATAGCAGTGTTTACCTGCATGAGAACTATGCACTAATCTATCTGAAGAAAAAAAAAAACTATATCAACTTTGGTATCTACTTTCCGTTTACTTCAATCCTTGCCTTTTTGGTCATTGTTATAATGCCAGCTTTAGGACAGAAAGAATTATAAGAAAACCAGCATAATACCTGATATATTAAAATGTAGTGCCTGTGAAACCTGTATTATACTGCTCTTCTGAAGTAAGACTTTTCTACACCGGTAGCCTTCGCTGTCTGTCAGTCAGGACCTCTGGTATAGGTGATGTAAAATAACCGTACAATATTATGCATGCTATCCCATAATGCTTAGTGACTGTATGATATTACTCAGAGTTCTGTTAGACTTTTTTTCTGCCTCGGTTCTTATCGGCTAGGTTTGAGGTATTTCACTGAGAACGTGAACTCGGTCTTCCTTCCAGCTGTCGTCAGGATCTTGGAGGTGTACACTTACTTAAATTCAGTATTACTTGTGTGTGTTTTCATTTTTTTGTTGTTGTTTTTTGTTTTTGTTTTGTTTTGTTTTTTGTTTTGTTTTGTTTTCTTTTGTTTCTCCTAAGGGACAAGCATGGGTGTTTGATTTCAGAAATCAGTATCTGGTGAGATTTTTGTCTCAAAACTACCATTTGAATTTCAAGAACTCTGCTGCAAAACCACTCTGAGAATGTTTCCAAGTGAGAGTCACTTTCTTGACCCTCAAGAGAAGCTAGACGACACAGAAGAACCTTAATGGACAGTGTACCCATGCTTGATCTGTCTCACACCAGACTTCCTTGTAGTAAAAAGAAAAACAAAACAAAACAAAAGAACTTTAAGAAATCACTTAGCTGTTTAGTTACATGCACAGATGCAATATTTTCTTCAAAAATATAACTCTGTACAAACTTTGGGCCCGATTCATAAGAAAGAAGTTTGCTATTAACACGGGATTTTAAAAAATATGCTCTCTCTCTCTCTGCTCTCTCTCTCTCTCTAAATTTGGATATATTTTCTTCCCAAATTGAATATTTCCTTTGTTTAACTCCCCCCCCCCCCAATAGCACCCATTTGCCTCTCATTCTCCCAAGGGTTGCATTAAGGAAGTTGGAGGGATGCTATATGGGGACTGGATCCCAGTAAGGCTCACAAGGCTAAGGGGAACTTAAGTATGGGATACAGCACATGGATGCACCCCTCTGTGTGTCAGGCATCCTCCATGTGGACTCACTGTGCTGTTGGGACTGAAACACTAACTTTGTAAAATGTGTCTGGACCACAAGAGGATACAGGAGAAGTGCTACCTCTGATCTAACTAGAGCAAGCTCATGGCAGAAAATATCACAAACTTTAAAATGTGAAGATTCCTGTCTCTCCCGTGGTTTTAAAGGCAAGTGGTGTCCAAGAAACAGAGCATCCTTCCTGCCGTTCAACGCTCAGCTTTTCCGAAAACCTAAAGCTTGTGTTCTCTTTGCTTTGACTGCAAATTGTACTGCTCTTGTTTTTTTAATTTTTTTCTTGGTCATGGTCTGTAAATTTGCTTTTTTTCTTTCTTTCTTTTTTAACCTGTTATTGTCCACTAAAGGTCTTAGATGTCTGGCCATGTGAGAATGCAGTAAGGGGGCTGCCAGCTCTCTTCTCCCTCAGACCATTGTCTCCCCGCTGAACTCGGCTGCCTTGCCACCGAGGTGCCAGCCAGGCTAGAGGAGTGCCAGCAGGTCCCAGTAGGTCCTTAGGAAGGCTGTCAAGGCCCAGTCCATGGTTCCTTCTCTGCTTCTCCTACATACCTTTCCCATCACACATGAAAAAAGAAAAAAACAAATCTGCTCAGAGTGCCTCTGGTTTCTTTTCAAATTGTGGGGGGAAGGATTAAAAACTTCAAATGATGGAAAAAGAGATCTCTTGTGAAACGAAACGCCCCGTGTTAATAACTTGGTCTGAAATTGTTTTTATGAGCCGGGCCCCCTGTGCCTCTAGCATATGTGTATTGACTCTCATAGTTACCCTTTTCGTTTACTGTGTTCTGTGAAAACTTGTAATTGGTTGAGAATCACTGTGGGCGTCCATTCTTATCAACTAAATCTCCACAGGGTTTTTGTGCTGGTGTGGATTAGTTTAACTCTTGTATTCAACCGTTAGTGCTACCACCTTCTCACATTACAATACAATTACTGGAAGCAAGTACTGCATTTCCTATGCAACAAAAAAAGGAAAAATAAAAAAAAAATTGCTAATGCTACGGAAGCCGTGTCCTCTTTTGCTGTGTACACAATGCCTGGGGTGAGTGAGCTGTGTTGTGGGCTGGTGCTTTCCCCACAAGTCGGGCTTTCTGCGTTCACCTTGACAGATTCTAGGTGTATAGGGTCTTTCACAGGGTTCCAAGGAGAGTGTTGCTGGCCTTCTACCTGCCTGGGCCAATGCAAGCTTGCAGATCCCACCTGGAGCTTCCTGTGTGTCTGGTATGCTTGCCTATGTGATCTGTTTTTTGCTATGGGAGTCAGGAAGTGGATCCCAAGAGGGGAGGGGGTCCAAATGGCCCTGGACTATATAACTAGAAAGCACAGCCACCAGCCATGGATCCCGAGAGATACAAGGAGACAGGATCAGGTACTAAGGGTGGAATACACATGGCTGATACTTGTATCATTTTGGGGGATACAGGCGCACACCATCAGAGAGGAAATACTATGTGGCTGGTACTAGGAGCTCTGGGAGAAGAATGGCTAGTGCTAGAAATCGGGATGAAGCTGAGGTGTCTATGGAGTAAGGACTAGCTGAAGCTGGGGATCCTGGAAGCAGCTGGAGAATGCTGCACGCCTCTACCTCCTGTGACACTGTGAACAGCACACTGTTGTCACCACACTGTGGGCAGCGAGCTCTCTCCTCTCTCTCCTCCTCTTGGCTCACACCAGTGTTCCTAGTACTAGTTCCTTGTTTCTTGGCTGGAACTAGTAGTAGCTAGCCATTTAGAAAGTCTGGAAACTGAACCAAGAAAACTATCAGTCCCAGCCTCACCAGCAGAGTATAAACCAGTGAGCTAGGCAGGGAGAGACACAAACTAGGAGTACACACATTTAACCTATTTTTTTAAAGCTTGATGCCACACTGTGAGGCGAGTCTAGTTTTTATCCTCTTATAGATGAGGCTCCTGAACAGAGATTAGTAACTGGAAGCCATACAAAGAATAATCATCTGTGTGTGATTCTAATCTGAGAAGTCAGATGCCTACATTTTCCCAGTAATCACCAGATCTTCATTCTGTTAACTGCTTACCAGCAATACTGGTGAAGTGTCTACCATGTGCCAGAAACTATGCCAATGCTAAGACTAGTAAGTAAACAAAAACTGGGTATCTGTTCTTCTGAGCCATGTAGTCTAGTAGTTAAAAAAAATAAAATAAAATAAAGTCCACTCAAATCAGCCCAGCGCCACAGTCATGATGAGTCTTCACATTGTTCTGAAGGCCACTGAGGCCAGTGTCACAGATAATAACTGACAAAGCAAAAGAGGGAAGGAGACTCTTGCATAATGAGCAGTAAGGAAACACTATGTAAAATGTACCTGCATTCAAAGGGACCCCAGGGAAGGTGTATTAAACTGAAGAAAGGAAACTCTCTGGTGCAACAGGGAGTCTGACCTTGAAGTCAAGACGCTGCATGTGCTTGCAGCACATAATGGGTTTTCCCCCTCTTAAAGCACACTCATTACTGTCCTCATCACTTTGAAATGACATGTGGCAAAAACAGGAGAGACTTGTTTGGGCTCATAGTTTTGTCAGGGCTTCCATATGTCAAACTGTGGAAGGCAGGGTGGGACTCTTGGTGGTGGGAGTGTGTGAATCAGAGACCCCCTCGAATCACAATGGACCAGGAAACAGCACAGAACAGCACCAGGGAAAGTATAGCCTTCAAAGTCCTCAAGCATCCTACTTCTACCAGCCAGGCCATGACACCTAATGACCCTGGGGCCTTCAAAACACCAAGTTCCCAAACTGGGGACTAAGTATTCAAAACATGAGCCTGCAGGGGAACATTTCACCTTCAAACCACAGCAGCTTATAAAATCTTATCTATTCATTAGATTTGTGTATACTATCAAAGAAATAACCCCACATCTCACAGCAATGAAGATTTTAATCTTACTTAACACGTCTCTTGTGGGTAGCCTGAGACCTCTGCACAGGATTGCCTCATTCTAGGACGCTAGACAGAAAACAGATAGTGTTTGACCATTGCGGGAGGTATTGGCAGGATTCATAATAGCTTTTAACATCTGGAATAGACTCCCACCACTTTGGCTCACATTTCATTGGTCAAAGCCAATCACAGGAAGGCTAGAGAACAGGACTAGTCATGAGCTGGAGAGACAAAGATTAAGCTGAGTAGAGAAGAATGTTGAAGTCAGAGTGGCAGAGAGGTGACAGGCAATGAGTGCAGGTTCACAGTAGAGCACAAGTAAACATAGTAGAGACCAAAGAGGACATAAATACCTACTAATCGCTAAACGCTCACATGCCAAGCAGTTTAGGTGATTGATTTATCACCTCACATTTAGTATTTGGCTCTGACTGCAACTATTGAAGAGGCACAATCAGTCCTTACGAAGCATTCCTGACTCAAGTTAATTGAGCAACTTTCTAGTACTTGCCTTAGCATTTAAGTTAAATCATATCAGTCCCCAATCACATTGATCTTTATAATTTGGCCTCATGAAACTGAAATCTAAGTCAATCCAAATCATCTAGGTCAGGTGGTATGCAACACAGCGCTTGGACATGGGACAACATTGTAAATCAAGACCGTGGAATCAAGTACCAAACTGGCCCAGGTGACTCCTAGCTCTCCATTTTAGTAGCTCTATGGCATTGGCTGGTGCCTCAGTTTTCCTATTGGTTAGATGAGAATGATTATTACAGGATCATTATAGATATCTGACGAATTAAAATGTGTTTAGCGTAGCATATTGTAAATGCCATCACCAAAGAAAGGACCCCTGGTAAAGGTTTCAGTGCACAGTAATGCAAGTCTTCTTCTTGTTCATTCCCAGGCTGCCATTTGGCTGAATTCTGAAACCTGACTCAACTAAGCAGGAAAAGGTATCCCAAGAAATGTCGTCTAGGGTTTACATCTTGATATCTTATTTTCTGAACTCTGCTATAGTAAGGGCCTCAGTTTTTCCATCTACAAAGTGGAAATGAGTGTGGTGCCTACGGTCAAAGACCATGAGAAGGATTGAAAACAACTGATGCAAGTAGATCACCCAGCAGAGTACCAGTCATGTAAGAACCTAGTATCATGTGGTTCATCCTGGAAGAAAGCAGCCTTGACACCCTGGAGGACAGAGATGTTACAGAGAGAAGCTAAGCATAAAACCAGAGTCCCCCTAGGTGAGGTAATACAAGGCTGTAGCCTGTGAGACAGAGACAGGAGGATTATGAGTTTGTAGTTAGTTTGAACTACACACATCCTGTCTCAAGAGGGTCAATGAGGAGAGGGTGAACAGAGGAGGAGGAGGAGAAGCAGGAGGAAGAGGAGGGATGAGATGGGGAGAAGCAGGAGGAAAAAACAGATCAAAGAAACCAAGGAACTGGAGAGAATCCCACTCCCTTCTTTCATTGGTCACGGGATATTAAACACATTACTTCTCACCTTGATTTTCAGTTTCCTCACCTGCCAAGTGAATACAGTAACGTCTCTCTTCCTGGAGAAAGAAGTCCAAAGAGTGCAGTAAAGTCAAGTGAGAAAGCACTGGGAAAGGCGAGCATCAAGCATGGAGCAGACTTGAGAGAATCCAGCTCCAGGGCATCCCTGGCCCAGGTTCCATCTTCCTGGACAGGCTTGGCCAACAGAGTAACTGATTCTTATCTGCAGGAAAATGAGCCTGACTGAAGCTGTGTCAGTCATCATTGTTGAGCCTTCAAGTTCTGGCTCCTTGGTAAAAATGAACATGGCCAAGTAGGAAAGGACCCACTGGACACTGGCAGAAAGCAGGGCCTCCTTTGTTTTGTAACAGAGAAAGTATCATCTATCTCTGCATTGCATCACTCCAACCCATGTTGGCTTTGCATCCAGCACATTCAGAATGCATTCCAGTCCTGTTCAGCCAGCACTGCTCATAAAACAGCAGGCACGCTGGCTTCTACTAGCCCATTGCAGGCACATGCTGCTTAGTCTGGTGTCATCGGTGCCCACATTATGCCAATCAAGCCACTTCTTTTCCCCCAGTGAAGTCCATCCATCTTTTCCAAAGAAACACTACATTCATTACTCCTCTTCTCCATGTCTCTCATGCTCTCCCTCTCCCAGATCACCATGCCTGTCCTGTCTCCTCTTGAAGCACTCAGACTTGAGCACCTCACTCTTTTGGACAAGGCCTATTCAAATTATGCTTATTTCTGGAGTGTGTGTGTGTGTGTCTGTCTGTGTCTGTGTGTGTCTGTAAGTGTGTGTGTGTGCTACTAGAAATTGAACCTTGACCCTCACTCGTGATAAACACATGCACTACCACTCAGCTATCTCTCCAAACCTTTTCTCATTTCTTATTTTGAGACAGGATCTCACCAATTTGCCCAGGCTAGCCCAGGCTAGCTCAGGCTAACCTTGAACATACTCTATAGCCTAAGAGGACCTCCAATTTGTAGTCTTCCCACTTCAGCATTTTGAATAGCTGGGTTGCAGATCTGGTTCACATTGCAGTTCTCATTATAGAAAAATACCATGTGTTTATAAATTTAGAATTGGCAAATAAACTAATACTTATCTACAATCTATCGATTTACAATCAACATAGGCCTGTCTGCCCTTTCTCTTCTTTCTATCCATGTTCAGACTATTCTGAAGCAAATCTCAGTTAGTATGTAATTCCATTTCTATTTGTGACTACATCCCCAAAAGACAAGATTCTTTTATGAAATGTCGAGATACCATTTTTATAATTCAAACTGTTAATAAAATTTCTTGATATCATCAGTTATCTGTATTAAAATATTTGCAAATGTCTCTCTCTTTTTTTTTAATGATTTGGAATCTGGCAATATGTCTCAGCAGTTAAGAGCACTTTCTGGTCTTCAGAACATTCAAGTTCAATACCCAGCGCCAATATGGCAGATCACAACTATCTGTAACTCCAGTTTCAAGGGATCCACTGCCTATCCTGGCCTCTAAGGATGCTGAATACATATAGTGCACAGACACACAAGCAGGCAAAAAATCTATACATATATTTTCTATTTTTAATTTTTAATGACTTGTCAAAGTAAATAACCAAGCAATGTTCATATATGAAGAAACTTGGATTCAATGCCCCGTCAACATTTGTATTTTCTTGGTGATAATGTGCTGAAGACCTGTTTTATTTGTACCAAAGAGCTTTTGTGGATGGGATTCCAATAGGTGGAATTGTTTGGGAAGAATTTGGAGGTGTGGCCTTGCTGGAAGAGGTATCACTGTGGGTGGGCTTTAAGATTTCAAAGGCTCATGCCATTCCCAGTTAGTGCTTAGTGCTTCTCCCCCCCCCCCTGGAATCATTAGCCCCAAATAAAATGTTTTCTTTTATAAGTTGCCTTGTTTATAGTGTTCTTTCACAGCATTAGGAAAGAAACTAAGACAACATGTTCTAACACTAAGCCAGAATCATGTTCCTGACTTTGGAGTTGACCCAATAGGATGCAGTCTCAAAGCTTTCTTGCATATTATTCATAAAATGCATTAGGCTCTAACTCTGAAGACTCTGGGTAGAAAATAATCACTGGACCCAAGGAAAATATGCTGCAGAAACTACTCATTGCCAGCCATACCACGGAAGAGTGTCTTTTCTCTGACAGAGAGAGGAGAATCCGAGAGTCCAGTAAATGGCAAGACCTCTGTCTTCTTTTGTTCCTTTCTGATGATAATTTCTTTACGCCAGCTTTACCTTAAAAGAGAACAAGATAAGTAATTCTGCTCAAACACTCTGGAGACGAATTCTCTGCTCAGCCACTATAGCTGCTGGATCCTCAAAGATGCCTGGATCGCACAACAAATTTTATCTACTATCTCCTATGTATCAGAATTTGAAGCTATCAAAGGGGATAAAACCAATATAACCATAGGAGAGAGCAAAGTTCAGCAGAGGAAGCAGACATGCAAACCAAATAATTATACACTGGCCTTAAAAGAACCAGGCACATAACTGGTGCTAGGAAACAGGGGGTTGGAAAAGAGAAATTGTGTCCTTCTGTGTTCTCTGTTGCTATAACAAAATACCTAAAGCTAGATAATTAATTTTTTTAAAGTAGAAATGTATTTAGTCATGGTTCTGAAGGCTGGGAAGTCTAATCATGTGGTGTTAGCTTCTGATGAATAACTTCTGTGCATCAGGGCACAGCAGAGGGAATTTACTACACAGCAAAACTGAGCCAGAAAGCTAGCTTGGGTTTCTTGTCCTTTGTGAAAAGCCACTAGTGCCAGTGTAGGTGCCCCATCCTCATTTAATCCCAAATGGTTTTTAAAAATTCCACCTCCAAATATCATAGACTGAGCATTTAGTTTCCAACTTCTGGGAGACATATTCAAGCCATAGCAGGCAGCTGCAGAAAGCAGATAGCCCTTCCAAGTCTTCAGATATGAGAAAAATCCTGAGAGACTGGCAGAGAGACACGCATACTAAGAAGGATAATGATCATAATAACAGCTTACATGGCTGAGTGAGCCCCCTTGACACTGTATATTATCTTCAATATTTTCATGAACTTGCAAATCTATCCCAACCCCAGGCTTAGCCACATTTTTCTGATGAGTACACAGACTAAGACAGTTTAGTAACTTTAATGTCTTGTTTATTTTAATAATTCCTTGAGTCTGGTCTCAATGACCACTCAGAGGCTCATGGCATTGTGTACATGTGTCAGTTGCATTTAGGCAATGGAAGTCTGCTCAGCAAACAAGAGGTGCCCTGTGGTAGAAGGGGAGAAGAAATCTATTCACCTCTCCAAATCTCCTCTCACCTTTTCCCAAACTTCTGTCCACTCTGGATGCCAGCTGGTTTGGTCCAAGCCAATGGGCTTACTCTACATCAGACTTCCATTTGATGCCACCAAGTGAAACCTTTGAGTAGACTGGTGAGAGGGAAGCAAGGTTTCCCAGACTACTTCTTCCATGGAGTTGGCCCTGGGACTACTCTAGCTGGCAGCATTCCTCAATAGAACACTATAGGTTCTCTCAAGATAGTTGATATTCTCTGTATCCCAATGAAGGCACTAAGAGCCTTGGAGCACTGCCCTGTCCTATATAATCTACATCGTGCCCAGACCTTTGTAAATAGTGTCTTTATTAAATTCTCCTCAAATCATTTTAGATTGACTCTGCCATCTGTTTCCTGCCGGAACCCTGACGGATAGAGCAGTCAAGCCAGAGTCTTTTTCCTCTGAAACAACAGAGGCTCACAGTCACTTACATGATGGATGTCAAAACCATAAATCTTCCCATCTTAGTTTATCCTGGACTCAGACGGCTGGACTCAACCTTCAAAGGTCGCTGGAGTCCATTTCCCTGCCTCCGGCAAGGCATCCCACCCTAGCACCGCCCCTGAGTGTGCCTGTCAGAGGAAGTATATCTTACTTTGAAGATCTCCAGGTAAGGCAAGACTATAACTCACTCCAGGGTGCTCAGCCTCCTTGCCTGATAAATCTCCCTGCTGTCTAACACAGCCCCTCCTGTTACAGGTGAAGCCCGTTTCCTTTGTCTGATCCTTGGTGAGAGCTGAAAAAAGGATCCGTCATTCTTGGAAAACGGGCGTTAAATCATCCCTTCCTTGCCCAGCTCTGACGTGCAGATCAATGAAGGCAGAGAATCTGCACATGCTTGTCTCGAGTCATCAGCCTGGATGCTCTGAGACTATGCTGACCTGTAAGTAACAGAAGGATGAACCTGGAGGTTGGTACAATCAGGGAGGGAGAGATGGAAGCTCGAGTCTCCCCAAGAAATGACTCACTGGTTTCCTGACAGAAATAATGGTGAATTCTTCTTCTCTTTGCATTTGTCTACTTGACCATTTGTCCTCTGCCTATTAATCTGGGCCTGGATTCTGAAGACTGCTCATTTACTGGGGTGTACTGGCATTGACAAAGGGTACTGTCTCCGGTTAACTTCAATTCCATCTCTCTGTATTCCTAGCAAAGGACCACAGTCCCAAGGATGAAATAGAAATTTATTTTATTACAGGTCATGAAGTTGAAAGTCTAAACCCAGGTTGACAGGTTTGATTCTTCTGAAATTAAGTGTCCCTGGCTTACAGGTGGTTGCTGTCCAGTCATGTCACACAGCCTTTCCTCTGTGCACATGTCTCAGGTGTCTCAGGTGGATTCCATGTCTGTGTATTGACCAGGTCCACCTAGTCCCTTCTAAAAGACAGGAGTTCTAGTCATGCCAGGATAAGCTGAGCCCCAGGTTTTCTACCAAGACTTAGCAATAGTAAAACACTGAGCCAACTTCCCTACACTGCAGACAGCATCTTTCCTTCCTACATTCTTCATGAGAGGCCTATAGCACAAAGATCACTCATAGAGGCTGTGCTATCCACTTTCAAAAGACAGCAAAAACTGTGTGTTTTCCCCCAAATTTATTCTAATAATAAGAGAAAAAATTACATTTTAATTTCTATAAATTGATACGATGGGGCTGGAAAGATGAGTTGGTTAAGATTTCCTGGTATTCTTCCAGAAGAGCTGGGTTCAGTTCCCAGCACCTAAGGTTGCAGTTTAGTTCAACAGGTTATCATAGCTAAAGCTAAAGAGAACTAAAGCTCTAATTTTTCACAGGCTGTATCATTCTCTCTGAAGATAGTTCAAAGTATCTACCTAAAGAGTTTTCCAGAAGTAACAAATGAAAATAAAAATGTATTCACATATACAGAATACTGTATTAAGATTGGCTTAAGTGGCAGAAATGTACTTTTCACACTCAAGATCAAAACACTTCCTGTCTTAATCAATGTTTTATTACTGTGAAGAGACACCAAGATCAAGGAAAGAAGAGAGCATGTATTTGGGGGCTTGCTTACACTTCCAGAGGTTTAGTCCATTAACATCATGGTAGAGATCCTTGACAGCATACAGGCAGGCATGGGAGCAGGAGAAAGCTTTATGTGTTGGTCCTCAGGCAGAGAGAGATTGGGTGTAGTATAGGCTTTTGAAACTTCAAAACCTACCCCCAGTGACACATTTCCTCCAACAAGACCAGGCCCCCTAATCCTTCTAATCCTTTCAAACATACCCTGGTGATTAAGCATTTAAATATATGAGCCAATGGGGGTCATTCTTATTCAAATCACTACACTAGCATAATTTTTCAATCTCAGAGCTCTTTTCTTGGCCTGAAGGTGGTGTCATTATGTGTTTATATAAAGGTGGGGCAGGAGAGCACATGTGCTCTGGTGTATCTTTTTATGGAGACACCAAGTACAACACAAAAGGACCAAATTTTTATGACCTTATCTAACTTTCACTAACCCCCAAACATTTTGCCTCCACTGGCAAAATCACACTGGCTATAGAACTTCACAGTATGAATTTAAATGCCAGGGATACCACACACATTCATTCCAATACAGTGACGTCTTCAGCACACAAAATCAATTCACCTACTACGAGATAGTAGCAAACAGCTGTAATTCAGTTTTAAAGTACTATTTAAGAAAGCACCCCAAGTGCTTACATGCCATGCAATAAAATATATTCAGTATATGTTTGCTGAAAACTATAAAGACTGAAGAAAGAAATAAGCCTCAATAAGGCAGATGTGCCATATTCCTGGTTTGACAACCCCAGTGTTGTTAAGATGGCAATTCTTTGTGAATTGATCTATAAAAAGTCAATGCAATCTCAGTACAAGCCCCAACATCATTTTCTTATACATAGCAGCAATCTGATTTCAACATTTGTAAAGAAAGACAAATGGACTGGAATAGACCACTTTCAAAAGACAGACACACAGTTGGATGTCCCACACTATGCAATCTCAAGACTTATTATAAAGCTTAATAACCGAGACGGCACCATAGTAGCAAAGAAATCGAAACAGACATCAGTAGATCAGGACCCAGAGCGGACTGACACAAATCAGTCAACTCATGTCTGGCAAGTGTACAAAAGGCAACTCAATGGAGATGTAGTCTCTTCAATGTACAGTGCTGGGAAACTGTGTGCCTGCTTGGAAGAGGGAGATGGGGAGGAGAAATAAACTTCATGTATATTTCACACTTTGTTCAAAGTTTAAGTTGAAATGGGCTATAGAATTAAATGTAAAACCTAAGATTATAAAGTGCCTAGAATATGATAGAAAAAAAAATGTGACCGTGAATGCTGTAAAAGTCTCTTAAGATTCAATAGCAAAAGTATGCTTCATTTCTCAAAAGTACGTTTGGTCTCTTAAAATCTTTGGCCTGTGGTGGCACACGCCTTTAATCCCAGCACTTGGGAGGCAGAGGCAGGTGGATTTCTGAGTTCGAGGCCAGCCTAGTCTACAGAGTGAGTTCCAGGACAGCCAGAAACTATGTCTTCAAAAAAAATCTTTGGCCTGTCAAAAAAGAAAAAAAAAAAAAAACCACTATGCAGAGATAGATTAGGCTACTTACAGACTAGAAAATAAATGCTTGCATCAGACAAGAAACATGAATGATGTAAAATGTATATAAGAGCAATTAAGCCAAATAGTAATAAAAGGCACATATACAAAGTTTTAAATGAGCAAAAATTTTAGGGAAACATATCATTGAAACAAAAGGATACATTTAAGTGTATTTAAGTTAAAAATAAAAAATGTGAGAGGTTTAGTTAAATCATAGTTAGCACCATATAGCTTGAAATGTATATACCAGCAAGCAATTAAGGATGGAATCTTTACGGTAGGATTCAACTCAAAATTGTCTAAAGCACTAACTTATGCCCAAGAAAAGTGGAGAGAGAGAAAATAATGGGATACAAAGAAGAGGTTTTAAAAAGCACAGAGGAGGGACTAGCAAAGCTACAACTAGCCCTTTGAAATGCTACAGTTGAACCCTCCTTGAGGAGAATGTTCTACCAAGGATTATAAAGTGGACGTGAGCCATGTCGGGACTGTAAAGATTTAACTACAGATAGGACAGTCATTAAGAGCAGTGCGATAAGAAGGTTCCGAATGAGTTCTGACAGCAAACAAAGCAGAAAGTCCAAATTGTCGTGGCACAATGAAAGATATTTTAAAACTTTCCCATAAAGAAAGTTTAGGTCCTAAAATCTTTGGGGTTTACTGCCACCAGACACTGGAAGAAGATGCTGGGAGTTCAGGACGCTTTAGAGAACAGAAAAAGAGAATCCCTTCCCCAGACACGTGACCTGGATACCAAGACCTGAAACTCATCTAACAGGAAAGAAAACTCATGCAGTTTCTGAATACAGATTCAAAAAAATCATCAAATCAAATTTTATAGTAAAGACACAAAGCGCAAACAGGCTGGCTTAATTCAAGCAACACCAAAACATTTAACATTCAAAATTCAAAGGGATTCATCATATCCACAGGGTTAAGAAAGTTGGATGGGCCATTGGGTTTAGTCTGCATTCGTGTGTGTGTGTGTGTGTGTGTGTGTGTGTGTGTGTGTCCATTCTTTTTCATACTTAGAAACTGAATAGAGCAGGGCAGGCACATTGGTCTACCCTGAAGTGTATATATTTTATAACTGAAGTTACTGAGTAATATATATTTTGAAAAACTGTGGGGCTGAGCTTTCAAGAAAGCAAAATCCTTGGGTTGTTGAAGGATGTGAAAAATAGAAAGAGTGGAAGCTTCTGTTGTGTGTGTTGAGGCAACAAATAATTGGCTCTCCTGGTTGTGCCCACATCTGTTTACAGTGTGCAGAATGCAAATTAGGGGTTAAACTTGGGACGCTTTCCAATACAGTGTATAAGAGTCACTGAAGTCAAATATCTATCAAATGTCTGAGGTTCCTAGAAGGGTGTGGAGAGACACTATGGAATGACCCCGAGAATTTGGCTGAAGGGAAAGGGTTAAAGGCAGTCTGCAGGACTGGTTTCTGCCTGCTTTCTTCTGCTACAACCTTCTGCTTGGTACTATCATGGATTTCTACTGTGCGCCTGGTTTTCTATCCCTGTTTTTTTTTTTTTTTCTCCCAGGAACAGTTTGGAATCCTTTCAGTGAGACTTGAAATGCATGCACAAAAAGCAAGTTTACTGAACTGTTGGCAACTGTGCCAAGCAGCAGGATACCGAGGAGGAACTTGTCAGGCAGGTGAGGCTGGGAAAGCAGAGGTGTCGAGATAAGGGAGAGCTGGTTTCCAAGGAACTGCCTGGGCAGCTGCAGAGGCAGGCATGGCATTGAGAAGGGTAGGGGAGTCTGGAGAGAGGAGCTTGGTGCCAGTTGGGTGGAGACTGGCCTCTTGCCTCCAGGGTCTGACACATAGCTCTCATAAAACAGAGTTTGGTTGATGGATTGCTTAGGAAAGTCCCTTTGCCTCCTACCTCCCCCACCTGTTGCACCTGGCATGTGGAGGTGTGATATGAACAACCCACACCCTAAATTAGGATCCAAACTCCTTCTTTTGTCAAAGAGCAGCATCTCTGCTTGGATAGATTGATAAGTCACTGCACCTTGAGTCTTCAAAATTACATTTAAATACGTTGAGCCTCCTGTCCCTAGGTCTTTGAAATTTTACTTAAAGTCCTTTCTTCCAGAAGGGAAAACAATGCCAGCTGATAACAGACACACTAAGACCAAATTCTCTGCTCATGTTGGGGGCTTGTCTTAGTAGTCATCGCCCTACTCAGTTTTCTCTGAATGGTATTAGCATCATTCCCAAATGCCAAGAACCCTCACAGCCATGCCAGGGACACCAGGGATAGAGATGAAAATGGTAGAGTCCAGAGCAGGGCAGACGCCAGGATCACAGACATCTTTGACAATAGTCCAAGTAGTTCTTGAGGCTCATAGAATCCATTCCACCATCAGAAGCCAGGTCCCAATGACTGGGCCTTTTGCAGCTGAAAGAAGATGAAGAAAATCAGTGAGCTGAATGGGATTCTAAAACATCTGAACAGCACTGGAGGCCCCGTGGTTCTAAATAGGAAGAAGGCTGAGCACAAAACACCTAGAGAGAGAAAACACTGCAAACCACATCATACAAGCTGCTTCTACGTGAAGACATCCAGACCTGAGGAGACTGGCGAAAGCTTCACAGTGCTCCCTGCTTCTAAGTAAATCTAAGGCATGTGTGTCAATCATCCCAAATCTTGAAAACGACAAAAACCATGATAGAAAGAAGCATGGTGGATGTGTTTATTATACTGCTCCCTCACTGGCCTACTGAGCTGGAACCTCTTTCTCAAATAACCCCAACAGTAGCACTCATTATCTACGCAGTTATGGTTTGGGTTGCAAAGGACCACAGAGGCTCACACACTGAAGCCTTGGTCCCTTTTCGTGGTAATATCAGAAGATTGTGGGAACTTAGGAAGTAGAGAGAAGTTGGAAGAGGTTGGAAACTGAGCTTTCCTTCGAAGGCTACATTTTCTCTCTGATGTGTGCTAACTCCCCATTCACCAGCTGCTCTACAGGGAGCATGATGGACTGTCTCTCCACAGGCCCAGCAACAACGGGGCAAGCTGACCATGGATGGATGCCTTGGAGACCATAAGGCAAAGTAAATCTCACTCCTTTAAGTTGATTTTAAGATGTATTCTGTCACAGTGATTGAATGCTTACTCTCACGTATAGCACACTGGTCAAGGTGTTCTTTGTATTGATGTGCTGAAAACTATCTTAGGAAATATTTAGGGAATCTTGGAAGCTATTTTCTATAGCATAAGCAAAAGCCAGGCTGTGGTGGAATATGGAGGGACATGGAGTGAAAGGTCAAAGTATGTAAGAACATTTGATATACTAGCCTGCCTCCATCTAAGACTTAAAAGCCATTTTATACTAAAGACAAATTAGATTCACTCCTGTTTATGTTAAATCTGTTTCTCAAGGATTGGGCTATGCCCTACCTGTATCCTTAACTATAAATGGTTCTGTACTGCCTGTTTCAGGAAACAGCAAATATACCTTTGTTTCACAAGGTTACTGTGACCACCTGTTGTTATGACCACCTGTTGTTATGACTGTCTCGTTATGATCACCTTGCTATGCTTAAGTTCTGCTTCTGTAACCCTGCTTACTTGCCTGCCAAATGCCCCATTTGAAAACCCTGACTCTTGAGCTTTTCAAAAACCTTTATCTTCTCTGTGTTAAATGCTGATCTCTTGAACCCCACCTTTAGGGTCATACAGACCATGTACACAAATAAAAAAAAAGCTTCCTTTAAGCAATTTGGCCATGGTTTGGGTCCATTCAAAAAGTTTGCTGTATACGGTCATAATGGAACTGTTTTTCTACAAGAAAGCACCTAGCTATACAGGAGTGTGAAGGCAGGAGGATCACATGAATTTAACCTGGGCTGCATGAAAGAACAAAGAAACAAACTCATGCAGACAGAGTATCTGAAGCAATAAATAGAATTTTATTTTTTGAAGTTTAGGAGGGTAAAAGTCCAAGACTATGTGTCAGCAGGTTTGGTTTCCAAGGGGCCCCTCTGTCTGGCTTATAGACAACTGCCTTCTGTATGCACAAATATCACTCCTGGTCCTGTCTTTGTCCTGATCCTATCTTCTCATGAGGATACCAATTGGATCACATCAGGGTCTACCTCAACATCCTTGTTTATCTTAATTCCCTCTTTAAGGATCTATTCACAAATACAGTCTAGACTTCAGCATATCAATCTAGGGATGGGAACATGATTCAGGCCATCACAAGAGTCAAGAAATGCTTTTCCTTTTAGAGACAAGAAACACATATTTAAAGCTAAGCATAGTGGTACATGTCTATAATCTCATTACTCAGGAAACAAAGGCAGAAGATAGAGATTTGAAGGCTACTGCATGCTTCATAATAAACTGTATCTTTAAAGTTATCTGAATTTTGAAATGTTGTTAGATTGGTCCAACAACTGTTACTGTATCAAAATTTCAGAAGCTAGGTACTCATAAAGATATTTTAAACTCAGAGAATTGGAGGCTGCAAGTCCTACATCATGTGGAACCACTGTTCAGCTTCTGGTGTGGACCAAAGAGTTCAAAGCATCATGGCCTGAGCCTGGGGAACAGGAGACACCATACTGCCAGACAGAGATCTGAGAGCCATTCACAGGCCAGGCTTGAACTCTTATAGCCATTTTATTTTTTATGATCTGACTTCAGTTCTCACAAAAACAACCAAATCATTTCTAAGGTGAGAACCCATTGATTTAATAATCTGCCACCAGGTCCTACCTATAAAAGGTCCATACTATCTCTCACCTGATCACACTGAGGATCAAGCCTCCAATACATGAATCCATGGGACACAAGCCATATCCAAACCTCAGCATTTGTGTAATGGCCCCATAGAAAAATGCAAGACAAGGGAGCTCTGAGACTTGGGCAAGAGTCACCAGCAGGGCTGAGTGAAGGGGAACCCTAAGCAGAAGGAAGGAGGCTTCTGCAGGAAACATGCAGAGACGGGATGGAGACATGAAGAGTCGGGGGTGCGGCAATCTCTCTCAAATGTGCAAAGCTGGAGAGTCCATGATGAAATCTGTCAGGAAGTGTAAGCGGGGACATTTTGAGGGAGATCTGGCCACATGTGTCAACATTAAAATGTACAGTGTGGGTTGATGAGATGGCTCAGTGTGACCCACCAACCTGACAGCCCAGTGCTTAATATCCCAGACCTATATGGCAGAAGTTGAGAAAATACTTCCACAACTTGTCCTCTTCCCTCCAAATGCACTACGGCACACCACACACACACACACACACACACACACACACACACACACACACACACATACACACACACAGAGAGACGCTAAATTTTTAAAATATAATAAAATGTGCAATGATTTCACTGGGAAATTCCACTTCAATTAAATTATCCCAAGGGCTAGCCACAGGAATCCAAGTATATATTCTAGAATATCAAGGGGTATGTACTAGAATTTATCCAAGGGAATAATTGCAGGTATACATAGAAATGAGGATAACTAGACAAACAAAATTACAGGTTTACTTATAATAAGGCCAATGTTCAAAAAATTAAAAGCCTGATCTAACAAAGTATTTTATGTTCCAAAAATGTCTGTGTGCAGTCAGTTGAGGCCCAAGAGGCTATGTTGTCATTGGTTATGGAAGTGCATTTGAGAGGAACTGTGGGGAAATATAGTCCAATCTGAACAAATGAGAGGGAGAAGAGTTACAAAGGGCGATTGTACTTTGAAACAATCAGTGGATCCCTGTACAGGAGAAAAGAGAACTGGAACAGGAGGCAAAGGTCAACTAGACTGTGCCATGGGTGGTGGGGAACTAACTCCCTGGAGTTGGGAACTATTATCTTTCTATTGCATACCTACAGTTGTGTTGAATTTTTGCCACATTGAACTTAATTATTTAAACAAGAAGAGGGGAACGCAGTAAAAACAATTTAATGCATCACCTGAGTTTCTTACCAGGGCCGTTTTCCTTAAAGGAGCCAGATCTGCTCTCCATCTCCTCCTTTCATATAAGTGATATTGACAAGTGGGAGATAATAAAGGTGAAGGCAGCCAAGAGGTCGGCTTCCAACTCCAGCTAACACAGTATGCCCACAGACAGAGGAAGAAATGATAGGATAAGCTAACACAGGCAGGGAATGGCAATAGGCTTCTCAGAAAAACCACTGCAGGAAGCGTCAGCCATGCCTCGGTAGAATAACAATTTAACGTAGGGCAGGAGGTCCACATGTGGCTCCAGAGTTACCAAACTGTATAACTATGAAATGAACTCCACTCCTCAGACCGCTAATCAACCTAGACTACAGGCTTTGGCAAATGAAGGACATTCACTTTCTGAGAAGCCCTGGAAGCCAAAGCTGGTGGTGAGGATGATGCCCAACCTCCAGCAACACCCATCTACTTTTAGACATATTGTCATTACCATGGTATCCCTAGGGCCTCACTTAGATGTCATGAAACAGCCTTTAAATTCATGTCAGGGTCGGGTCCAGACACTTACTACGGTTCTTAACTGTAAGCATCCACGGTATCATGGCAGGAGGAGAATGGGAGACCATTAAAACAGGGATGCATCTGATGTCTTTTATCTGCCAGACACAAGACAAGACTGGAGATATTTATTGGTTCAGTACTTTGGCAACATGGTATTAATTGTCTTTGAGTGTTTTGATAGGTAGTTAATGCAAGGGTATTAATGAAAACAGCCCCACTTCATTTTAAAATTAACTACTCGGCCATTGAGCAACAGGAGCTGATAAATTATGGCAATAAATTCGTGATCGAGATTTATGGCCTCGTAATTCAGAGCTGGGCTATGGGCATACTTGGATGGGGGAGAAGATAAGGAATACCAAAATACCAAAAAGGAGATTTATCCCTCAGAAAGCTTTTCTCCCAAATAGCTACAGCCCGAGATAGTGAAGACATGGACTTCCAGGTACCAACAGCAGGCCTGAGGCCATTCGCAGAGGAAGGTGTTTTCAGTGTGCCCATTTTGGCCATGTTGTGATGGTATGGGGAAAGAGCCCTCATTGGCCTGTCTTCTACCAGCAGATTCCTCTTGGCTAACAACATAGAATCTGATGGGCACAGCCCTGCTGAAGGGTAGTATTTATTGCAGGGTTGCTGTTAGGCTCTGGGCTAGGAGCCTAATTTACATAAATTGACTTAATCTACACAACAATCTTGAGCAGTTGCTCTTATTAACCTGTTATTAACTTTACTTAGAGGGTAGGAAGTGGTAACTCATAAACCTGGAATGGCTTGCCCTGATTCTGCATAGTGTTGGCAAGGAAGCCAGGGTCAGAAAGGACATGGGCTTTGAAAACATGGGAACCAGAATGTGAATCCCAGGCACCCCAATGCATCCTAACTAATGATAGTTTTGAGACAAGCATTTAACCTTTCTGTATGCATGGTCTTATCTATCAACAAACATCGATAAACCCTGGAGACTAGTGGGGGTGGAGCAAATGACTGTCAGAGCCCAGCTGTCCAAATCATGATGGAGAGACCACAGTACTGTTAGCAGCCAGATCAACTCAGAGAAGAAAATGTGAATGTACTTGCAGTGTAGGGATGTGGGAAAAACACCTCCCAACAAATTGAGAATGGGAGAAGTCAGATCAGCCTCTGGTGGTGCCTTAGCTTAAACCTGGGCAAATGCAAAGGTCTAAATAAAGTATGTCAAAAACTTAGTGAAAGAAGACAGGAAGAAAATGGCCCATGTTGGCAACCATGAAACAAATCATCAGAGTTTCATTGAGATGAGGCATTTACTGTCACTGTTAAGATTCAGTGATGTTCCCACTGGACAGACAAGTCCTAAAGTCAACCATTGCCCAAGGACTGTGAGGTACAGCAAAAATATCCAGTCAAGGGGGGTCATTTCTAGATTTTGAAATAAACTGAGGGCTCTAAACATCACAGAACCCATTATGATAGAGTTTGGGTCTCAGAGACCAAGAGTTCTAGGTAGACAGAATATTGTATAATAGTAGAAGAACTTGACAACCTGCTATGCTTGGGCATCAGTAGTCACTGGAACAAATACTTAGAATCCAGGAAACCAAGGAGAATTGGAAGCTGAGGCTACAAAGGTACTGAAGTGATGAAGAACCATGAGTAAGGTGATCAGAGTTTAGACAAGACAATACCCTGAGGGACAGGGGTGCCTAGCCTATTAGGATGAGGGTGCATATGAAGTTTTTTGGAACACAGAACAACAAGATGAACATGACCAAGAAGACAGGCGTCAGCTGACAGGGAAGAGAGAGAAAATGTTGTCTTGCTGTCTGCTATGTGAGACTTTTACTGGGGAGATAAGACACAAACACATCTATCACCCCAAATAAGCAACCCATGACAGACTGAAGAAATGACTGGCAGGTACCAGTAGACTTATTGGAGTTGCCTATAGGATTATGGGTGGGGGATTATAGCAACAAGGATAATTCGAAGGCAGTTGGATCACCAAAAACCCCAACACCAGTGTCAACTCACAAAAGCTGCATCTTTGGAGGTCTCTCCACTACATCGTTGTGGCCTGCTAGCTTAGAGAATCTCCCCTCAACCACTCAGCTGGGCAGAATCTGTCCCAGTGGTTGCTTGCTGCCTCTGTTCCCCTCAGAAGGGCCCTTGGAAATGTGGTGTCAGCTTTCCTGAACGTGTGAAGTTTGTCTGCTTCCTGACTTTGATGAACCTCCATCTTCCTCCCAGAAGAGAGTGTTTCCATTCAGAGGCAATCGCTATACACCATCCCACTTGAAATTGTGTTCTACTGAACATCCAGGCATTTAAGAACCATGACCACATTCAATGTCAGATCTGACATTGGATGCTCTTCACTCAAGCCAACCATATGTCTGTCTCTATCATAGTCCTTGCCACCTCATCTTATATATCACTGTAATCCCATTGTCCTCACTGAATAGTGCACTAACTGATATTAGAAGTGCATACTTATGCAGCTAGAGACTGGAGTCCCACCATGTGTTTTCTTTGATTGGTGGTTTAGTCTCAGGGAGCTCTGGGGGTACA
This sequence comes from Mus musculus, assembly GCF_000001635.26. NCBI lineage: Eukaryota > Metazoa > Chordata > Mammalia > Rodentia > Muridae > Mus > Mus musculus. The sequence goes on from NC_000070.6 coordinate 98,138,269, forward strand.
GGTTAGTTCATATTGTTGTTCCTCCTATAGGGCTGCAGACCCCTTCAGCTTCTTGAGTACTTTCTCTAGCTCCTTCACTGGGGACCCTGTGCTCCATCTAATAGACGACTGTGAGCATCCACTTCTGTATTTACCAAGCACTGGTGGAGCCTCACAGGAGAAAGCTATATCCGGCTCCTATCAGCAAAATCTTGCTGACATCTGCAATAGTGTCTGGGTGTGGTGGTTGTTTATGGGATGGATCCCCAGGTGGGGCAGTCTCTGGATGGTCCTTCCTTCAGTCTCTGCTCTGAACTTTGTCTCTGTAACTCCTTCCATGGGTATTTTGCTCCCCCTTCTAAGAAGGATCAAAGTATCCACACTTTGGTCATCCTTCTTCTTGAGTTTCATGTGGGACTCATATCTCTAGCTTCATATGCAACAGAGGATGGCCTAGTTGGCCATCAATGGGAGGAGAGGCCCTTGGTCTTCTGAAGATTCTATGCCCCAGTATAGGGGAATGCCAGGGCCAGGAAGCTAGAGTAGGTGGGTTGGGGAGCAGGGGGATGGGGGAGGGGATAGAGAATTTTCAGAGAAGAAACTAGAAAGAGGATAGCATTTGAAATGTAAATAAAGAAAAAAATTTTTAAAGCTAAAAAAAAAAGAAGTGCATACTTGTTTTTATAGTCTAGGATGTACGTGTAATGATTTCTTCTGGGAAGCTGAGCTTGAATAACATCACCCTTATTCCTTTACAGGGAGAGAAAGAGAAAAGGGGGAGGGAGGGGGCATCTGTGTGAAGGTCATAGGGCAACATTTGGAAGTTGGTTCTTGTTAGATCTCAAAATGTAGAACACTGGTATAGCGACAGACTAGTAGACCAATGGAATAGAATTGAAGACCCAGAAATGAACCCACACACCTATGGTCACTTAATCTTTGACAAGGGAGCTAAAACCATCCAGTGGAAAAAAGACAGCATTTTCAACAAATGGTGCTGGCACAACTGGCTGTTATCATGTAGAAGAATGCGAATTGATCCATTCGTATCTCCTTGTACTAAGGTCAAATCTAAGTGGATCAAGGAACTCCACATAAAACCAGACACAGTGAAACTTATAGAGGAGAAAGTGGGGAAAGGCCTTGAAGATATGGGCACAGGGGAAAAATTCCTGAATAGAACAGCAATGGTTTGTGCTATAAGATCGAGAATCGATAAATGGGACCTCATAAAGTTGCAAAGCTTCTGTAAGGCAAAAGACACTGTCAATAAGACAAAAAGACCACCAACAGATTGGGAAAGGATCTTTATCTATCCTAAATCAGATAGAGGACTAATACCCAATATATATAAAGAACTCAAGAAGGTGGACTCCAGAAAATCAAATAACCCCATTAAAAAATGGGGCTCAGAGCTAAACAAAGAATTCTCACCTGAGGAATACCGAATGGCTGAGAAGCACCTGAAAAATGTTCAACATCCTTAATCATCAGGGAAATGCAAATCAAAAAACCCTGATATTCCACCTCACACCAGTCAGAATGGCTAAGATCAAAAATTCAGGTGACAGCAGATGCTGCCGAGGATGTGGAGAAAGAGGAACACTCCTCCATTGTTGGTGGGATTGCAAGATTGTACAACCACTCTGGAAATCAGTCTGGCGGTTCCTCAGAAAATTGGACATAGTACTACCAGAGGATCCCGCAATACCTCTCCTGGGCATATATCCAGAAGATGTCCCAACCGGTAAGAAGGACACATGCTCCACTATGTTCATAGCAGCCTTATTGATAATAGCCAGAAGCTGGAAAGAACCCAGATGTCCCTCAACAGAGGAATGGATACAGAAAATGTGGTACATTTAAATAATGGAGTACTACTCAGCTATTAAAAATAATGAATTTATGAAATTCTTAGGCAAATGGATGGACCTGAAGGGTATCATCCTGAGTGGGGTAACCCAATCACAAAAGAACTCACATGATATGTAATCACAGATAAGTAGATATTAGTCCAGAAACTTAGAATACCCAAGATACAAGATACAATTTGTAAAACACATGAAACTCAAGAAGAACGAAGACCAAAGTATGGACACTTTGCCCCTTCTTAGAATTGAGAACAAAACATCCATGGAAGGAGTTACAGAGACAAAGTTTGGAGCTGAGACAAAAGGATGGACCATCTAGAGACTGCCATATCCAGGGATCCATCCCATAATTAGCCTCCAAATGATGACACTATTGCATACACAAGCAAGATTTTGCTGAAAGGACCCTGATATAGCTGTCCCTTGTGAGGCTATGCCGGTGCCTGGCAAACACAGAAGTGGATGCTCACAGTCAGCTATTGGATGGAACACAGGCCCCCAATGGAGGAGCTAGAGAAAGTACCCAAGGAGTTAAAGGGAACTGCAACCCTATAGGTGGAACAACAATATGAACTAACCAGTACCCCTGGAGCTCGTGTCTCTAGCTGTATACGTATCAGAAGACAGCCTAGTCGGCCATCATTGGAAAGAGGCCCATTAGTCGTGCAAACTTTATATGCTTCAGTACAGGGAAAAGCCAGGGCCAAGAAGTGGGATTGGGTGGGTAGGGGAGTGGGTGGCAGGAGGTATGGGGGACTTTTGGGATAGCATTTGAAATGTAAATGAAGAAAATACCTGATTGAAAAATAATTTGGAAATGAAAAAAAAGAGAAAAAATGTGGAACAAATGGCTAACTGAGGTGCCTATTTAACTTATCAAAGTAGACTTGGCCAACAGGGTCTCCCAGTATCCCCCAGTCCCTACCTGTTATAGGGTATTTCTGACATACCTGCCCCCTACCCTATACTTCTTTAACCTGGGTGGTCTTTCCTTCAGCTGCCCTTCCCTATAAAATCCAGTCATTTTGGTTACCAGCTTGCTTTTTGATCTACCCTTTACCCTGATGGCTCTCCCCTGTCCCCTGTCCCCTGTCCCCTGTCCCCTGTCCTCTGTCCCCTCTACTCACATGGCCTGGCTCATGCCCCTGCTCAGTCTGGACTTTCCCACGTGTCCCTACCTCTAGCTATGCTCTCTCTCTTTTATCCACAACAAACCCTGTCCTCCATTATACCTAGGAGGAGCCAAGTCCTTCCTTTTTTGTTTCCTTTTTATCATTTAGTTCTTTTCCATCACGTGGATCCCAGGAATTGAACTCTAGCGGTCAAGGCTTGGCAAAAGGTGCCTTTACCCGTGGGCCATCTTTATTAAGATATTTATAAGATGAAGTTTAAATAGAAGAATCCTTTCCCCCTAAACATGATCAGACACATGTAGTATGCTCAATTCAATTGAACTTAGAATTAATTTTTTCATAGCAGGTCCTTCTGAGTACAAGTTGTAAATGTTGCATGAAGCTTAACCTGTACAGAAATATGTCTCACTTACACCAAAGAAGTTCTTATTGAAGTACAAATTGAGTGTAGCAACATGTATTTTTGTGTAATCTGCCCATCTTATATTAAATTGAATATATCAAAATACAAAGATGTGAGCAAGAAGATTCTCGTACTGCTGGTAGAAGATATTCAATCTAGCAGAAAAAATAAAACCCTAAATATTTTCAGACAGTATTGAATAATTGCATGAACATGAGGGGTGAATTCCGGTGTTCAGAGTTGCTCAAATTTACATCCAACCTAATGTACATCAGCAAGAATACTGGTTAAATATAAGAACGTTTACCATAGGATCTTGGGGGAGAATGCTTGGGTCCAGGTCCTGATGACACAGGATGCTGGCCATGAGATTCTGAAAAGGGTGACTTCATTATCTATGCTTCCAACACCACATTTGTAATGTAGGATATAAAGTCTATAAGCCATTAAGCAGATCGTGTGCATGCAGCTTGTATGAGATAGCTTGACAGGGAGGAATGTTCAAAAGGAGACTGCTATTATTATTATTGCCATAATCCTTATTGCAGAGTACTATGGTATCATTAAAAAATGTCTCTATAGATTTATATTTATTAAGACGTAAAGACACTCTCATTACAGAAGAGAAGGACCACGGTCAGAACTCTGTATACATAGCAATTTCTGAGCAGATACAGGGAGCAAAGCTACTCCTCTCTCCTTTGAAAGGCTATAGAAGTAAAAGCACACAGAAAGCATCCAAACTCAGACGTAACTAACACTGTATTACAAGAGAACAGACATAGACTATAGGAGGAAAGGTCCAACAAGACAGAGCTGTTTCTCCTGAAACCTGAAGATTGTGTGGAGTTGTCCCGTCAGGGTTGAGTGAACACCTTGGGTAAACAACACCTAGGAATTTCTCAAGGAGGGGATATTTGGGCCAGTTAAGGGGGATCTAAATCAAGGGCAACATGTTTAGGTTCTAGATCACAAGTGGGGAGGTCATGATATCTGAGGGCAAGTTAGCTTTGAAAGCTATGGAAAGTTAAATGGAGTAGGGTTGAGTTGATGGGTTCTTATCCCAAGGTATCCGATAAAAACCCTGCTTCTGGCATCTTTGTTTACTTGCTCAACAAGATTCAGAATTGAATCTGGGAAAATGAACCTGGAAAAATCCCATTGCCTAGATTAAAGCAATGTTTACCCGGGAAGGAACAACAACAAAAAGTTCCCTTTAGTCTCCCCTTCTGCTGTTGAAGAGTTCTCATGTCTGCCTAAGACTCTGGGCCATCCAAATTCCACTGTATCCAGGGAGCCTGTGTCAATCTAATCTTTCCCCATTCCCTCAAGGCTGTAGACAGCAGTTGCTGCATTCCCCTTGGGAAGGTATTTCTCCAGACTGTGGCCAGAGGAGTGTCCTTTGCTCTCTCCCAGGAGACAAAGTTAGGGAGGGAGAAGGAAAGTCACACATGATAAATCTGCTCCAGCATTCCTATCTCACAGAGTCTTTGGATTCTTTCCCTTTCTCCATATCAAGGAATTTATGACGTCTCAACTCTGGTTAATGTTGGCACCACAGGGTCCAGGTTTCTGTCAAGCAACTGAACAAACAGTGGTTCCTGCTCCCAGCTGCTCTTAGGTAGCCACATGGTCTGTAAATGGCCATGCCTTCAACCTAGTCCTAGTCCATAAGTCTGTCCCTCTGGCCTTAGTCCAGAGCCTGTAACATCCACTCCTGCACATTTCCCCTAGAGTTATGAAGGTGCCAATTAAGAGAATATGACAAACCATTTGTTAGAGTTGCCCTTTGTTCCCAAGGGCAACTCTAGGTGTTCCATTTCCCACCACCCCTCAAAGTACAACAGACCTTCTTCATTCTGCTTGACCATTCTCTCATCCAGCAGAAAAACAAACAAAGAAACAAACAAACCATAAGCTGTTTGTCAAAACAGAAGATTTGTATAATTTAAGAGGGAACAACTAAGAGTTTAGGTAATAAAAAATATATATATGTACATAGTATGTATCACAATATTACTGGTTTTGCTTGGGTATATTTTGATTTTTAATTAATTATGGTTAATTGTAATTTTAAAACCAAAATTGTACCAGTCAAAGAGGTACACATCTGTGATTTCATCACTTGACAGGCCAAGCAAGAGGATGGCCAGTTCAAGGCCATCCTGGGCTACATATACAGCTTCCCAGGTAGCTGGGACTCTATAGTGAGAGCATGCCTCCAAAGGCTGCAACCAACCAAACAAACAAAACCAGAAGGACCATGTGAGATAGTGACGCTTTCACAAACAGAAGTATTCTACAGAGGCAGAAGGCCATGTGTTAGAGATTTAGTAACACCCCACTGTTGAGAAGTAGATTGGGGTGTTAGCAGTTTATGCTTCATCTTTATCATGTTTTTATTTATTTCACAGATATTAGAAGTATTTGAGGCCCCTGCTAATTATAAATTTTAAGAATTATGAATTTTAAGAAGTTAGTGAGTGTTTTTAATGGGTCTTTTTCAGACTAACTAGCACTGGTCATTTCCAATTTCATTGGTTTTATTGGCTTTAGTGCAACTCTTTCTGTTACAGTGGCTGAACTGTTCTATTTCTGCCCACCTTTGGCTGATGAATCTTTAATGGAGTTGGTGTTGGTTTGTTTTTCCTGAGTGAAAAGGAAAAAAACATTGCTCTTACTCATGTTTGGAGAAAGCATCAAAGAACAAGAGAGGCTCAGCAAGTAGCTCAGTGGTAGAACACATTCAGAGCATGTGTGAGGAGCTGGGCTCTAGCCTCACACGCGCACACACACACGGAACATGTATGAGGAGCTGGGCTCTAGCCTCACACACATACACACATGGATGGGATTTGATTATCATTAAAGTCTTGGATTTCAACTATCAGTGCATGAAATTCTGATGAATCTCTGAAGCTGTGTGCTTGTTTCTCAAACACAAGGTAAAGGCAGATAAACCTACTACATCTGCCCAGTCCAAACAAAGCAGCAAGATGCAGTACAAGTGTGATTCAACCCTGATCTCACAGTTCTGTGGCTTTGTTTGGCTTCTGTCTGGTCCATCCTGCTGAGAGTCAGCCCCTCCCTTCTTCATCCCCTTCTTTGGCTCTGCTCATAGCAACAAATCTAATGCAATAATTTTAGGCTTCTCAACACATTATATCCTCAAAAGAAGGAAGACAGATCTCTTTCTGTCATTAGCATGGATAGACAAGGAAGTGTCTTTCCTGGGAGTCTCCACAGCCCTCCCAGCCTTAACGATCCTTAACCTTAGATCCCACAGCCAGCTGGACAAATCCTGGGACCCAAAACAGTCAAACCAAACAATGGAAAACAACAGGGCCCTCGTGGAGATAATGGAAAGGACTTCCTCTCCAGAAAGAAGACTTGAACTACAACAGTGTAGCTCACTAAACACAGAGAAAAGTCACGTGAGATTGTGAACAGGACAGTGCTCTGTGCCTATAAGCTGATGAAAAACAGATAGGTGAAATGACATTGGGGGAACAATTTTACTTCTAGCCATACCGCTTTGGACAATTTACAGAACTCAGTCATGTGTAGACCAAGGATAACATGTAGTAAGGGTACATACTCACACATATTTACTTATTTTCCTTCAGCATTTTTTATTCAGTTTAATAGAAAGGATAACCAACAAGACAATATACTAACTGCCAATGAATTTTATAGCATTTATTAAATATAATCACTTTTCTGTGTGCTGAATTCATGCTAGAACTGAAGTCAGTTTTGATAAAACCAGTTTGAACTGGTAAATCTGAAGGTCTTGTTTGCAACCTTAAGAAAAGTGCCCCTAGGCACATCAGTAGGTTTTGAGTAACCATAGCCCATTTTAGATGGAAGGAATGCTTTGTGAGCCCAATCTTAGTAACATATAGAAAATCAAATTCATCTGTGCATAAGTCCTCATGCGCCGAATGCTTAATCTCCATATCTCTGATGCAAAAAGATTAATCTTAGAAGGAATAACTGACAGCCATTGCCGCAGGCTGCAGAGAAGATGAAAATGTCCTCTGCAAATGTGATCCATATTACAATACTGATGTACGTTCTGGCCTTGTTCAAATGAAGAGAACTCAGTCCACTGTTCTGTTGTGATATCCCTCTCTTACTGTGTCAGACTCAGAACTATTCAAAGACAAGAGGAGATGTGTTCCTTGTTACAACAGTCTTCTCCATGAGCAAACCTTCCTAGGAAGGTATGGCTATGTGGGATCTTGACAGTCAGTCTATGGGAGAAATTCTTACATAGCTATTTACTTAACCTCACCAAGCTGCAATATTTACTAAGAATGTTGGGATAATAGTACCTACTTTGGTACAAGGACTAAATGGCATAGCATTTGGTTTGGTTTGGTTTTTTTGTTTTTGTGGGTTTTTTTTTTGTTTGTTTGTTTTTTGTTTTTTGTTTTTTAAGTTGGAAAATAACTTTATTTGTTCTAGGGCATTAGCCAGAGTCCCCTTAGAACTTCTGAAACTGCTTCTTGGGGCCAGCAGCCTTGGTGACCTTGAGCTCATTGACTCTAACCATCTTGCTCAAGGGCCTGCATTTTCCAACAGTGACAATGTCTCCAGTCTGTACATCCCTAAAACAGGGGGACAGGTGCACAGACATGTTCTTGTGACTCTTCTCAAAGTGATTGTACTTTCTGATGTAATAGAGATAGTTCCAGTGGATGATAATGGTCCTCTGCATCTTCATCTTCATCACAACACCAATCAGGAACTGACCTCAGATGGAGACATTACCAGTGAAGAGGCATTTCTTGTCTATGTAGATACTCTTGATGGCTTCCTTGGGCATCGTGAAGCCTAGATGAATGTTTTTGTAGTACTGAGGGAGTTTATGTTTGCCAATTTTTCCCAGCAGAACATGCTTCTTGTTTTTGAAAGATTGTACGCTACATTTGGTAAGCATGCTCTGTCTGAATGTCCACCATCTTACCGGCAGCCTAGGAAAAGGAGAGGTAGGCCCAATTCCAACTTCCTTATTCGCTACCGGCATAGCATTTGATAAATCCATCAAAAAAAAGCCTGGTACACTTAATATGTGTTAGTCATTGCTGTATTTGGATTGAGAAAGGTAATTGTTGTACTGTATTAGAAATGTACCAGGCTAGGCTGGTAAATGTGCTAACTTTAGACTTTGTTCAATCATAGCTTCCAAGTTCCAGGATATGAACGACCTATAACAAGAATAAAAGAATCAGAGTGGAAAAACAGAAGCCCTCTTCTTACCTGACCCCCAATCCAATCCTGAACTCATAAGCCTTGCTTGCATGCTTGTACCCAACCTCTCTATCTTCAATTTTATCTATGCCTCCCCTGTCCCAGCGAAAAGACTATTTGTGATTAGAAGAGACAAGATCTGCCATTGGGAACTGGACACATGAAATGGTCCATACAAGCTACAAAGGTAAACCAGAGACATTTGGACAAGAACTTCAGCACCTAAAACCAAATGTGTGGCCTATTATAGAGAACAGGGCACCTAGCTGAGTGTTCTCATGTTATCATAAGAGGCTCATGACAACTCAGACAAAGGGGCCAAAGAAAGGGGCCTCAAAGTGTGGGGTCCTGGTGAAGAGCCTCTTTAGCCTGGATCTAAGTAGTTCTGATTTCATCTCTTGGAAAATTATTGTTTTAAAAATAAGAGTTTTATAATCATACAGTGAGCATACCATAAAATTCACCCATGTGAAAAATACAATCCAGTATTCATACTGGATTGGATTTTATTATATAGATTTCTGCAACACATACAACCCCTAGAGAGGACAAAGGAGAGGAGACCAGTACCCTGCATGTTCCTTCTCCCATTCCCTCTACCACTACTGGGGTAGTAAGTGACATTCCAACCTTTAAAATTTTAAATTTCTGGTATCACATGGCTCCTAAGTACAGCACAGTTTCTTAATTAAGGTTCAATGAGGAAGTGATGATTTTAGCTGGACTTAATTTCAGCTACACAGGAGGCTAACACATAAGGATCTCAAGTTCAAAAACAGTCTCAGCAACATGGTAAGAACAGAGAGAGGGGGGATGGGGGTGGGGGACAGAGAGGAAAGATAGATAGATAGATAGATAGATAGATAGATAGATAGATAGATAGTAGATAGATAGTAGATAGATAGTAGATAGATAGTAGACAGAGAGAGAGAGAGAGAGAGAGAGAGAGAGAGAGAGAGAGAGAGAGAGAGAGGATTTAATTTCCAAATTAAAAGGGAAGACTCTTCCAAATTAGTATCTTCCTAATAAATCCTTAAGGGAAGGTTTGTCTAGTATTTCACTTTGATACACTGTTGTCAGAAATGATTCTAACTATTTACAGAGGGAAACTAAAGAACTCTACAGACCTCATTGACTTAATTCTCCTCAACACCCAAAAGCCCCTCCCAACTCAGGAGCCAATGTACTTAGGGAGTCCAGCACAGTTAGAATGATAGAGACACAAGTCCTTTGACTTCTAGATTGATGAGATAGATATACTACTGTCAGAGCTGAGGGACCCAGCTACCTGAGTGCCAGAATGAGCTGAGTCTGTACAGTCACTTACAGCTCTGGGCCCCTCAACTCTAACGGTAGTGCATCTCAACAGTCTAAGCCAAAGACCTTGTGTCTCTATCATTCTAAGTGTGCTGAGTCTGTTCCTTAGTTTCCCACTGCAAAGAGTTAGAATATGGGTAACACCCCCCCAAAAAAATTCACCCTATAAAACAACTGAATTGGTTCAGTTTGAACTCAACGACTAGGAATTTGGCTACCAAAGTTTCCTACACATGTTTACAGTTCTATTTGTGAATTTTTCCAAACTGTTATAATATGCTAAAAACACACACACACACACAAAAATCATGATTTTTAGTAGGTGAGATAATGTAAATATTTTCATGGTGGTGGAGGTTGCATCCCCTGGGCTAGAGCTCAGTCAGCCTGGCTCAGAGCAGGGAGCAACCAAGGGTCACCATAGAGCGTGCAGATAAAGCAGTCTGATGTACCTCACTGATTCTCAGAATCAATCTCTTTCTCTCGTCCATATTCACAGCTATTACTGTGGCTAATACTTGGGATGAATGCCTCTCTTCATGGAGCCTCATTTTATCACTTTGTAAGTTTTGATGGTATTAGCAAATTTGTAATAGCTTCTCCCTTTTCTGCTTCACAGTAGATCAAACATTAGCATTAAATGGGAAGTTTATGATTTCCCCTTAAAATTGAATCCTAATTATGTTTAAAACTATTATACTTTCTCTCTGGGCACTTTTTCAGTAATAATTGCCAAAATGCTGCAAAGTTTCTGTCCTTCAAGACAGAACCATCTAAATCTGGCCTCTTCCCGCCTCACAGTGAATTCCAAATATGTGACTGACTTTTCCTGGCCCTGGGAGAGGCAAGCAAAACTTTAGCCATGAATTACAGTTAAAAGTTAATTTGAGACTTCCAATTTGATGTAATCAATATATTTGTAGACTTAACTACCTTTAAGCCAGAAAATCCAGATTATGTCCATTCTGGGTTAGTGAACGCTGTACTTCTGCGGGAAATGATTTGGTACGTGAGGACCAGGCTTCAGAGGGCACGCATGTTTCTGCCCATCAGTTGTATGCATGGAAACTTAGCTCGTCTGTTTTAAAGGCCTTTCTTCACGTTTACTTAGTGTGTTTGTATGTGTATATATTATGCATGTTTATCATTTGCCATGACACAAGTGTGGAGGCCACTGGACAACTTGAGAGGATCAGTCTGTCCTTCCAAGGGGTCCCAGAGATTGATGTCATGTGGCCAGGCTTGGCCAAGCCTCCTTATCCCCTGTGCCATCTTGGTGGCACAGGTTAGACATCTGTGGTGGTTTGAAAGAAAATGGTTCCCAGGGGCCTATCGGGAGTAAGTGGCATTGTTGGAGGAACTGTGTCACTGGGCATGGACTTGAGGTTTCAGAAGCTCAAGCCAGGTCATTGTCACTCTCTTCCTGCTGCCTTCAGATCCAGATGTACAATTCTCAGCTACCTGTCCAGCACCATGTCTGCCTGACTGCCTCCATGTTTCTCACTGTGATGATAATGGACTAAATCTCTGTTCTGTAAGCTGGCTGCAGTCGACAGAGTGAGTTCCAGGACAGCCAGGGCTATACAGAGAAACCCTGCCTTGAAAAACAAAACAAAACAAGTTTTCCTTTATAAGAGTTGCCCTGGTCTCGGTGTCTTTACACAGAAGTGAAGCCCTAACATCTTTGTAAGTCTCTTTCGTAGCACAAGGTCCTTTCTCTAAGATTATACTTATAGCCACCACGTGTAACAGGTGGGAGAATTTTCTAGTTATGAAGGATGAGAATACTAGGTCCAGCTGTGTGGTCGTTTTAGTTTTTCTTAAGGCTCCAAATTCGCTTATATTTAGGAAGAAAAAAGTCTGGACATATTGAAACTCAGGGACTAAAACTGCAGCTCTACAAGAAGCAATAGGAGTACCTGAGTAACAGGCTTTGCTGACCCTCGCAGAGAGGACATCTCCTTCCCAGACTGACGAGGAACATCTGAGGAAAATGTAGGTTCTTTCTTGTTTTACACAGCCACTGTGCACTTCCTGGGCAAAATTAAGCATAAGAAGAAGAAGAGAACAAGGCAGCCATTATTTCCTCTGCTCTCCATTCAAGCCCACCCCCACCCTACCCAGAGCAAATTGCCCAGGCCACTCTACAGGCTGCCCCCTGCACCTGCTAATGATAGGTTTCTGAGCTGCTTCCCATTCGTGTGAACTCAGAGAGTCCTTCGTGCCCACTGTACTCTGGGCATACTGACCACTCTCTTTAGCTGTACTCATAACTTACTTATTTGTAAATGAATTTTGTGTTTTTTCTCCTCCTAAAACAGTCCCTCTCCAAATTTTCTGAGCAGTGTTGCGGCCCAGTGAAAATGATTATAAATGTGCCTTTAAAAAGTGAGTTTTCAGACTGTGGTCCCGGAAATTCTACACCACACCCTATGACTGACATAAAGCACCTCCATTTTCTCTTTGTCTCCTCCCCTTGGTCTTGTGCTTGTCCAGTCCTCCGCAGCCACTGAAGTCTAACTCCAAGGCAGGCCAACTGTCACCTTGGCATGAGAAGCTTAGCTGTCCCTGTTCTGTCCTCTTTGCCCTGTAACCAATTTTGATTCTCCAGAATGGAGCCAAAGTTGCACACCGGATATGCTGCTGCCTGGTGATCTTTTCATTAACAGAATACGTGCCATTTGGAGTTATGAATTAGAGTTGGCACAAAGAATGCACAACCCCTCTCCAGCCTGGAGGCTGGTGGGCAAAGACAGAGCTTGCTTTTGTCACTGTGGTGTGGCCCTTCCTCTTCTCCATCCCCACTGTGGATTCCAGGGTCCCCCTTTTTATGTGAAAAGGGTAGTTGAGATTGGGTTGTTTCCAAGAGAAGTGAAAGGGAACAGAGAAGGTGGTGGGTGGAGCTGAGGGTCCCTTTAATCTAGGGGCCCTGGGGCTATACAGGGAAGAAACTCACAGCCAGAAGACACTCATCTGGGAGGCATGAGTGAAGGAAGCCAGGTATAACAACAGGCAGCTCATCGCCCAGGCCTAACACTTCTGCCTTATAAAGTCATAGGAATTCACCAACGCCCCACTCCCTTCTCTGCAAAGGATGAGTTATTGACTTATTGACTATGATGGAAACACAAATAACGGAGGTTATTTCCATGCAAGGGCAATGTGAGGCAGAGCCCTATTTTACACTGTGGGTCTTATCAACAAAGGCTTCCCTAAGTGCCTCCAAAGTGTCTCTCCATTAGGCCAAAGGAGCTGCTTTGATTCTCCATTTGAAGAGAGAGAAATTTAATAAATCAGCAAGTTCGGAGAGCATCTAAATCCAATAATCACGGAGTAGAGATAAATCACTGCAGCCACTGATGCACACGGTGCACTTGATTCCTTCGAAACCAACAAAATCAGATGGCAAGCCTTCCATCTGACATCTGGACATACAGCTCAAGCGCTCACCACCAGGCCCAGAGCTGGACCTCCTTCCTGGCTTTTGAGAAATGAAGGGCAAGAAAGGAGGCTGCCCTGTAACACAGACCTGGCAGAAGCTCACAGTCTTGTCTGCATGGAGCAGATTCTACTCCTGACACTACAGAGAGACAAGGTGACCAGGCAGGAATGTCTTAGCCCCAGCTGCATCACTGGGACCTTCCAGAGCCTTATCCAAGGTTGAGTCACCCATGGGCCACATGAGGGTGTGAACCATAGTTCGTGATGGAAGCTCACAAATCTCAAGTTGAGCCAAGGTCAGCAAGGAATCTCCACTTAAGCCCCAGCTTCTCTCACGGAGTACGGGCTATTTCCATCCATCTCTAATCCACTAGAAGTGAGTTTCACGTGAAATGCAAGTTTAGTGCAGCCCCCATATTTATAAACATGCCATCATGCAAATGGCTGGATAGGTATATGAATTATTGATTGTTAAATATTTAAGCTGAATTCCTCATCCATCAGTTCTTGTGAAAATCCAGGGGACAGATTTATGATGCTAGAGTTTTTCTGGTTAGTTGGCAGTTGGCATCTCTATTAGTTATGGCTCGCATGGAGGGTTCTGCAGTGCTCGTTGAAGATACTCTGAATCTGTGTCTTGTCAATCCTTTGGAAGAGGGTACGAGCTAGAAGAACCCCTGAAATAAACAGGGAATGTGGTTTGCAATCAACGAATGACTGGCGCTGCTTTCTCTATTCCCAATGGGTCCCAGTGTGCCCTGACTTGATTCCAATAGAAAGAAAGAAGGTGAATTTGGATTTCTACTTCTCTTTTATCATCTTCCTGGCTCTATGACATGCACTGTTTCTTCTTCTAAATCTCAGTGTGTTTATCTTATAAGGTGTATGTGCCAGGCTAACAACTACCTGGATATAAATAGAAATGTACACATATTCACCCACATGGCAATGCTACCCAGATCAAGCTTAGAGGTGGAGATAATAATAATATAGACAGAAGTAATAATAAGCCACAGGCTTATAGAAGAAAAGTCTATCCCCAAGTGGAGAGGTATTCTAACTGCTTCTATTTGCTGTCTGAGACCGGGTCTCCTGCAGCCCAAGCTAACCTCAAACTCCTTAACCTTCCCACCTCCACCTCCCAAGTGCTGGTGTCACAAGTGTGTGCCATCACTGCTGGTTGTTCCTTCCCTGTCTAGAATAGATGCTGAAGATCTCAACAGATGTCTGTCCTTTTCAGTGTTGTGGGTTCCATGGTATCCTCATCTAGAAAGACAAGTGCTACCTGGGGGTCTGCAG